>NC_057863.1:466203600-466569850 GCF_019393635.1 Dromiciops gliroides
ACATCTGACAGACTCAGATGAGGAGGATGTAGTTCAGTGAATACTTCAGAGTTCAAAGGCACTGAGTTCAGCTAATGGTCAGAACCCTCCTGGGCATGGGCTGAGGGTACCATACTACAAGGAAGCATTAGATAATTCATCTCTATCATTTCTTGAATTTTTTTTTTGCAGGGCAATTGGGGTTAAGTGACTTGCCCAGGGTCACACAGCTAGTAAGTGTTAAGTGTCTGAGGCCGGATTTGAACTCAGGTACTCCTGAATCCAGGGCTGGTGCTTTATCCACTGCGCCACCTAGCCGCCCCCATCATCTCTATCATTTCTTAAAAGCTAAAATACTTTTAGCTATAAACTTTCCCCCTTTAGTTAGAAATCTGAGGGTATATAGACAGAAACTTAATTATAAAGGTCCAACTTAGCTAAACCACATGCAACAAAATACCGAAGGGTGTGGGGGGGGGAGTATTTGAAGAATGCTACTCCCTTCATTTAAGTCTTCCCAAGTTTCTCTGAAACTTTCTCTTTTGTTATTTCTATGGCAAAATAATATTTCATTACATTAATATAATTTGTTCAGCCATTCCCCAGCTAATGACCATCCTTTGAAGTTTTCAGTTCTTTGCCACTACAAAAAAAAAGAGCTTCTATAAATATTTTTGTATATATGAATCTTTTCCCTCTTTCTTTGAATTCTTTGGAGTATAGGTCTCCTGAATGACTACAGTGTTCCTACATAACAAATAGAGGGTCCTGCCTTGAGTATTCAACAAATAACATTTAATTAGGCATGTCCAATAGGCAAGGCATCATGCAAGGTACTGAGAATACAAAGATCAAAATAAAAACTCCCTACCCTCAAGGAGCTTTAATGACTACTGTATAAAATAGACATAAATTTCATAAAAAGAAAATTGCAGAAGAAGTTATGACATGACTGGTAGTCTAGTCTGGATAAGCTTTTTGAAGAGCAGTTTTGTGAAATAAGGCTGAAAAGATACATTAATCAGGTGGTAGAGGACTTTATATGGCAGGATGGAGAGTTTGTATTTTATTCCATAGGGAATGAGTAGCCACTGAATACTTTTTTATCAAGGGAATGAGTGCCACACTGTATCTTAAGAAGATGACCTTGGCCAGTGTATGGAGATGGATTTGAGAAGGGAGATCACAGTTAGAGAGCTATTAGAGTAGTTTAAGAGAAAGTGATGAGGATCTGAACTATGGTGATGACTCTAAGCAAAGAGATAGGGACAGACGTAAGACATTTTATGAAGGTAAAATCAGTAAGACTGATAGATATGAGGAGTGAGAGGAGAAATAAAGAAGGATAATTCAGGCTTTAAAATTAGGTAACTAGGATGAACTTGATGCCTTGCTCAAAAACAGGAAAATTTGAATGAAGGATGGGTTTTCAAGAAGTTAATGAGTTCTTTTTGTAATATGCCTGTAAGATATTCAGAGGAAAATATAAGTCAGGTAGTTTATATCATATGACTGGAGTTCAAGAGAGACATATAGATTTGGGAGTTATTTGCATAAAGATGGTAATTGAATTGTGGGAATTGATGAACTATGGGAGAAAGTGTAGAAATAGAAGACAAGAATGCCCAGGCCAGAGCCCTAGGAAGCACCCATTTTTAAAGAGCGTTAGATTCATAATGATCCAGATAATTGAGTCTGATCTTGGGAGCATGTACTGTATCCCATAAATGTTTATTTTGTCACCAGGTTACTAGGATCACAACTGACCTGGGCCCTTCTTTAGATTTCAAGCAAAAAAATTAAAAGATACATGGGGCAGCTAAGTGGTGCAGTGGATAAATCTCTTGTACCAAATATGTTTTTTAAAGTTTACAACCCAGGTTAAGAACTCTTACTTTAGAAAAAGAAAAAATGGGGTGGGAGGGAGCCAGAGGCAACTAGGTGGCACAGTGGATAAAACACCAGCTCTGGATTCAGGAGGACCTGAGTTCAAATCTGGTCTCAGACACTTGACATTTACTAGATGTGTGACCCTGGGCAAGTCACTTAACCATCATTGCCCCACAAAGATAGATAGATAGATAGATTGATTTCAAGCCATCCCTAGTTTTCCTTACCTATTCCCAAACCCCAGTTTCCTAAAGGAAAAAACCCCAGTCTTCTCTATTTCACTCCCCTTCTCTGATTCCTGATAACACACCAATCTCTTAGGCTTTCAAAGAGAATTTACTATAAAAGTACTGTAGGAAAATATTTGAATTTCTAATATGGTAAATATTAATAGATATAGCCCACATAAACAAAAGTTCTTTGGGTTCTTTAATAATTTTAAGATTGTAAGGGGGGGACAGCTAGATGGTGCAGTAGATAAAGCACCAGCCCTGGATTCAGGAGTACCTGAGTTCAAATCCTGCCTCAGACACTTGACACTTACTAGCTGTGTGACCATGGGCAAATCACTTAACCCCAATTACCCAGAAAAAAAAAAAAGATTGCAAGGGGGTTCTAATACCAAAATTTGAGAACCTCAGCTCTACCGGAAAGACCAATGGGCTGAATCTAACTAGCTCCCATTTGCAAGGATACTGGCAAGATTGTGTCCAAAGAAATTTTTAACAAAAAGAAAAGGAAGCCAACAAATCTTAGGTACCAAACAAATTAGAGCAGCCTGGAAATTAAAGCTCAACAACACTATTCACTCTCCCAAACCGAGGTCAGAAACACTTCTATTTTTTTTTCCCCATTTGAGGTTCATTAGAAAAATGATGAAATAAATACACTGCCGTTCAATACATGCTTTACCGTAATCTACAACAGCACTCAGGGTGACCTTTCCTTTTTAAAATTTTTTTAATTTAATTTTTAATTTATGGAATAAAGCAAGCATTTCCATAACATAGTACAATAAAAAAGATGATTGTACAATAGCAAATCTACTGTATACAACTTGCTATTCCTTTCAAATATACAATAAAATTATCATGTAAATTTCCTTTTTTTTTCTTCCCTTTCGCCCAGGCTGCCCTAGAGATAACTAGGTAACTACCATTAGACAAAAATAGGTGGGTATACGTGTGTGTGTGTGTAAAAATTATGCTATACACACTTCTGTTTATCAGTACTTTCTCTGGATGAAAATAGAATCTTTCTTCATTTGTCCTTTATAGTTAATTTGGGTATTTATACTAAACAAAATAACTTATTCACTCAAAGTCATTCTTAAAACAATATTGCTATTACTCTGTACAATGTTCTTTTGGTTCTGCTCATTTCACTCTTCATTATTTTATGCGTCTTTCCATGTTTTTTCTAAAATCGTTGAGCTCATCACTTCTTATAGCATAGTAGTATTCCAACACAATCATATATCACAACTTGCTCAGTCATTCCAATTCTTTACTTAATAGTAAAAATCTTTGAAGTGCTTTTGGTACCAATGCTTAATAATAGTAAGATTTTCACACTATCTTGGACTCTGAAATCCCAGAACATAGTGATAATGATGATGAGTAATGGTTCAATAAAACAAAATATTTTAACTAAAAATATAAATATATAGATTAATTTTGAAAAACATTTAATAAGGTGAACATCCCCTGATTGTTATCTATATGTCTATAACTATATCTATATCCATATATACAGACAAATGTGGGATAAATAACATCTATATATAACATTTAATATATAATATTGTGAGATTTCTATAACATGCATGCAAAATGTGTAACATTTTATATATGTCATATATCAAACAAACATAAATAACATGAACATGATTGATGATTTTACCCATGTTTAATAATATCCATAACATATTGACCTCATTTATTAGACATGGGTAATATAGTATATATAACACATAGGTGATATATGTGATAGATAATAGATAGATGATACATAAATATATGATAGATAGATAGATAATAGATGACTAGGTCTGGAAACACTCTTAAAACAGAGACTTTTTAGAAACAGTTCTTTATTACTCACTTAAGCACCCCAATGAAAAAGGCAAAAAGATGGGGGCAGCTAGGTGGCACAGTGGGTAAAGCACCAGTCCTGGATTCAGGAAGACCTGAGTTCAAATCCAGCCTCAGATACTTGACACTTACTAGCTGTGTGACCCTGGGCAAGTCACTTAACCCTCATTGTTCCACTTTAAAAAAAAAAAAAAAGCTCAGTTCTGGCGCAACTAGGTAGCTCAGTGGATAGAGCACTAGCCCTGGAGTCAGGAGGACCTGAGTTCAAATTTGGCCTCAGACACTTGAAACTAGCTGTGTGACCCTGGGCAAGTCACTTAACCCCAATTGCCTTACCCCCCCCCCAAAAAAAAAGATGCATTCTATGCATACTAGCTAAACTACCATTTTCTTAAAAAAAAAAAAACAAAGGCAAAAGAAACAGAAGATACTGATGAGGTGTGAGCCCCAACACTAACATAATTATATATTGCTGTAATCTCAAAAGATAGAGTGAAGAAGAAGAAGAAGAAGAAGAAGAAGAGGAAGGAGAGGAAGGAGAGGAAGGAGAGGAAGGAGAAAGGAGGAAGGAGAGGAAGGAGGAAGGAGAGGAAGGAGGAAGGAGAAAGGAGGAAGGAGAGGAAGGAGAAAGGAGGAAGGAGGAAGGAGGAAGGAGAGGAAGGAGAAAGGAGGAAGGAGAAAGGAGAGGAAGGAGAAAGGAGAGGAAGGAGAAAGGAGAAAGGAGAGGAAGGAGAAAGGAGAGGAAGGAGAAAGGAGAAAGGAGAGGAAGGAGAGGAAGGAGAAAGGAGAGGAAGGAGAGGAAGGAGAAAGGAGAGGAAGGAGAAAGGAGAAAGGAGAGGAAGGAGAAAGGAGAAAGGAGAAAGGAGAGGAAGGAGAAAGGAGAAAGGAGAAAGGAGAGGAAGGAGAAAGGAGAAAGGAAAGACAACCTGTTAGGAGATGGAGAGATGGCCATCCTAGTAGTACTTTTTTGAATGGAGGCTGGAAAGATTTTACTCCACATTCCAGTTATATAGCTATTATTGTTGGGTTGTTTTGTTTGTTATCGTAATCATTATTATAAGACTTTACCGAGAATTTCTAACATTCCATGAGTACATAAATTATTAATACATTATTAATATTAGTAATTAATTAATATTAGTACATTATTAATTTAAAGAAAGAACCATGTGAGCCATGTTTTCTTCATTTAATTAATATATCACTAGTTCCCTATCATATATATTTTTAATCTCACCTGAGAGGTATAGTTAGTTTGTGAGGTGACAATAGGCCCAACTATAGTCATTTGATTTTTGGTTTCTGTGGACTTAGAATGCCTTTCCTTCCCCAACTTTCATACTTGAAGACACAGGCACCTTTCAGAATCCTCATCCTTCAAAGCATAGTTCAGGCATCAACCTCCTTAGTAAAGCTTTTCCTGATTCACTCATCTAGAAGTCTTGTCTCTTTCTTCAAATTTTATAAACAAGTCATTTGTCTCGTTAACTCTCCTCCCTACCAAAACTAATGTAGGATTACATTTCTCTGCATATTACCCTCACCACTACCACCACCATCACTGAGCATAAAATATTAGCCTCTTGATCAGACAGACCATGATTTTTAAATATTTCTTTACTCAGCTAACATGGTACCTTACATGTAGTAGGGTTACTACCTTTTTTTTTTTAACTAGACTAGACTGGATTGAATTTGACCACTCTGGACAGCACTGGACTGGACCAAATTAGACTAGAGAGTAGACTAGATTAAACAAACTGGAACAGTATTGGACTGGATTGAACTGATTGGACCGGATTGAACAGAACTGAGCTAGATTGAACTGGATTAGAGCAGATTAAATCAGATTGGATTTAATATATAGGATAAGATTAAACCAAACTGGCCTGAATTAGACTATATTGAACTAGATTAAATTATATTGGACTGAATAGATTGGATATGACTGGATTTGGACTAGATATATTGAAATTAGATGGAATTGAACTCAATAAAACTGGGCTGGATGATATTGGACCAGATTAAACCATATTGAACTGATTGAACTGAATTAAATTAGATTAGACCCAAAAGACTGGATTTAACCAAATTGGACTAGATTGAACCAGGTTGAACTAACTTGCAGATAATTATGGGAACATGGTAAAACTCTAGGTGAATTACAAGTCTTAGAATAAAAAAATAAGCAAAATCTTACTTAAGAGATTCAGAACTAAAGAAAGAAAACAAATCAAGTATTCTTAACTCTCCATCTAATTGTGAATGTTTTATTTTGTTGTTGTCAATATTGCTTTTTTAAAAAATATACTTAGAGATTTCATTAACGTAGAGAATTCCTGACAAAGAAACTCCCTCTACCAAAGCAGATCAGCAAGTGTTGTACAATTTATTATTTAAAAAGACACCGGGGGGAAGGGGGTAAAAAGGTGGCACAATGGATAAAGCATCAGCCCTAGATTCAGGAGGACTAAGTTCAAATCTGGCCCCAGACACTTGACACTTACTAGTGGTGTGACCCTGGGCAAGTCACTTAACCTTCACTGCCCCACTAAAAATAAATAAAATAAAATAAAAGATACCTAGGCCACTGATTGAGAGACTAAGGGACTTAATGTACCTTCATGTGGGCAAGTATATGTACTGTACAGAAATCATATGTATCAGAGGGAGGATTTGAATTCTCCCCCATCAAAAGCTTCCTGCACACATACTTTTGTCGTAAATGTGTGATTTCCCCACAGATATATAAAAAAATCACAAATGTGATTTGTATAACTTAGTAGATATATGAGATACCTGAATACTTAGAGAAGATAAAAGACTTGCCCATGCTTGTCAGGTTAATTAAATAAGTCTCAGAAGAAAGATTTGAACAGAAGGCTACAAAATTCTATCTACTGTGTCATGGTGCCTCTTTTCCTATTACTATGATTTCCCTAAAATACTATTTCAACTGCAAAATTGTCCATATTTACTTTTTGTCCATAGACTAGGGCCCAAACCTCTAATTGTGCCATTCATTCAAGATCCCATCTAGAGACATACATGAATTTTCTTGCCGCCTATTAAGCACATTGTATGGTACACCTCCACCTGTGCCTTAGCTTATCCTCCTGTTTGAGGAAAAACTCTCCCCTCTCCTCTCAACAATTTTCAAAACGTCTCTATATTTATGGAGCAGGACTCCCTGGGCACACTTCTGTAGGCCATGGGCAGCAATTCCATTCCTCAGGCTACTGAAAGACTGCCTGTGACATCTGCTACTGTCATTGGTGCTGTGTGTGTCAGGTATCCATAGAAATGAAGGATGAGGTGTTTTTCTTAGCTTCCATTCTCTTCTGGCAATAGGACTAAAAGCCATGCCTACACATGCTGTGTGCTTAGTGGCTTGAAAGCTCACATGCTAAGCTCTTTCATCTTTTGGAATGATTGCAATTTAGCCTGTGGCTGAGTCTTGGCTAGATATCCCAACCTTTAAAAAAAAAAATCCTTCATACAGTATTGGTTAAGAGCATTGCTAGGTGTCTTAAATCAAAGCTTGAGAAGACACCTTGACCCTTGAGACAAACATACTCAATTATTTCTCTATTTGTTTTTTTAAAACTAATATCCAGCTAAAATGAGGATTCAAATAAGCAACCTAATGAGGATTTCTGGTATTTATCCCACTTCTGATTCAGATCATAATAGTTGTTCAGTTGTCCAGCTCTTCATGACCCCATTTGGAATTTTCTTGGCAAAGATACTGGAGTGGTTTGCCATTTCCTTCTCCAGCTCATTTTACATATGAGAAAATTGAAGCAAACAGGGTTAAGTGACTTGCCCAGGGTCACATAGCTAGCAAGTGTCTGAGGCAAGATTTGAACTCAGGAAAATCAGTCTTCCTGACTTCAAACCCAGCACTCTATCCACTGTACCACTTAGCTGCTCTCTCAGAACAGAATAGCCATTACTACTTTAAAATCATACTTTGGGGATATAGGGAGGGTAGGTATAACAAGTTTTCCTTTCCCACATTTCATTGACTGGCACATTGTTGTTATTATTGTTGTTGCATTATTTCAGTCATGCCTAATTCTTGATGATCGCATTTGGGATTTTAGGTACTTAATAACTATTTGCTCCCTTCCCATATGAACAACTTGGGGAAATGAAGTATATTTTCCCTCCCAAATGTGATGGCTGGGAGCAATAATTGGGAGGAACCGAAGAAGGCAAGAGAGAGGAAGAACCTGCATGAAGAAACCATGAAAATTAAGAATGACTCTAGGTTTTGTTCTATTTTTCAAAGGGTAGATGGCTTTAAAATATAAGAATACTAGAGTCTAGCTCCAGTTTAACATGAGAAATAAAACACAAAGAGAACAAGAACAAAGAACAAAGAACATCTCCAGGCCTCAGTTTCCTTATAAAATGAAATAGGTAGAGGAAGCTAGGTGGTACAGTGGATAAAGCACTGGCCCTGGATTCATGAGGTCCTGAGTTCAAATCCTGCCTCAGACACTTGACACTTACTAGCTGTGTGACCTTGGGTAAGTCATTTAACCCTCATTGACCCACAAAATAATAATAATAATAATAATAATAATAATGGCTGGACTAGCTGAGCACTAAGGTCTTGTCTAGATATAAAACTTTACTTCTTACTTACTTACTGTCACTTCTTACTGCTGCCATGATCATTGTCCTTCTCTCCAAGTTTGCAGAAAAAAGGGTTTCTAGTCTTTTGTTTCTGATCTTCTGTGGTTGGTGAAATCAAATGACGACATCTGTCAGAATTATATTAAAAATAAAGCAAAGGGCCCTGACTGAAGGTTGAAGGGTTTTATGAATCAAGTACCTGAGCAGTAAAGTGCATAGACTTGGAGAGGCATTTTGCTAAGAGGTCTTTTTTACTTATTTGCAAGGTCTTGATTCAATTCAACCATCATTTGCTAAAGTCCTACTTTGTATAATATGCAATGCCATATCTTGTGGGAAAAAACTGTGAGAAATGACTATTAATAACCAATATCTTGGGGAGATTCAAAGATATAGGATAGCCTGTTGCATTCTGCTCAAGATTGGGTGGGGTATACCTCCTTTGAATTGATCGTCTAAAGCTATAGGTGATCTGGTATAGAGATCTTTTCCCTATCCAAGAGATACTTGACCCTTCATTTTAATATAGCCCACCTCTAATCACATTCACCAATTAGATTTGATTGCTGTTTGATAGAACATCTATTGTTTTGAAGGATATATAAACTGTGAGCCTAGCCAGCTATGATTGTCTTTGGTCTAAGAGAGATGGCCAAATAACCATCCTTGAATTAATCATCTGCTGGCCTTATTAATAAAATGATTAAATTATCCAGAAATTATGTCTCTTAAATCTTTTTAAATGTCGCAAAAAATGCACATGCAAAAAATGAGTCATTGGAGCAGCTAGGTGGCGCAGTGGATAGAGCACCAGCCTTGGATTCAGGAAGATCTGAGTTCAAATCTGGCCTCAGACACTTGACACTTACTAGCTGTGTGACCCTGGGAAAGTCACTTAACCCTTATTGACCTGAAAAAAAAATTAAATTAAAAAAAAAGTAGCTCAAGGGGCAGCTAGGTGGTGCAGTGGATAGAGCACTGGCCCTGGAGTCAGGAGTACCTGAGTTCAAATCCAGCCTCAGACACTTAACACTTACTAGCTGTGTGACCCTGGCCAAGTCACTTAACCCCAATCGCCTCGCTAAAAAAAAAAAAAAAAATGAGCCATTGCTGTACCTCAATGAGACATCAGAGCAGTTCTTTCTTTGGAAATTCACTCTTATGAAGACCAAAATTAATTGTGTTACACACACACACACACACACACACACACACACAGCCTAACATCCTTGTTCTCCTTTCTATAGGTACTCTCTATATGAGGCCTGGATCCACCAAAGTAAACATATTTCTTGAGAGACTACACTATTTTAATACTGATATTCTTACTATAAAGGAATAGCCACTACATTATTCTCTGGAGTTGTACAACAGCATTTTTTTCTGGTTAAACTAGTTTTCATTGACTTCAGAAACCACTCACTTTGGAGGTTAAAGTAACTGCTGTTCATAAGCCAATCAAATTTCTTTCATGCAGTGCAAGCCTGAGTTTGGAGAATATCTTAAAATTTTAAGACTGATTAAATTTAAAAGAGCTATTTCTTCATCATCAAAATGTTTGATTTTTGCCTTAAGAAGCAAATTTATTGCATGATGTACTTTATATATTTTAAAAATTCAATATTTGTTATTGAATCTGCAGAATTATGTTCTGGAATCTGTGATCTCATTAGTTGTAGGTACTCCCTCCTGTGCTATAAATCTCAATCTGTCCATACCTTTAGAACCTGTGCAACTGTTTCCCACATCCTCCTATAAATCCTTCCTAAAAGTTTTGCCCAATATTCCATGGGCCTTCTTCTAGATCTATTGATACAGTCTGGCCTCAGCATAGGACATGCTCTCAATATCTGACGAGCCCACTTCCTTTTCTAATCATATATTTCTTTAATACATACTTTCCTATACTTTTGTGTGCAATTCATCATTAGTACAACAGCCTATTTTATGCCCATTATGTGTCTTTTCATTGCTCTTTGAGTAACCCATAATTTTAATTCTTCAGGGCCTATAGCATTCCACAATGCAAAATTATATACCATTACCAGCAGAATATTGATTTTTTGGTTTGGTTTGGTTTGGTTTTTGCAGGGCAATGGGGGTTAAATGACTTGCTCAGGGTCACACAGCTAGTTAAGTGTTAAGTCTCAAGTGTCTGAAGCTGGATTTGAACTCAGGTACTCCTGAATCCAGGGTCAGTGCTTTATCCACTGTGCCACCTAGCTGCCCCTGAATATTGATTTTTAAAAAGCTGGATTTTTGTTTCAAGAAGAAGTTTGGGGTCACTGAAGGAATGAGAAATGAGAAATGGGCCTTTTGTTTCACTTATACAGGGAAATTCCTGGTGAGAAATTTCCCTTTGCTAATCCAAGTTGGCACTTTCTCTGAATCTTATTGCCTCAAATGCTTAGAACATTGCAAGTTTAAATGTGCCCAGGATCAATCATGCAGTATGTATTAGTGGAAGAACTTGAACCTGAGTCTTCCTGGCTCTGAATCATTCTCTCTATTCACGCATTATGACATATCTCATGATTCATTTGGAGTCATTGAAAGCACTATAAAACATTCCAAATCCAATTTAATCTGCTGTCTATCTCCTATTCAGTTCTAGGTCCAGTTAATTGATCATACCATTAATCAAACACTCCCCAAAAATGTGAAGAAAAAAATTAGAGTATTATAAATGGAAAGATCTTTTATACTTAATTAAAATCAACTCAATTCAACAAACATTTAGTAAGCATTTCCTGTGTCTAAGGCACTGTGCTGGGCACTGCAGGAGATACAAGGTTTAAGTAAGGCATGGTCCTTCATGGAACTTATATTCAACTAGAGTTGCAGGTAGGTAGTGCAGTGGATAGAGCACTGGCTCTGAAGCTGGGAGGACAAGAGGACTTGACTTCAAATCTCACCTCAGACACTTACTAGCTGTGAGACCCCTGGCAAGTCACTTAAACCCAATTACCTTAAAATATCCAGGGCCATCTCCAGTGGTCTTGATATACATCTTGCCACTGGACCCAGATGGCTCTGGAAGAGAGAGTGAGGTTGGTGACCTCACAGCACTCCCTCACTTAAATCCAATTCAGTGCAAGTCATGACACCACCCTGATGTCATGGTTCCCTTTGAGAATTAAGGAGAAACAACAACAACTCTAGTAACTGGTTATTCAACAAATAGGAAGGAAAATATGGGTTTTACAAGGTTTTTATTACAGAAGCAGATGAGCTTTCACTACATATAACAATAATTATGGGCAGGCATGGTTAGTTTTCAACCTGCATCATTGGAGGGGATGGTCTAATTGATGAAATTACATGTCTATTGGAGTATTTAAGAGCTGCCTGCTAGCATATTTCTACTTTAAAGAATTACCCACTAAATGTCTCGCCTGTCAGTGGAGCAAAATCTTAAAGGCTTCATTTATGAACAATGAACTATATATAGATAATCCAAGGACCAACCTTAATAAATTTGGAGAGGCTTGCCACCAACTTGGATAGAGGAATAAAAAACAACACCAAAAACATTATGCTGAGATAAATTATTCCCACAACAATATATAGTACAGATTGGAATAGGGAGGCTAGAGATGAGAAAATAATTTAGGGATGTTGGCAAAGTAATCTAGGTATGAAATGATAAGAGCCTGGACAAGATCCCATTTTCTAAAGCATAAATCCCTGCTCAAAAGACTCTCTTCTTGCAAGGTTAGAGGGCTAGCCACACTTAGCCAATCAGTGAATATGATCAGTTAAAGTCAATCAGGTGGGGCAGCTAGGTGGTACAGTGGATAAAACAACAGCCCTGGATTCAGGAGTACCTGAGTTCAAATCCGGCCTCAGACACTTTACACTTACTAGCTGTGTGACCCTGGGCAAGTCACTTAACCCCCATGGCCCTGCAAAAAAAAAAAAAAAAAAAAAAAAAAAAAGGATATTTAAAGTCAATCAGGGAATGTGATCAGTTAAACCCATGACTTTGGTCTTTATGTAGTATGTGGAGGAGCAAAGCAGAGAGGAAAAGCTAATAAGATTCCTGTACAGGAAGCAGAACTCAAGTGGTCATTGATCAGCATAACTCTAAATTTAAGAGAGCTGCTGGCTTGCAATTCAGGGAATTGACCCTTGCTATGATAACCTCACCTTCTATATTTCTGACATGTTTGCCAATTGCAAACCTGGGGCGGGGGGGGGGGGTGCTATTCAGGGATCTTGCAATTAGTATGTTTGAGAATTCTTTTTCAAGCGGTTAAGAGAAGCATTATACATTGTTTGCAATTATTTCTACCTGCCAATAATGCATCCAGAATGAATGTCTCAAAACCTAATAAAAAATGTAAGAGGTTGCTGCTGCTTGATTTTTTCAGTCAACTGAATTTTCCCACTTTTCTATATAATCAGAGAATTGCTACAGATACAAGGAGGCATAATAGAGATTTGTACCAGGTGAATAGAATTATGTCTTTTCTTCTTCCTGATTTCAATTGAAAGAACAAATACCCTTCCTAGGGACTTTTCCATGAAAAACTGGATGTGTGCATAAAGACATTTATGATGCATGAGCCCTAAAATACCTATTGGTAAACGTAAAGGAAAAAAAGAATTTGCAGGTGTGGGTTTTCCCCATTCACACTCATATTTGGAAACATTGAATTTCACATTTTCTTTAAAATTTACTCTTGAGATAGCTGAGACCAAGTTTAGAAATGTTCAGGTGGGAAAAGTCTGTGAAGACTGGTCTAGCAACAAAATCTGGACTATAATCCTAGTTCCAGAGTCACCACAGCTTGAAACTGGGGTCTAGGACTTCATTCCCTGTACCTCAAACAGAGAAGCAAAAGACCAAGACCCCCAAGCCCATTTCTCAGGGCCACAGATGGTAAGGGGAATGAGAAAGTGGCTCTTCCTTCACCCAGATTAGTACATGGTGCCCATTCTGAGAATGAACAAGACCATCACCTCTGGACACCACCACGGAAAGAGAAATTGTGCCTCCATCAAGTAAATTTAAAGATGCAGCCAACTCCTGCTATACAGCCAGTGAATGAGACTGCTCCCATCCATGGTAGGGGGGACAGAGAATGTTTTCTCCCAGAAGCAGGTTCCTGGTATCTCTCATATGAGTGATCTGGGCACAGATCCTCTAATAAATAAAATCTAGGGGCTAGCACCTTGACTTGATTCAGCTAAAGGAAACTGTTGCCAGAATTGCTTATTGTGAGGAACCAGATAAGGCATCAGAGAGAGTTCTCAGAGTTCCTTGTGGCTGTTTTATATTGAAGCAATCAGAAAGTAATATCAACAACAGTCTGAGCCATTAGTCCCCTAAACCAATCAAATCTCAAAACTAACATTAATACCTTTTAAAGAAAAGTTAGCCTAAATTGCATTAGGGCAAAAGTTAAGAGTGTTCCTATCATACTCTACCCTTTGCTGCTAAGGTCTCTAAAGTATTCTAGAGCACCTTCTACCACTACGATGATTTTTGGGTTATTATTGCTTAACCTTGACACTTGATATTGAAGAAGCCTAATAAAGGCAGCACTAAAGGGAAAAGAAAAACGGAAACAGAAAGAGCAAAAGCAAAATGATGCAATAGCTCCCTGAAGGAGCGACTGGATCTGGGATAGTCCCAAGAAGGATCAAGTGCTAGGTCTAAATGAGTAGAACCATGTTGTGGATGATACTAAATAAGAAGTAACAGCATCAGGAACATCAGGACCATAGCAGAAGTGATAACACTTCTTATGTAATCACCATCCTTATCATAGTTCAGGGAGAATTGCCCTTTGCCACTAACCACTTAATGTTTCCTGGCCCATCGGCCAGGACTTTCTCTCTTCTAGTAGCCCCATGGGAGGAAGGGGAATATGAAATTTTTACTCCATGAGAGACCTATGAGGGAGTGAGTGCTACCCTTTGTTTTTGAGGGGGAAGGGATTAGTTATATACTTTCATCATACTTTTGCTGTGTGAAAACAAACCCCTTCCCAACAATGTCACCTATTAGTCTTCCAAGGTCTCCCCAGGAAGGATTTATACAATGATCACTGGGTAAAATGTGGAAGGGCCAACCAGTTTTACATTACAATAAACAGTGGGCTGCACTGAGTGTGCTTTTTGTCACTGCTGTCCATTTATATTAGTGCCCACCTTTCTGCCTGCTATCCACTGTTGCTGGGGTCCACATCTGTGCCAGTTGCCCCCAAGCTAGCCAGGGTCTAAAGCTCCTCATGACCATTTAGTACTCAGGTAATCAAGAAATGATGTTACTAGTCTGAGCCTTTAGTCCCCTAAACCCACCAAATCTCAAAGATGGTCTTAATATATTTTAAGGAAAAACTAACTTGCATGAGAGGAGTTAGGATTTTGTTACTACCACATATGATAATAACTGGCATTTATATCATTCTTTCAGATTGACATGATCCAATATATATTATCTACAGTCATGATTACCAAAGGGTGTCTTGAGAGCCCGGTCAGCTAGAAATTGCCCTCAAGGGGGGCTTTCCCTTCTCCAATCCTACCTATTCCCATGGGCCTGGAGTCTCATCAGAACAATCTATGGAGAAGATCTAAAATTATATTATAAAATGGAAACCATCAAAACTATTTGGTACTGGCTAGGAAATAGAGTGGTAGATCAGTGGAATAAGTTAAGGCACAGAAAACACAATAGTAAACGAATATAGCAATCTCCTATTTGATAAACCCCAAAACTCCAGCTTCCAGAATAAGAACTCACTATATGACAAAAACTGCTGGGAAAACTGGAAAATGGTATGGCAGAAACTAGGCATAGACCAACATCTTAGACCCTATACCAAAGTAAAGTCAAAATGGGTACATAATTTAGACATAAAGGGTGATTCTATAGGCAAATTAGAAAAGGAAGGAATACTTTACTTATCAGATCTATGGAGATGGGAAGAATCTGTGACCAAAGATGAGATAAAGAACATTATGAAATACAATAACCAGTTTGATTATATTAAATTTAAAAGGTTTTGCACAAACAAGACCAACGCAACTAAGATTAGAAAGAAAGCAAAAGGCTGGGAAACAATTTTTATGGACAATGTTTCAGATAAAGGCCTCATTTCTAAAAAATATAGAGAACTGGGTCAAATTTTTAAGAATACAAGTCATTCCCCAATTGAGAAATTGTCAAAGGACATGAATAGGCAATTTTCAGCTGAAGAAATTAAAGCTATCTACAGCCACATGAAAAAATGTTCTCAATCACTACTGATTAGAGAAATGCAAATTAAAACTGCTCTGAGGTACCACCTCACAACAATACAATTGGTTAATATGACAAAAAAGGAAAATGATAAATGTCGGAGATGTTGGAAAATTGGAATACTAATGCATTGTTGGTGGAGTTAATGAACTGATCCAACCATTCTGGAGAGTAATTTGGAACCATGCCCAAAGGGCTTTAAGACTATGTAGACCCTTTGACCCAGAAATACCACTACTAGCTCTAGATCCCAAAGATATCATAAAAAAGGAAAAAGGACCCACATATACAAAAATATTTATAGCTGCTCTTTTTTTAGTGGCAAAGAATTGGAAATTGAGGGGATACCCATCAATTAGAAAATGGCTAAACAAATTGTGGTATATGAATGCAATGGAATACTATTGTGCTGTAAGAAATGATAAGCAGGAGTTTTCAGAAAAACCTGGAAAGACTTACATGAACTGTTGCTGGATGAAGTGAGCAAAATCAAAAGAACATTGTACACAGTAACTACAACATTGTATGATGATCACCTGTGATAGACTTAGCTCTTCTCAACAGTACAATGATCCAAGACAACTCCAAAAGATTCATGATAGAAAATGCCCTCCACATTCAGAAAAAGAATTATGGAGTCTGAATGCAGATTGAAACATACCATTTCCACTTTTTTGGGTTTTTTGTTTGTTTGTTTCTTCTTTCTTGTGCTTTTTTTCCCCTTTTATTCTGATTCTTCTCTCACATGACTAATGTGGAAACATGTTTAACATGATTGTAATGCATACCTTTATCAGATTGCCTGCTGGCTTCAGGAGGGGGGAGGGAAAAGAAGGGAGGGAGAAAAATTTGGAACTCAAAATCTCTCAAAAATTAATGTTGAAAACTATCTTTACATGTAATTGGAAAAAAATAAAATACTATAAAAAAAGAACAGTCTATGGAGAGCCCTTAATCTCCCTTCAATCAAACTCCATTTCTCTGGAGCTGCATATCCAATTCCAACTGGATACTGACCCACCTACCATTTCTATCATATGGTCAGAAGCTGTCCTATTCCACTCACACTTAGACACTTAGGACCACTATAACACTATTCATTTCCCAACAGTTATTGGTCAGAGATATGACTACTTAAATTGTTTGGATAAGGAAGAAATCACCAACTGCAATCTTTCTGATAATATAGATCACTGGACCATACCAGTCACTAGTCCTAACATCCATTGGTCATTTCCATCTGACTTGACATTGTACCCTAAGGACCATGGTACCTTTCCATCTGCCCTGCAGCTGAACCCTCCTATTATGTTGCATTTCCTAGAGTATCTTGAAAGCAGAGATGGCCTTGCTGGTCTAAGTATTTCCCCAGAACTTAGCACAGTGCTTTGCATATAGCAGGTGCTTAATAAACATTTTCCCAGTCCATCTCATTTGAACATCCCAACAATCATTTGGGTTAAGTGCTTCCCATATCACTATCCCCATTTGACAAAAGAGGAAACTGAGGAGCTGAGAAGCTACCCACATTGCTCAAGGTCACCCAGTTACTAAATGTCATGGATGAGACAGAAAACACTTCTTCCTGACTCCAAGGCCATGTTGTGTCCATTATATGCCTATTATCAAATAGTGATGGCATGGCCTTGAATTTAGCAGGTTCCCATGGTTCTGACTGAAGCCTTCTTGGTTTGGGCAATGGGGTTGCCATCAAGAAGTTTCTACACATTTAAATAAGAGGATCATCATGAAAACAAAAGGAGATCAATAACCAGAACTGTATGTCATGTAGCTGAAAAGGCAGAGATAAGAGGCATTTGAAGTAGAAACAGAGTCTAAATAAAGAATCACAACAAAATCCAAAGGGACTAGAGAGAAAGGCCAGAGAGTTTGTTGTAGTAGTTTGTTACAGAGTTAAACAACAAGGACTCTCTTAATTTGTTACATTTAAACGATCTGTGGGCACGTACTTAAGTAACAATGCCTGACCTAGCCCAGAGCTCACTCTGCCACTGCCGTTATTGATCTGCCTCTGCCAATAATTAGGGGCATTTAACACACAGTGAGAGAGAAAGCAATCTTGGTAAGAAAGCATGGTCCAAGTTATAATCACTGAGGGTAACTCAAATTCAGGGTGAGTTAAGTCAAAATTCAAGAAAGAAACAAATCTGAAGAGCTAGACAAGAGTTTGAATGGAGTTTACATCCACAGTACAAAGTTGGGGAAGAACTGGGATTCAGTCAGGGAAGATATCAGGCAAGAAATTATGAACAGAGTAATACTAGTAGAATGCCACTGCAACTTAGTCTGTCATTTATTCCTGCAATCCAACTCATCCCAAGATTCCATAAGGTTTAGTTCCATGGGGGCATACTCAGGAGGCATTCCAATCAAGCAAATGGAAGTTTGGCATGACCTGACTTCCAGGTGTGTGGGGGGGGGGGTAGGTGGGTGGGTGATGGATAGGTCTTTCAAGGGGGCACTACATTTGTTAATAGAAAAATAGTTGTCTCAGTCAACTTCGTTGCCCATAGGAACTTACTTTTATGATAGTAGCATTTAGGGAGCAGAGGAACTCTCCTCCTTATACATTGTGTTAACATGGATAAAGACCCAAATACATAACAACAGTCCAACCTAAGTGGCAGCAGATGGATGCAAATAAATATAAAGGAGATATATTACAATACTGCCTATTTTCAGAGACATGCCCATTTGCAAATAGGTGCCAAAGAACAAGCAGATCATCTGCAGACAAATATTATAAACTTTCCTGTCCTGTCTCAGACATCAAATTGAGGTGGGGTGGGGGTAAGGAGAGAGAAGAGGGAGGTGAAATTTATGGGAAGGGATGAGACAGTGTGGTTAGGCTGACAATGGTTGTTCCTGGATCAGCTGGACCAATTAGGTCATTGTATTTGAAATGGGTAGAGTAGGAACTAGGTCAGGGATCCAAGATGAGCAATGAAAGCTTGCTTCAGGATGGTCTACTAGATTATAAGCTTCTTGAAGTCCGGATTTGGGTTATATGCACTCATAATAATATATAGTAAACTTTTTTTCTTTTTTCTTTTTTTTTTCAGGGCTATGGGGGTTAAGTGACTTGCCCAGGGTCACACAGCTAGTAAGTGTCAAGTGTCTGAGGTCAGATTTGAACTCAGGTCCTCCTGAATCCAGGGCCTGTGCTTTATCCACTTCGCCACCTAGCTACCCTATAGTAAACTTTTGATGAATGGATGAGTAAATGGCCAACGCATAAGTGAACAGTCAAAGAAAATTTTACTCATACTGCAAAAGTTTCTTAGCAGCTTGGTTTTTCAAATTTGAACCCAAATTCAAATAGAATATTCTGGTTTTATAGAAGTCAAGAAAGCAAGAAAGACAGTGGTAACTGACTTCTCTAAAGAATAGTCCTCCAACCAGCATCCTTTAGTATTGATATCTAAGGAGAAAGCCAGTTTTTCTAGCCCAATTGTGACCTTGTCTGGAATATTCTGGCCTCTAACCAGGTGTAAAAGGGTCAACTCCTTAGGTAGATTATATGGTTTTATTAAAAGTGTCTGCTTTCCTCTACATCAGTCCCTAACTGGAGGTCTGGAGTCCCCAAATTCTGATACTATCTAGGCATGGAAAACAACAATAAAATCATTTTCTGTGATTGGGTTCATCTTTTTACACCTCTCAATTTCCCTCCCAAGTACTGTTCCCCTTGATGATAAATACTTACCTAATATTCTGCCTCCTTTCTTTCTGCCTCATCCCTCCCAATAAAATGTGAGGTTTGGAAGATCTAGGCTCAAATCCCACCTAAAACAATTACAAGTTGTGTGACCATGGGCAAATCACTTAACCTTCCTGCTTTTCAGCTGCCTCATTTGTAAAATAAGCATAATGCCCATAAGATTTGCCTCATGGGGGGGGGGGTGCAGCTAAGTGGTGCAGTGGATAAAGCACCAACCCTGGATTCAGGAGTGCCTGAGTTCAAATCCAGCCTCAGACACTTGACACTTACTAGCTGTGTGACCCATGACAAGTCACTTAACCCCCATTGCCCCGCCCCCCCCAAAAGATTTACCTCATAGGGTTCCTGTGATGCTCAAATTTGATAATGTACATAAAAGTGCTTTGCAAACTTTAAAGCACTACATAAATATATTAAACATAATATATGTATATATAATAATATCGTATCATATATTATATTTAAATGTAATATATTGTGGGATATATTTAAATTATAATGTGTTTAAATACAATATATCATATTTTGTATTGCATTAATATAATTTAATAATACAATATGTATATAAGCATATATCAGAGTCATCGAAATTGACAAAAACATTTACAAACTTTGTGGGTTTTGTTAAATTTCATCTTAACATGGACATAGTAAAACTGCTGAGAAAAATAGAAACTGGGTAGCATTTGGATGGGTCCCTTCTTCCCACTGGAAAATAGGCACATGCCATAATGAATAGTGTTGAACTTGAGAATAAGAACACATGGGTTCCAATCTTACCTTTGCCATTTTCTTACTTAACCTGACAGATTGAGATTCCTTGTCAGTACCATCAGTCAGTCAATAAGCTTACTGTGTATAAGGCGCTGTGCTAAGCACTGAGAATAGAAAGAAAAGCTACAATGGCCCCTCCCCTCACTGGAGCTCACATTCTAATCAATGAGACATGTAAATAACTAGATATATACAAGATATATTCAGACTAGATAGAAAGTCATCTCAGAGGGCAAGACCTTAGCAACTAAGTGGACTGGAAAAGTATTCCTGCATATGTAATTTGAATAGATTCTTTTGTAAAATATATTTTCATTGATATATTTGATATATTTTCCTTTTACATCACCTAAATTTCCCTCTGTATCTGTCTTTGTCTCCCTCCCAGATATCCAACCCTTATAACAAAGAATTAAAAGAAAGTGGGTAAGAGAAAATAAGTTTAGCAAAACCAATCAATAGAGCCAAAATAATTTGACATTATATTTCATATTCCACACCTGTGAGCTCCTTCCCAACCTCTATAAAGGAATCAGACAAGATGTCTCCTCCTATCTATTCTTTCCCATTATATTTGGTCATTATGACTTCACAATATTCTACTTCTATTGTTTTGTGGTTTGTTTTTCTATTGTACTCATTGTGTATATTATTTTCCTGGATATACTTACTTTGCTTTTCATCAGTCTATGTAAGTCTTTTATGCTTTTCTGTATTTGTCATGTTCCAAAATATGTTTAGTCATTCCCCCAAACAATGGACATCTACTTTATTTCCAATTCTTTGCTATCACAAAAAGTCCTGCTATAAATATTTTGGTAGATGTGGGGACTTTCTTCTTATAAACAGTCTCCTTGGAGAATAAGGTCAGCAATAGAATCTCTGAGTCAAGGGGTATTGACATTTTAGTCATTTTGTTTACATAAAAGAAGGAAGCTAGGGAAACTGGGACAGAGGTGAGACATGAAGGTACCTGTAGTATCTACCTCAAAAGTTGTAAGGGGGCTCAAATGTAACATGTTAAATGTGTTATAAATGTCATTATCTCTAAAATGGAAGGGGAGGGGATTAATACTCCCTACCTTGTTTACTTCACAGGGATCTTTACAAGAAATGAATAGGATATTGTAATGTAACTATCCTTCCAGTCACCTTATCCCAGCAAAATCGATGTCTTCTTTGACACTTCCCTCCCCTTCACCCCATAACAAATCAATTGCCACAACTACTTATTTCTCCCCCTACAATATCTTTCAAACCTTACTGCTTATCTCAATTTTTAATGTAGTCACTCCAATTTAGACCATTTATCTTCTTGTTTCTTAAAATAGCCTCCTTATTGATCTACCTTCCTCTAGTCCAGAGGTGTCCAGAGGTGATTGGCTTGCCACCTAATTGTATTCACTCCTGTGAGTTGGAACCAGATTAAAATATAATTGAGAAATATTTAACAAAATAAATAAAAATACAATAGAACATAATGTTAATACATAGTTTTCTAAGCCAATATGCAGCTCACAGGAATCCTTATAGACTTCTCCTTTCTAGTTTGATACCACTGCTCTCTCCTATCTTCTCTCCAGACATCCTTTATATCTGCCCAAATAATCTTCCTAATCTTCCTCTATGATCATGTCACTCCTTTATTCAAAAACGTTTTCCATTTTTCCATTGCCTACAAAATTATGTGGAAATTCGTCATCCTGGTATTCAAGACCCTTCACAATCTGTTTCCAACCTATCTGCCCATGCTTCTCTTCTGCTATTCATTTTCATGTATTTTGCATGAGTAAAAATATGTTTACCCTTCTCATCCTTGCCTTGCCCATCTCCATGCCTGAATTCATGCCATCTTCCATGCTTGAAATGGATTACCCACCTATGTTCATATGAGGATGCCCTTCCAGTCCTTGAAGGCCCATCTCAGGTTCCCCTTCTTCCCTGAACTCCTTTTCATAAACTCATTCCCCTCTATTTCTCTCTCTCTCTTGCTCTCACTCTCACTCTTGCTCTCACTCACACACACACACACACACACACACACACACACACACCAATTCAAAGGGATCTTTCTCTTACTTCAAATTTCTTACAATACTTTGAGGGGAGGGGTGCCTCTTCTTTGCCCTTATCTCAATTCCTTTCATATTATAGTTACTTATATATTTGTTCTTCCTTGCCTTCTTGAAACAAGAGCCTGTATCACATTTGTCTTGGTATCCCTAGTATCTAGCCTACCTAATGCCTTACATAGCAAGCACTCAATAAATACTTGTGAAATGAAATGAATCAATGGTTTAAAAATGTCTATAATTGTAAAATGTCATATGTATATAAGGTGGTATTATACTATTATTTAAACTTTTCTTTCTTGATTCTTACTACTTTCAGACAGATTCTTAATTTTTCCTTGAGATTAGATCTGTCAGCTAAGTGACATGACGCATAAAGTATTGAACTTGGAATAGAAAGGACCTAAGTTCAAATCCAGCCTCAGCCACTTACTAGCTATATGAGCCTAGATAAGTTAATTAACCTCTCTCACCCTCTGTTTCCTCATCTGTAAATGGGGACAATAATCGCACCTACCACACAAGGTTATTGTGAGGATCACATGAGATAACATAGGTAAATGGGGTGGCTAGGTGGCACAGTAGATAAAGCACCAACCCTGGATTCAGGAGGACCTGAGTTCAAATCCGGCCTCAGACACTTGACACTTAATAGCTGTGTGACCCTGGGCAAGTCACTTAACCCTCATTGCCATGCCCCAAATTTTTTTGTAAATAAGGAGAAAACATAGGTAAAGTACTTTGGAAAACTTGAATCACTATACAAGTACTAAATATTATTATCAGATAATAATCTGAAGGGAGGGGATGCTGAAAGGAGGGAAATAATTTCTTGTGCTGCAAAGAAGACCTATGAGCTCCAAAAGGACATCAAGTTGGAAAAGGAGTGCTCTGGCTAGGGTCAATAATTTGCAATTTAAGAACAAAAGTGTTAAAGATCTCTCTTGAAAGAGTTCAAGGAACAGCAGTCACAATGGAATGAAAGAGACAGAATAATGCAGTCTTTCTCATGCTAGCAATCCACTTTGAAAGCTATTTCCTTGTAACAAAAGGCAAAAAGTCACATAAGAAATTAAATGTTTGTAATCATACAAATATAACCCATATCTTATTGTTTGCCTCAGGGAGGGGAGAGGGGAAAGAGGGAAAAAGGTATAAAAATTGGAACCCAAACTATAAATAAAAAGTTTATTATTGGAAAAAAAAGAAAAAAGAAATTAAATATATAGTATGTTGGCCATAAAAGAATGTATTCTGTTTGCTTTTTAGCCCTTTGAGATTAGGAACCATGACTTACTGGTTTATCACAATCTTTCCCACGAATCCTCAGTGCTAAGAAAACAATCATGCTATAGGAAGAGGCGTAATATCAAATACTAAGAGGTTAATCTTCAGGAGATACATAGGAATGGCCATATGATTCATAGCTACAAGAAAACTTGAACAGCAGCCATGTGCAGAGAGGAAGTAGGGTTTAGTGTATAGTAGCATTTGACACTACTCTTTATTTCCTTCTCTGAGTTTTCATGGTAGCCCTCACTCTTGGTTCTTCTTCCTGTCTCCCACCTATGGCCTACTTGAGGCAGCTACAGATAGAGCACTAGACCTATAATTAGGAAGACCTGAGTTAAAAATCTGGCCTCATGAGGCAGCTAGGTGGCACAGTGGATAGAGCACCAGCCTTGGAGTCAGAAGGACCTAAATTCAAATCCTGCCTTAGTCACTTGACACTTACTAGCTATGAGACCCTGGGCAAATCCCTTAACCCTCATTGCCCTGCCAAAATAATAATAATAATCTGGCCTCAGACACTTACTAGCTGTGTGACCCTGGCCAAGTCACTTAACCTCTGTTTGCTTCATTATCCTCAACTATAATAACAGCACCTAATTTACAGCATTGTTGTGAGAAGTCAAATGTGATATTTGTAAAGTGTTTAGCACGATGCCTGGCATATAATAATGATAACAATATGCACACATGTATTTGTTTATTAATTAGTTAATTTCATTTTTCATGCATATGCACATAGACATTTGTTACACACATGTACATATACATATAAATATACATACATACACATACACATACATGTATACGTATACATATATATAAATCGCTTATCCCTTTATGTTTATTCCCCCGTCTGACCACTCCTCCTCAGACTCTTCTAATGGATCATCATGATCCATAAAGGTGGGTGTCCTCCCCCACCAAGATTATGACTTAAGCCCTTTTCTCTTTCTTTATAATCTTTCACTTGGTGAACTCATCAGTCCCCATGGATTTAATTATCATATCCATGTGAATGACTCCCAGAAATATAAATCCAGCCCCAAATTCTCTCCCAAGCTCCAATCCTTTAAACTGTGTTTTCCCATAGGTACCTCGATGTCCAAGACAGAATTCATCATCTTTCCCTCAAAACCTACCTCTCTTCTGTCCTATTTTCATTGAGGGTACCATCTTCCTTCTAGTCACCAAAGTTCACAGTCATGGTGGTATTATTCTTGACATCTCACTCTCACTTACCCCATATATCCATCTTGGTGTTAAATCTTATCATTTTTCCCTCCACAATATGTCTCACATTTTATCCTTTCTCCTCACACAGTTACCACCTTAGTTCAGCCTCTAATAACCTTTCATGTGGACTATTAAAACAGTCTCCCAATTGTTCTTTCTGTCTCAAGTCTTTCTCTTCTCCAAACTATCTTATATACAGGTGACAAAATAATTTGACTAAGGCCCAGGTTTATCCATGTTGTCCCCCTATTCATAAAACTTCAGTGGCTCCTATTGCCTCTAAGATAAGTGTAACTCCTTTATTTGACACCTAAAACTCTTTACAATCTTGTCCCAACCTCATTGTGGATTGTTCTTCTTCCCTCACTCTGAGGTCCTGTCAAATTGGCCTTTTCTCTGTAAGGAGCTAAAATTCTAGCTATACTGTCTAAAATATCTGGGGCAGCTAGGTGGCACAGTGGATAGAGCACTGGCCCTGGATTCAGGAGGACCTGAGTTCAAATCCGGCCTCAGACCCTTGACACTTACTAGCTGTGTGACCCTGGGCAAGTCACTTAACCCCAATTGCCTCACCAAAAAAAAAAAAATCTAATGAGCAGTCACCAATAAATTATAAGATTTAGCAAGAGTTTAGACTTTTAAGCATTTATTAAGGAAAATAAGAATTTGGTGAACAGAGAAAGAAAGAGGCCTAGATTCATCTATCTATCAAAGGGAGCACACATTTTAGCTCTACTCTCCCACAAGAGTCCTGACAAAGGAGAGAGAACCACCCCTTCCTCATCCCACAAGCCTCCTGTGAAACTGGGAACATCCCATCCACACACCCACAGAGCTCCAAGCTAATTGGCTGGTAGCTTTGATAGACAGTACCCACGAGCAAACATCACTTCCTGATGCCAAGGAACTGACCAAATGTCTTGCCCTCAGACGCCTTCTCCTCATGGCGGAGCTTTCCTACAGTAACTCTCCAGTAGGTGGCATCACTCCAATCATTACATCCCTTTTTCTCACAGAAAACATACCATCTCTATGCCTTGGCGAGGAATCCATCATGCCTCTCACTTCTCCGCTCTGCCTCTTGGAATCGTTTATTTCCTTCAAGATTCAGATCAAACACCACCTTCTCCATGAAACTTTTCCTGATGGGCCTCATTCCTCGTGTCCTCCCTCTCAAAGTTGCTTCAAATTTATTTGGTATATTATCCATATAAATTTATCTACACACATGTCATCTTCTCTAATGGAATGTGAGTTCCTTGAGGGTGAGGATTGTTTCATCTTTGTTTTATTATCCCTTGCTTCTAGCATAGTACCTGATACATAGTAGAAATGTATTAAATGCCTGCTGATTGACTGAGTGCTAGACCAGGAATCAGGAAAACTTGAGTTCAATTCCCACTATTAACATTAACTAGTTATAAGACCATGGAAAAGTTACTTCATCTTTAAGAGGTTCAGGTCACTCTCTACAACTTATCTACTAGGTTATAAATGGGTCACAATCTATTTTGGTGACAAGAATTCTAACACCTAACAAAATTACAGATCTTTGAAGTATCCATGTGTACAATAAAGCTTTTCAAATATAGCATCCTTTAAACTTGTCTTGATGAATGTTTGCTACTATCATCATGTGCTTACTCTCAAATAAGTCTTTTTTCAGAACTTTGATCACCTAAATATGGATTTACAAAATTCAGTCTCTAATCTCTTTGGTTTTCAACACATCCACCAGGAAACCTGTAATTGAACAAGTAATTATTCAACAAGTTGAAATCAACAAAATCAATAACAAGTTATTAAAGCAACTCAAAGGTTAAAGCCCTTTGTGATACAGCTCCTATTTACTTTTCCAGTTTTATGTCATAGTACTCCCCTTCATTCATTCTGTGGTCCAGGCAAACTGACCAGCTAGATCCTAAGATTCCAATTCCTACCTCATTTCATCTGAATCTTTGTACAGGTGCTCTTCCACATCTGGAATGAATGGCCTCGTGTAGAATTCCCAGCTTCTTTTTTTTTTGGTGAGGCAATTGGGGTTAAGTGATTTGCCCAGGGTCACACATCTAGTAAGTGTCAATGTTCTGAGGCCAGATTTGAACTCAGGTACTCCTGACTCCAGGGCTGGTGCTCTATCCCCTGTACCACCTAGCAGCCCCTCCAGCTTATTTCAAAGCACTGTTTAGATACCACCTCCCCCAAAGTTTCCTCAACTACACAGTCATTAACCCTCTCTACCTCTTGAGATTATAGCATTTGCTTATCTTCATAGAAGTTATAACTTCTTGCTCCTTGTGGGTACTATAAACTGCTTGAGGACAGGGGCATTTTTTTGCACATAATAGTCACTTAATAAATATTTAGTGAGTTGAATAGAATTAAATCAGTAAAATTATGCTACTTGTATTTCCATCCAAGCCACCTCTCAATTTCTCCAGAGTGCCCCTTCAGTGTTGTGCCATTGTGATCCAAATGTACATGGCTTAAATTTAATGTCCCCAGTAGAATTTGGGAATACCCATGTAAAATGGAGGCATTTCTAACTGCCTTCCTGAATTAGCAAGTATAAATAAATTAAGGTGGGGGAGAGAAAACTGAAAAGTTCATCATATAGGCTCTCCAGCTGGTGTTCTCCTCCTTAGGATATGCACAGTCAAGTTATATTATTCCAGTCAAGCGTATAGACTTCCCTGCCATGCCTTTAAAGCATAAGCAGATATACTCTGACTGCTTTCTGTTAACTATTAGTGGCTCAAGAGTTCCTCCAACCCCAAATTGGAGTCAAATATTGTCTTCTTGAAAATTATCCTCCAAGAGACCTCCACTCAAAAGCCACAGGTGGCACCCCACTGTCATTAGGTTTTATAATTCAACAGCCAGTCAAATATGTTTTACTTATCTTCAGTACAGATGCTCAAGGCATCAAGGCTGTTAGGAAGTATGAGGATATCTGTGCATCCTCTGAAGGAGTAGTCAATCCATGTGTTTGATTGGAAGGCACACTGAATATGCACTAAGTTGGTCCACTAGGAGGAGCTATACCCATTTTACCTTTCCATCTGATGATGCTCCTGTCTCATCCTATCATATTGGAGTGAAAACAAAAATAATTGGGGGAGAAAGATAAGGAAAAAAGAATGAAAACTAGGAAAGGAGTCATTTGTAATAAAAGTATTTTATTATTTTCCATTTACATAATAAGGATAATTTTCAACATTTGTTTTCATAGAATTTTTAGTTCCAAAATTTTTTTCCACCTTCCCTTCCCTCCCTCCTCCCCAAGATGGAAAGCAGTCTGATAAAGGTTATATATGTGCAATCATATTAAACATATTTCTGCATTAGTCATATTGTGAAAGAAGAATCTGAGCACAAGGGAAAAACCTCAAAAAAGAAGGGGAAAAAACAGCCCAAAATTAGAAATGGTATGGTTCAATCTGCATTCATAGTCCACACTTCTTTTTTTCTGGATGTTGAGAACATTTTCTATCATGAGTTCTTTGAAATTGTTTTGGATCATTGCAGTGCTGAGAAGAGCCAAGTCTATCATCACACAATGTTGCTGTTGCTGTGTACAATGTTCTGGTTCTGCTCTTCTCAGTCAGCATCAGTTCATATAAGTCCTTCCAGGTTTCTCTGAAATCTTCCTGCTAATCATTTGGTGGGGGGAGGCAATGGGGGTTGTGACTTGCCCAGGGTCACATAGCTAGTAAGTGTCAAAGTGTCTGAGGCTGGATTTAAACTCAGGTACTCCTGAATCCAGGGCCAGTGCTCTATCCACTGCGCCACCTAGCTGCCCCCTAACCATTTCTTTTTTTTTTCCCTAATCATTTCTTACAGCACAATAATATTCCATTACATTCATATACCACAACTTGCTTAGCCATTCCCCAATTGATGGACATTCCCTCAATTTCCAATTCTTTGCCACCACAAAGAGAGCTGCTATAAATATTTTTGTACATGTAGGTTCTTTTCCCTTTTCTATGATCTCTTTGGGATACAGACCTGGCAGAGGTACCACTGGGCCAAAGAGTATGAACAGTCCCATAGCCCTTTGGACATAGTTCCAAATTGTTCTCTAGAATGGTTGGATCAGTTCACAGCTCCACCAGCAAGTCATTAGTGTTCCAATTTTTCCACAACTTTTCCAACATTTATTATTTTGCTTTTTTGTCATATTAGCCAATCTGATAGATGTGAGGTGGTAGGTACCTCAGAGTTGTTTTAGTTTGAATTTCTCTAATCAATAGTGATTTGGAGCATTTTTTCATATGGCAATACATAGCTTTGATTTCTTCATTTGAAAACTGCCTGTTCATATCCTTTGACCATTTCTCAATTGGGGAATGACTTGCATTCTTATAAATTTGATTTAGTTCCCCATATATTTAGAAATTAGGTCTTTATCAGAAATACTGGCTGTAAAAATTGTTTCCCAGATTTCTGCCTCCCTTCTAATTTCAGCTACATTGCTTTTGTTTGTACAAAACCTTTTTAATTTAAGAAAAGGAGTAATTTTTTCCTATTTAGAAATGGGAGGGGAGAGGCAGCTAGGTGGCACAGTGGATAGAGCACTGGCCCTGGAGTCAGGAGGACCTGAGTTCAAATCCGGCCTCAGACACAACACTTACTAGCTGTGTAACCCTGGGCAAGTCACTTAACCCTCATTGCCCTAAAAAAAAAAATGAGAGGGGGGGTCATAACCAAAGTCTGCAAAGGAGTTTTCCTTTGTAATTTCTCCAAAATTTACCCATAATTATTTTGCAGGAGAATGTTGCCCAGAATGTCCTCCTATGATATTCCCCAAATTCTCTTGAGGTCCTGAAAGAGATAGCTGTACTCATTTATGCTTGTATTCCCAGCCCCTAATAGAGTGTGTGACTTATTGTGGACAAAATGCTTCTTTGTTGATTGACTGAGCAAGAAGAATTCAAATCTTCCCCTAGTCATGTAACCACTCTGAGCCTGTTTCCTCATCTGAAAAATGAAAGAGTTGGACTTTTTGGCCCCTAAGTTTCCTTCCAATTTCTAAATCTATGATTCAATATTCAAGGAAAGGCACTTATTTGCTTCACCACCATAACACTGATATCTTATGCTTTTGCTCTAAAAAGTAGAAATGACATGATGTGGAAAAGTAAGACCCTAAAGACATTTTTCTATTCTAGATTAAATTTGGATGTCCCTTTGTGTTTCAAATCTCACCTGTTTCATTATTTTCTTTAATATCCTCTTATTTACCTTTTGTACAACATATAATGGATTTAACCAATTACTTTGACAGGTGGATTAGTACAGCCATTCCTCACACAATGGAGATTAGTTTGTAAGCCCTTATGATGAGGAAAGTAATGTTACATGCACAAGACCTGAAGCTGTCTGATTTCATTTTAAAGGCTAGAACACTTTAATGTCAACTTGGGAGCTGATGGATTAAGGACTATTGTCTTGTTACTTGCACAGTACTAATTCATTTTGAGTTGATGTTGAGACAGCTCAACTCTTGGCACCATGAGGTGAGTGTCAGAAGAATTAATCTAATATTTCCTTAGTCAAAGATTTTTTTGTGTTTCTCTTAGTTTAAAGGAACCCCTGTTTTTGGTGTGTCTCAACCACAATCTGGAATGATGTAAGGGTCAAAGGATAAAGGAATATTCTTTTTTCATCTGGCCATTTCTTTTTTTCTGGTTGCCAAAAGAAACATTTGTAGAGATTTTCAAAGGTTATTTATTGAAAAGATAGCAGTTGGGAGTAGGTTTGTTGGTTTCACCAACATAATTGGTGAAGTATTAGGGACACTTATATTATTCTTTAAGGATAATAAGGGCAGTATGGTATAATGGGAAAGAGTTCTATACTTTGAGTGAGAGAAGTTGGTTTCAAATCTCATCTCTGTCATCCACTAGCTGCATGACTTTGTGTATGCATGGTCATGAAACCACTTCTTGTGTAAAATGAGAGGGTTGGACTCAATGCCCAATAAAGTACTTCTCAACCTCAAAGCTATAATCCTATGAGTAGATACCTTTTAGAAGAACTGCTGGCAACATACCAAACAATCTATTAACTTTCAGATGGGTGAATTTGTGTGACCTTTGACAGGTTATGTAACCTCCTTGGACCTGTTTCCTTATCTGCAAAATAAAGGAATTATACCAGATGGTCTCTGGAGGCTATTCTGGGTCTAGATCTGTGATGCTATGATCCTAGGGGATGAAGAATTGTTGAGAGAAGCTAGAAAGGAGGGCCAAAGTATCAAACTGAAATTCTAAAACTAGAAACTGCAGTTACAAAAAAAGAAAAATAATAATAAAGAAGTTTGTACATTATGTAATTCTGGGGGAAACCATCAACTTTTATACTAATTATCTGGCTTGCCTCTGGCAGGGGTAGGAACTAGATTGTGACTTCCTTGGTGTAAGGCACTCTGGATGGTCTTCCTCTAACAATGCAAGCAAGCACTAGCACTGAGAGATTAAATTATTTGCACTAGCATGTGTCAGAGGTGAAACTTGAACTCAGATCTTTCTCAGTCCAAACCTATTTTCTTTCCATGAAAACTTACTGCCTCTCTTGTCTATACAAAGAACCCCAAATTCATTTCATAAGGGCAATGAATTTTATACTGACTTTTTTGGGGGAAGGAGGACTGGTTGGGACTTCTAGTTCAAATGCCTCTGGTTACTCCCATATACTGATTACATCTTTTTTTTGGGGGGGGGGGTGCAATGAGGGTTAAGTGACTTGCCCAGGGTCACACAACTAGTAAGTGTCAAGTGTCTGAGGCTGGATTTGAACTCAGTCTTTCCTGAATCCAAGGCCAGTGCTTTATCTACTGTACCACCTAGCTACCCCATACTGATTACATCTTATAGGCCACTTGTTGTACAGAAGCCCTCATTGCCAACATACTGTAGCCTGCTTGCAATCATGCAGCTTTCTATTGTTCTTGGGTTATTAGTATAGTAGGAGTTGGATTGTTGCATACCCCATGGGGTATTGTACTGTTTTCCTAGAAGTGGGGATGGGGGGGGGGGAATGTATGTAAGCTGTTATACCTTGAAGAATATTTGCATTATAATACTGCCCAACAATTTCATGGTTCTATTTTGTTGTTCAGTCATTTCAACCATGTCCAACTTTTCATGACCCCATCTGTGGTTTTCTTGGCAATGATACTAAAGTGGTTTGCCATTTCTTCCCAGCTCATTTTACATATGAGGAAACTGAAGCAAACAGGTTAAATGACTTGCCCAGTTTACACAGCCAGTAAGATTTGAACTCAAGAATATGAGTCTTCCTGACTCCATACCCAGCACTCTATCTTAGGCCACCTAGTTGCCCCATTTTACTATTTACAGGTTCTAATTTATGAGGAGTTAAAAGAGGTCTCTACTTTATCCTTATGTTTCACTGGATCAGAAGAGATATTACCACTGTTTACAAATGGCATCAGCTTGGCATCCACTTGACCTCAAAATGACCCTTAGCATCCAGATGCTCATCAACACCATCAAGTCAAATAAGATGTGCTTGGGCAGACATCCTTTTCCAATTGAGACCACACTCATCTTTACAACTTTTCTAGCATCTCATACTAAGTGATCCTGAGTGATGTCCATAAGAAGCAAATAAAAGCGTATATTCTCAAGGTTTCAAAGACCAGAGTTTTACTTTGCTCTGTCCCAGACATGAAGAACTTAGGTAACCTGAGGAAGTTTATTTATGAGAACTCATGTAAATCACATTAGGCTTTTCTGAAAACCCAGTGGCAAGTTATAGCTAATATATTTTATTTCATTTGGATTTACATAATGCAATTTGATAGTCTCATATTATCTAATTTGATTCTTCTCAGTTCACTTTTCAAAGGAAAAGAATTACTCAGAGCTTCCTTTTTGTTTTTGTTTAGCAACATCTTCATGTGAACTGTACAAAATTGTCTTGCAGAAAACTTGTTGCCATGGATGTTGGGGCGAAAGGGAATCACTATTATTAGAGGCAAATAGAAAAGACTGAACAATTGGTGTTTTATTTGGACTTGAACCCTGGACTTCGGGTGAATATAATATGATAAAGCCATTTTATCATCAAACTTGAATGCTAGACAATGGAAAATTCTTTTCTTTCTTATAAAAAACTGAGAATATTAATAAATTCATAAAAATGGCATGGAAACTAGAGAAGCCAGCCACATCCATATTGGACTTTTACCTCAGTTTCTTCACAGAAATGCTTTTCCCTTTATCATATGTGAAATTTTCACTGGTATTATTTTCTGACACCTGCAGAAGTCACTAAGCTTTATGCTCTTAAGCAAGCTCACTTCTTCTGGAACTCAGCTTTCTCTTCTATAAAATGAAAGCCCTTCTCTTCTTGTCATACAAATCCATGATACTATCTTTTACTCTTATTCTTCTTCAAAGTTTCTTATTGTTTATGTATTATAGACTGCTTATATTCACCATACACTTCTTCATTGCCTTCTGTATGATTCTCATCTTTAGTTCTTCAGAAGCAATGACTTTCTTTATCTTGATACCAGATATATAGTAATATCTGTAAAATGCTAGTGAAATAAAATGGGCCTTTGTTTTCATGAGATGTTTGGAGACAGTAAGAGCTTTGCAATTTCCTGAAATCAATCTTTTCCATTCTCATTGTCCTTTTCAACTCTGGGCAGGCTCGTTCTCCAGTTCTACTGTCTTTCCGATATAGATACTATTGGAAGTTCTATAAAGGATCCATCCAAACGCATATTGAAAACAAAGTAATAAATAATCTTTATCCACTTGTTCCTACATGATAACAGGAAGAGAAAATGGTCTGGTTATGTGGCAAGGAAAGGATGATGGTTAGGCAGCCAGGATGCTCCCTAGGTATCCTAATAATTTCAGAAGAAAGCAAGTAACCCAATCAGAATATTGGGTGGATGACTTGTAACAAGCTTTTAGGAGAATATGGCTAAGAGTCATACAAGTTAGGCTGGCAAGGATGGGTTATAATTTACATAACTGGAGGAAACTCCTGAATTGATGAGCTCATAGATCCATTTGATCAAAATTGTGTAACTGAACTAGATTAGAATATACTTTGTTCAGAGGAGGGATTATTTCATTCTCAGTATTTGTATCTCCAGCATGTGGCACAGTGCCCACTCTATAGTAAGTATTTAATAAATGCTTGTTGATTAATTGATTGATTGCCTCTAATATCATATCTACTTCTGACATTCAGTGATTCTGTTTGTAATAATTATAATAGGAGAGAGTATTCAGAAGGAGGGTAAAGTCAATAGTGCCAGATGCTATAGAGAGGTCAAGGAGGATGAGCATTTAAGAAAGGCCATTGGATTTGTCATTTAGGAGGTCACTGATGTTCCTTAAGATAACAGTCTCAACAGAGTAGACAGATGAAGTGGAAGCCAGACTGCAAGGGATTATGGAAAGGGTAAATGTGTGAGGAAGCCAGTGAATCTAAATTTAAGCCTAATGGCACACTGAAAAATAAAGTTAAATTATGTCACAACAATTCTTGATGAATCTTGTCTCTATAAATTAGTTGGTATGAACCATATTCTCTGTCTCTTGGCCAAAGGCAATCCACTACCAAGATTACTGCCATTGTTTTTCTGAACTATAAAATTAGGGAACCATAGCTCCCAGGAATGCAGTGAGAATGCAAGCAAATTGGGAGAGGGAAAATGGTGTAAAGGCTCTGCAGGCCTGATGCAATTATTCTCTCTCAGGATCTGTTTATCCAGAGTTACTGCTGCTGCTGTGTACCTAGTGACTTGGAAGGTCTGATGTATGTACAGCCCATAGGCTTAGTCTGAATTTTCTAGTCATTAGATATGGCAGAACAAACACCCTTTGTTCTGGGCCTCATGGGCTCCTTGAGCTTTTGACTCAAACTGAGTCTTGTCATCTATACATGTCCCTGTTACTTTCCAACCATCACAGCCCAGTGCCTGCCACACTGCTTTGAATGGTACATTGGCATCTTCAGGGAAGTAGATGTGAATATTCGATTTCTCTTGGCACTTTTCTTAAGACCCAAGACACTGCCTGAGTGTCGTAGGTCAATATTTCTGGGACACATTGATAGCCTTAAGGAACTGTCTCCTGGGCTTACATTGATTTTCTAAGTAGCAGGTCAACAATATGAGATGCTTCAATGTTGATGGAATGCCAACAACCTGCTTTATGCTATACAGAACACAGAATTAGATCCTGGCTTTGCCAAGGGATTTTTATACTCTGAGTTTGACAGACGAGCAAGACACAAGTACAAGGAAAGAATGTGAATGCACTCTGAGGAAAGAGGACAATTACCATGGCACAGAACACAAGCATCAGAAATAAAATTGAATTTATCCAAAGCAGTAGCTAAATCCAAGTAAGACATCTCTCCACAGTCCTATCCTCAAACTCAAGTTCCATCCCCCATTAATGAAAGAACTCAAGGAAGGCATGCCCAGTATTCCCAGGTGTGAAAATTGTTTGTCATTACTTTTCATGGCTTTAAGTTTGAAAGTCAGTCTAATTTCCTACTGAATGCTTTTTTTTTTACCCTTCCCTTTCCAGATTAAACATTTTTATTTATATTTTTATTTTCCAATCTCTATCCCTCTTTCCCTCCCTCTCTGCCTCCCTCGCCAAGGCAACAAACAATCTGATATGGGCCATACATATATGATCATGCAAAACATCACCATATTTGTCACTTAATGAAAGAATGTGGAAAATAGCATGATTCAGTTTGTTCCATCAATAACAGTTCTTTCCTTCAAGGAGAATAGTATGTTTCATCAATATTCTTTGTCTTGGATTGTTTTGAATCATTGTAGTGTTGAGAATAGTGAAGTCATTCACAGTTCTTCACTGAACAATATTGCTGTCTCTGTGTACAGTGTTCTCTTGGTTCTGTTTACTTCCCAGTACATCATTTCATCCATGTCTTTCCAGGCTCTTTTGCAGCACTTATTTTTTTTCAAATAATTTATATTGTATTGGGATTAATTGTTCTTTAAAAGTTTGGTAGAATTAACTTGTGAATCCACCTGGTCCTGGAGATTTTTCAACTCATTCAACTTCTCCTTCAGAAATTTAGATGCTATACCTATCATAATTAATAATAATAGATAGCATTTACATGGTGTTTTCAGGTTTGCAAATCACTTCATGTAAGTTAGTTCGTTTAGTGTTCACAATAATCCTGTGAGGTAGAATAGTCTTGTTATGCCCTTTTTTGGGGGGGGGGGGCAATGAGAGCTGAGTGACTTGCCCAGTGTCACACAGCTAACAAGTGTCAAGTGTCTGAGGCTGGATTTGAACTCAGGTCCTCCCAAATCCAGGGCCGGTGCTTTATCCACTGCGCCACCTAGATGCCCACATTGTTATGCCCATTTTACAAATGAGGAAACTGAAACTGGGAGAAGTTGCCCAAGTTCACACAACTCATACGTGACTGAGGCAGGATGAGAAACAAATTCTTTTTGACTCCAAGGGTCTACAAATAGGCCACTCTGCAATGATCCTCTGGACCTGTCATAACACTGAATAAGAATAAAAGAATAAGAATAAAAACTAAATGAAGAACCTCCCCTTTCCCTTTCACCCTCCACCTTCCAGGTCAAGATTCTGGCCTTTATTATATTCCCAGACAGCAGCAGCAACAACAACATAAAGGCAAAAACCTTTGTGCTATGTTCTGGCCAATTTAAAACCTCACTGTTAGTCTACTTGAATATTTATTCTTCAAACCTTTTTGACGAAAGGCATAACACTAAATACTAGGAGAGATGCAAATATATCAAGCTGCAGTCACTGCCCTCAAAGTGATTATAAGTTATTCCATAAATACAGAGAGCTATTTCTTCATATTGGTTCTGTTTCTGATTTTCCTTTGTCTTTGGCATTTAGTTGTTCTTAAAGCTGCTGTTTTAATTTCTCCAAGAATTCCCTCTCTTACTACCTATTTTGATTTCATTTTGTTTTACTTTTTTTTCTGTAGTGTCTATATTTCTTTTATGTTAATTCCTCTTTTCTTTGTCTTACTTCTATTTTGCTATTGTTGAAACTTTTCAAATTTTTTTGAGCTCAGCTTTTTTTTTTTTTTTAATGTTTACAGTGTATCTGATTTGCCCCTATTCTGTTGGGTTATCTTTGTCTGATTTCTGTCCTTATTTTTCTCTCTCAATTCTTCTCTAAAATGATTTCATGAACTCCATATTATCATCATCTGTTGATTGCACTACAACATTAACTTGTAAAGAAAAGGAAAATTGATCTTGAAAAGCTTCATTTTTATTTTATTGTAATAGCTAATCAGGCACATTTTTCTATTTTTAGGAGGGCAAAAAATTTAAGAAAAAGGTTGACCTAGGAAGAGTAGCTTTGGAAGGAATAAGTTTATTTAGAGATTGCTGGATATAGATAAATCAGAGAAACAGTATGTATATTTATTAAATGCTTACTCTGCACAAAGCACATTTAAGGGAAATTCAAAGACCTCCAAAGGATTTACAATTGAGGTTTTCTAGTTTTGTTTGTTTTAACTGAACTTATGATTTCTTAGGTACAGATAACTCCTGGTAGGAGAACCCTCTCTACCAGTACACATTATTCCTGCTCTAGAACGTAAAAGTCTTAGATATTTTCTTTGGGCATAGAGAAGTTAATGTGATTTGTCCAGTTTCATAGGGAGAACAATATCAGAGACAAGATCTGAGCACGGGTCCCACACTATGCTAGCTGTCTGTCCCTATCCTCCTGGATGGCTGTGGTGTGACCAAAAGGGATGTGTGAACAATGTGAGGGTGTAAAGATAGGTGGAATCATGCCCTCCTTTTAAGATCCAATCATGGACCTCATTTCTAACACAACCACACATACTCTAATCCCCCAACACTCTTCCAGTCTATTTTCTACCTTTGCTAGATACCAACCCTCCCTGTTCTGAACTGGGTGTTCATCCCTCAAGACCTTTATAATCTATTTAGCTAGGCATCCAGATTGGGCCTAGAAACAGAAAGCCCTAAATTCAATCTGACTTCTGAGGCTTACTAGCTGTGTGTGTGACCCTGGACAGTGATTTTAGCTCTGCCTCAATTCCCTTAACTGTAAAATGGGAATAAAATCATCCTACATCATAGGTTGTTGTGAGGATCCAAAGAGATCATATTTGTAATCTTTGCTTAGCATAGTGCCTAACATATAGTAGGCTCTAAATAAATACTGATTCCTTTCTCCTTTCTTTCCCTTACCCAAAAGCTGTAACAATGTTATTGGGAAAATTCTCTCTACCACCTCTTCATTCCTAGATCACCTTGTGGCTATAGCAGACAACCCTCTGAGGGAAGGCTTTGTGATCCAGGACAGTGAATCAGTAAAAACCCTATCATTCCTCTTTTTTTTTCTTTTTGGGTTGGGTCAGGATAAGCATAGAGAGATGAATTGCTATCTTCTTAGTAGATCTATCTACTTTATTATCTTTCCCTGAACCTCACCCACTACACAATAAGGAGAGGGGTAGAACCTGTGATCTAATTAGCTTAAGGAATTCTCAGATGAGGAAATTCTTTTCACTAATGTAGGTTAGTAGACTCTCCATAATAGTCTTTGGAGAGCTGCCTAAAACAATGAAAGGATAGGTGACTTGCCCTTGATTACACAACCAAAAGATGTCGTGCTTGTCAAGGCAGGACCTTAAACTCAAATCTGCCAGCCTCCGAGACAAAAGACAATGATAGAAACAGAAAGTGGAGAGAGAACTAACAAGAATTAGGAAGGACAAGTCAGAGGTCAACCAATTGGAGCAGTGGACAGAGTCAGAAAGACATGAGTTCAAATCCAGTCTCAGACACTTACTAGCTGTGTGACTCTGGGAAAATCACTCTAACCCTGTTTGCCTCAATTCCCTAGCAAACAACTCTAGTATCTTTGCCAAGATCCCCAAATGGGATCACAAAAATATGACTCAAAAACAACTGAACAACAACAAAGGACAAGTGACAAAGAGTAGATGTAGTGAGTTCTATGGAAGCACAGAGGCAAGGGAAATCACTGTGGGCTAAAGTAATTATGGAAGCTTTTTAAGCAAGTAGAACACAAATTCGTCCTGGGTGGAAGGGTGGGATTCAGATGGGCAGATCAGAAATAACACAGGCATTATTATCCTAGTGCTACAAATCATGTTCTTTGAGTTCTCTTCCACCTCAAAGTCTATGGTCATGTGACCAGGTACCATATATAAAATTTCCCAGACAAAAGGATAAGACTGTGTGTTGTTGTGTTGTTATCCTTTGCACTCAAAGAGGACCAAAATGGCATCATGATGTTGGGGTCAAAGTACAGTGTATCCAACTGTGGCTGATCAGACCAATATGAGCTTGGAAGACTCTACCACAGGTTGGGCACAAATAATCCTTTTGAACATTTGGAATAGAGATGTCTCTGAATTTGTGCATCTCACGTTTCTTTTGAGCTACTGCAATTATGCTTTTCTCAAAGAGCACAGCACCTTCTTTGATGTCAGTACACCATTATGGGCAGTCCTGTGGCAGTGTTTCCTGTGTCTCACAATCAATACCAAAGTTATTCAGAGACCTTGAGATTGTCCTTGTGTTGCTTCTTCTGACCTCTGTGTGAGCTCTTACCTTGTGTGAGTTCCCCACAAAATGCCTTTTAGGCAAATGTATAGCCACAATTATATAATTAAGGGAAATAGTAATAAAACACAATTCAACTAATATTGTTTTTGTATAAATATGTAACTCTCTGTGGATACAAAAATATTAATATTTAATTCACTAATTACTGAGTCTATTACAATTTGCATAAAGATTTTAAGTAAATGTACAATTTAAGGAAAAAAATTTTAAAAGAGGACAAGGTATATGTTCCTGAGTTGCAAATTAAGTACTTTCACCTACTAAACCCAACTGCTATAAGCCATGTTCATTTTTTATCCCAATAATCATTTTCAAATTGGAGATCAAATTTCTGATAACTCAATATACTCTTTAGTCTAAGTCCAGTTGTTATATACTTACTATGGGAACCATAGACATATAACTAGAAGGGAAAAAGAAGGAATAAGTATAAATTTGCTTTGGGACATACTGTGTTCGAGGTACCAGGTGAATATCCAAGTAAAGATGGTAGACAGCTAGAACACATGGGTGAAGGTAGACTTAGAGGCATAGATATGGGAGTTATCTACATGGAACTAACCATTGAGGTCGATTGGGCAAGATCACTAAGGTTGAGGGTATAGAGATAAAATAAAAGACTAATAAGGACAGAAACCTGAAGTTTGGTTACATTAAGGAAGTGAAAAGAGAAAGAAAAACTAGAAGAGAAGACAAAGAAAGATAAACTTGGGGCAGCTAGGTGGTGCAGTGGATAGAGCACTGGCCCTGGATTCAGGATGACCTGAGTTCAAATCTGGCCTCAGACACTTAACAATTACTAGCTGTGTGACCCTAGGCAAGTCACTTAATCCTAACTGCCTCACCAGAAAAAAAAAAAGATAAACTTGAGAAATCAGAAGGCAGAAGGCCAAGAGAAAATGCCATGGAGCTAGAGAAGGAGAAATACCCAAAAGGAAAGATTAGTACACAGTGTCAAATAATTTCAAAAGAATAAGGATAAAGGTTGAGAAAAGGTCATCAAATTTAGTAATAAAAAATGGTAGTGTCAGAAATGAAAGCCAGATTTCAAAAGGCTAAGGAGCGAGTGGGCAGTGTAGCAATGGAAGCAGGGAAGATAAATGACATTGACTTAGAAAAGGTGTGACAATCAAAGGCAGAGATAGGATAGTAACTCAATGGGGTGGAACGATAAGTAGAAGGCATTTTTAGTCCAGGACTTATTTTAACAAGTATAAGAATTAAGAGGATAGACCCAGTAGAGAAGAAAAATTCGGGAGGGGGACTGGGCAATGAGGGTTAAGTGACTTGCTCAGGGTCACACAGCTAGTAAGTGTCAAGTGTCTGAGGCCGAATTTGAACTCAGGTCCTCCAGAATCCAGGGCCGATGCTTTATCCACTGTGCCACTGTATAGATAGATAGATAGTGTGTGAGGATATATTTGAGCAGCTGGGAAGTGCAATGGGTAGAGCACTAGACCTTGAATCAAGATTTAAATTCAAACCCAGCCTGAGATTTACTAGCTGTGTGAACCTAGACAAATTGTTTAACTGCTGTCTGCCTCAGTTCCTTATCTATAAAATGGGGATAATAATGATAATAATAATCCATTCCCAGAATTATGAGGATCTAGTGAAATATTTCTAAAATGCTTTGCAAACTTTAAATAATTATATAAATGTATGAGAAAGTAATTTTACAAAGGAAGTGAGAAGAAATTGAGCCAAGGGCACACAGATAAAGAGTAAGGAGAAAGGAAAAAAGTAAAAAATGGTGATAAGTTTGAGGTCTGGATGAGGAGAATTGAAGGAGCTTGTATTGAATGGCCTTTACCATCTCAGGAAAGAATGAGTTGAGATAATCCTCTCAAAGTGTCTAGTTAGGAGTAAAGTTGGAAGATTGAGGAGAAAGGTGAAAGTTTGTTTTGGTTTTTGGTTTTTGGTTTTGGTTTTTGGTTTTTGGTTTTTGTGGGGCAATGGGGGTTAAGTGACTTGCCCAGGGTCACACAGCTAGTAAGTGTCAGATGTCTGAGGCTGGATTTGAACTCCGGTACTCCTGAATCCAGGACCAGTGCTTTATCCACTGAGCCACCTAGCTGCCCCCAAGGTGAAAGTTTTGAACAGCCACACAGTAAGGAAAGTGTTAGAGAGAGAATCAACTAGCTGACATTTTCTGGATTGATGTTGGAAATTCTGCATTCACATTTATTCCTAAGATTTTTAAAGCAAAGAGAAAAGAATCTCCAAAGAAGAGAAGAAATGTAAGTAGTCCAAGAAGCTAAAAATGGATAGGTAATTAACAAAAGTGTCTCTTCAACATTGTTAGGTGAAAATTTAAAAAATGTTGAGGTTATTTTTTATTTTACTTTTAAAAGTCCTTTGGGAAAAAAATCTAAATTTTCCAGAACAACAGGTTTAATATTCCACAAAACAACTTGAACAGTACATTCAAAATACTTCTAAAGTGATGTTCTGCAAGAATCCAAAGACTAAGCAACAGAAAATCACATGGTCCATTCTTGGCTAAAGAGAAAGGAGGCCAAAAATGGAATCCTGGGACAGAGCATATCTTCTTTCCTGCACTCCAACACAACTCTTGCAAACATAACTGTTAGTTCAAGAAGGTTCAGAACATACCTTTTATAATCAATTGTTTCTCCAACTCTGCACATAAATAGTTTTTTTCATCTGAGTAGAGATGTCTAACATCATGTTAACAAATATTGATTAAGCATCACTATGTACGAGTCACTGTGCTGAGCATTGAGGATACAAAGATGGATAGAACACAGACCCTGTTCTCAAGGAGCTTACAATCTAACAGACAGAAAGATAAATGCACAAATATATATGACACAAGAGAATGTAATAGTTGTAAAGAAGATGTGTAGGCAAAGTGCTGTGAGAAATTTGAACAGGGAGACATCACTTCTAATTAAAGGAATAAGTAAGGACTCTTGGAAGGAGGAATCACTTAAATTAATCCTCTAAATCAAGAGTTAATCTTTCTCTGTGTCAAGAATCTCCTTGGCATTCTGATGAAACCTATGGACCTTTCTCAGAAGAATGTTTTTAATTCCCCAATTGATAAATGTTCAAAGGATATTAACAGGAGTTTTCAGATAATAAAATTAAAACTATCTGTAGTGTAAAAAAATTATTATTAGCTAACTAATCTAATCTAGTCTGGAAAAATTATAATTGGACTTATATGAAAAATTATGATTATATGAAAAATTATAGGTTTAGAAAAATTATAATTGGGCCATAAGTCCTGGGGATTTTTGACTAACTTTCTCTCTGACTGCTATTAATTTAATATGGGCCGTTTAAAAAGTTCCACCACACTGCTCCACTCCCAAAATTGATAAGCTAAAGATTATGAAGCCTCTTAACTAAATAATCAAAGCAGAGTTTATTTATGAGATACAATTTAAACATAAAAATATAGGGAAATAAAATGTACAACCTGTGTTCTGGCTTTTCCACCTGAAAGCCCTGGTACTTTTTTTTAATACAATAAGGGCCATTGCTGCCTCTTGCCTTAGGGTATGTTCCACTTTCACTAATCAGGTCCTTTATTCTAACTCTGAGCCCTTTTCACTTTGTCTATCTCCCTGCTTCTAACTTTCCTTTCAGTACTGCCACTGTTGAACCCCTGTGTTTCTCTCTCACCAACCTCTCCTTCCATTCTCCTAGTGCTCCAGTGTTCTTCTGTTCCGTTCATCTCATCAGCCCCCCTTCTCTGTATCGGCCTCCGTCCCTTCTTGCTCTTAGCTTTTTCTCCTTCCCCTGTCTCTTAGTGCTCCAGCCTTTCTGCTCTCTTAATCTCGTCAGCCCCCCCCCCTTCTTCTAATCTTGTCAGTCCCCTTCAATCTTGTCCTTCCACCTCTCTTGCCATCTAACTCCTAGATCTATATATATCTTACTTTTCTCCACTCAAATCTCAGGGCTTTTTGTGCCCCCATACACACCAAGTTAATCCACCAGCCGGGGCTGTAGCTAGGGGGACGGAGTCACTTGAGTGTCTCATGTGTACCATACCCAGGGCTCCATGCCCCCTGCTGTGCGCCTGGGACCTCAGCATGGGCAATGCCAGAGCCCGACCTGGATGAGCCCGGAATCTCTCGGATAGATCCTCTCAGGGTAGAGGGAGCTAGGGCTCTCTCCCCTAGCTGTCTGACCTGGCATCTTGTACAGCCCATGGGGCTTTTTGCCTCAGCTGAAGCAGAGGGGGAGGGGCACCAGCACCTCCCACACAGAAGAGACCCTGAGGGCCTAAGGCTTTCTAATCTCAGCCCAAAGGTAGGGTCCCCAAATCAAAATAAATTTCCACAGTAGCCATATGAAAAAAGTTCTCAATCACTACTGATTAGAGAAATGCAATTTAAAACTACACCTATCCAACTGGCTAATATGACAAAAAAGGAAAATGATAAATGTTGGAGAAGATGTGGGAAAATTGGAACACTAATGTACTGTTGGTGGAGCTGTCAACTGCTCCAACCATTCTGGAGAGTAATTTGGAACCATGCCCAAAAGGCTTTAAAACTGTGCATAGCCTTTGACCCAGGAATACCACTACTAGTTCTATATCCCAAAGAGATCATAAAAAAGGGGAAAGGACCCAAATGTACAAAAATATTCATAGCTGCTCTTTTTGTGGTAGCAAAGAATTGGAAATTGAGGGGATGCCTATCAATTGGGGAATGGCTAAACAAGTTATGGTATATGAACATAATGGGATACTATTATGCTATAAGAAATGATAAGGAGATGGATTTCAGAAAAACCTGGAAAGACTTACATGAATTGATGCTGAGTGAAATGAACAGAACCAAGAAGACATTGTACACAGCTTCAACAACATTTTGTGATGATCAACTGTGATAGACAACTTCTCAGCAATACAATGATCCAAGACAATGCCAAAAGACTTAGGGTGCAAAATGCTCTCCACATTCAGAAAAAGAACTATGGAGTCTGAATGCAGACTGAAGCATACTATTTTCACTTTTGTTGTTGTTTTTGTTATTGTTGTCATTTATTCTTTCTTGCATTTTTTTCCTTTTGTTCTGACTAATGTGGAAATATGTTTAACATGATAGTAATGTATAATCTATATCAAATTGCTTGCTGGCCTTGGGAGGGAGGAGGGAAGGGAGGATGGGAGAAAACCTTGGAACTCAAAAAATATCTTAACATGTTATTGAGAAAAATTTAAAAGAAAAACCACAAAAAAACAAACTGCAGTTTACAACTTAAAAAAGAATAATGTTTTTAAATATAAAATAAAATATATATGATTATAAGGGAAACCAAGTGTATTGAAATAAAATTAAGAAAAATTTTTTTTAAACCAAGTCCGTGGACTTAAGATAAAGAACCCTTGCCTAAAGGAAAGGAGAAACATCAGCACACAAGTGAAGGTGGCACCATCTACTCAAGGCATTGGTATTAGAAGACAGAATGAAAATGTGGGATGGAAAGGAGTCTGATTGGACTGAAATATATGATAGAAGAGTAGTATGATATAATACTGAAAAAGTGGGTTGTAGCCAGATTAGAAGACCTGAATCCCAGGCTTAGGAGTTTCTACTTTATTCAGGAGACATTTTTAATTACCCCCAAGCTTCTTCCTGAACCAAAGGCTCATTTTGTCAATAATATTCTTCCATGACAAACAGAAGTACCAGATAAGTGTCACAGGGATTAGACTTGTTCTATTTGACCCCACAGACCAGAACCAAGAACATGAATGGAAGATGCAAACTGAAAACATTAGGCTTGATTTCAGGAAATATCTTCTGAATGAAATTATCTGTAAGCGGAATGGACTGCATTATAAGTAGTAGATTCACTCCCATCACTCCCACTTTATGTCTTCAAACAGAGGCTAGAAAACCACTTTCAGGATATATCTAGGGGTTATCAATTGGATGAGATGGTCATCATGGTCCCTTCTAACTTAAATTCTATGATTCTTTTTCTGAGATATGGTAGCATGGTAAAATTGTTAGCTAACCAACAAAGGCTCTCTCCTCAAAGTTTAGATTGGGTGTGTGTAAGACTTAAAAGGTATGTGGGTGATAATGTATGTGGATGATATGACAATAAGAGTACCAACAGATGTAGTAAAAGGTAGAGTCATGATTTGAACTTGGGAACTCTGATTCTGAATCCAGTCTTCTTTCCAGTGCACTATATTGCTCCCAAGCAGAAGTATATAAGGCAGAAAAAAGACAATGGAAAACAATAAACCTGAGTTTTCCCTCTTTAGGGATCTTCATCCAGGCAAGCACTATAAATCTGTAAGGAATAGAGGTTAAGTGAAGTGGCCATGGAAGTAGGAAGGTTCTCAGTACTCTATGGGCTTGGATTAGAATTGTTTGGCAGTCATTCATTTGTAAACAAAACAAATATTTTATGTATTGTGCACCTAAATGCTTATAAGAGGAGCTGGTAGCTACCCTGGGGCAGGGACTGTCACATTCTGATATTCCCGTGGTCCACCTACATCAGTTAGCAAGAGAGATAAGTGAGAGCTCCCCATAGGACACCCTAATCCTTAACTTCAGTAAGGAGTCATTGATATAGGGTTATATGTCATAAGCTTTGTAAGGCCTTATAGAACTGAGTTATTAAGTTTTAATATGTGCTTTTATGATAATAGTAGCAGTTTAACTGATAACACTGAAAATTATTTGTGCTGGGGAGAGTTCTTTTCCATTGTTAATCTAGGAACATAAAATATGTAGCATGGGATTACCCTCATTTTCCTGGGCCAGGCAAAATTCTGTCTCTGAAAGTGGAATCCTATGGATAAGCACTGATGTCAGATTTAATGCAGCTATCTGATTGGCTTAGTCCTATTGCAGCTCAGAATCGCTGAACTCATCTCAACTCCACTAGTCTCAGCCACCCTGAAAGCAGGGTTTATAGGCATGTGCCACCACTCCTAGTAGTTTAACTGTTTCATCAATGACTTTGTTAAAGGCATAGCTGGTATGCTAACCAAATTTGCAAAAAACATACTACTAGAAAGAACAGAGAACACACTGAATGATAGGGTCTAAATCCAAAAAGTCCCCTATGGCCATGACTATTTGTCTGAATATAGTAAAATATAATTTAATAGGCAAATAGAGAAACTTGAATTTAGGATCCAAAGAGCAAATTCATAAGTATAAGATGAGGAGTGCATCCCCCGCTATTCTACATGTGGAAAAAAAATTGGGGAGAGTTAAGTGAGTCAATAGTATGATATAGCAATCAAAAATAAAAGCTAATGTGGTCTTATTGTTGAATTGTTTCAGCCATATCCAACTCTCTGTGACTCCATTTGGGGTTTTCTCAGGAAAGATACTGAACTGGTTTGCCATTTCGTTATCCATGGCTCATTTTACAGGTGAGGAAACCGAAGCAAACAGGGTTAAGTGACCTGCCCAGGGTCATGTAATGATTGGAATGATGCCACCTACTGGAGACTTACTATAGGAAAGCTCCACCATGAGTAGAATGCCTCAGAGGGCAAGGCCATGTGGCTTTTCCTTGGCGTCAGGAAGTAACGTTTGCACATGGGTATGGTCCACCAAGGCTAGCAGCCAATCAACTTGAGGAGCCTCCCATTTTCTGGGAGGGGACAGGAAGGAGGAAGGAGGGCCTGCACGGAGAGGTCTCTCTCTTTTTGGTTCCTGACTTTATGGTGGTGGTGGCAGCAGAGGAAGTCACAGGAAAATTGAGGAAAGATAGGATTGCCATGCTGTTGGAATTCTATTCTCAATCTTTTTCTTTCTACCTTTCAATAAACCCTTAAAAACCTAAACTCATTTTTATCAGTGATTTTAGTCAGTTTCCCCCCAAAACTGGGGGAACAAATTAGAACCCACATTTAGAATCTTAAATTACACAGTCACACAGCTAGTAAGTATCTGAGGCTGGATTTGAATTCAGGTCCTCCTGAATCCAGGGTCAGAGCTCTATCCACTGTGCCACCTAACTGCTCCAATGTGGTTTTAGACTGAATTAAGGTATACAGTCCAGGTCTAGGCAGGTAACAAATCTGCTATGCTCAGCCCTGATCAGAACACATCTGGCAAACTACATTCAGTTCTGAAGGGACATTTTTTTGAAGAACATTGATAAACTGAAGAGTATCCAAAGCAGTATGTTGTTGTATTTGTTGTTGTTGACCAGATTTCAAAGGACCTTGACCTTAAGTCTCTGTCATATAAGAACTAATTGATGAAACATAGCTGTTTGGACTAGAGCAAAGAAAATTTAAGAGGGATACAACAGGCATCTTCAAGGATTTGAAGGGTCATAGTAGATTTCTGAGATCACCACCTCCTGAGTATATTATAGTGGAGTTTCTTGTTTGGATTGGATAAGAAGGCTTCTAAGGTTCCTTCCTTCTAACATGAAGATTCTCTGTGATACATCGAGGACCGATGATGTCCCAGTTTGTTTCATTTAATCTACAAAATTTAAACTGACCTACCCCAGCTTTCAACATTGTTTCCCTCTTCTGAAGTCCATTTAATACATGTACCTACCATTTAGTACCTTATAGTGTTTTATATTTCTATTTTGTTTCCCCAAATAATTGTTAAGCTCTTTGAAAGTGAAATTTATATCTTTTATCCCTTGTCTCCCTAGTGCCTAGAACAGTCACTGAACAAAAATAATAAGCATTAAGTTTTGTTGATAATGATAAAACATTTGTAATCATCTTCTACTTATAAACAATTAATGAGTGTGTTCTTGAGTCTAAATTGTTCTCCTGAGTAGGTTAAACGCGCCTACTATAGTATAAATTACATGAATTTTGCCATAGCCCAAACTGAATTAGCACAAATTCCAAATTAGTGCTGCCCAAATAAATGTTTTATTGACTATATAACCAAACCACAGGTTATCCCACTGATACTTTATCTGTAGCATAGTTTTAATCCCAGGATGACTTCCCTGCATATCCTGTATAAAATTACTCTGACCAATGTTGCTTCACAATGTCAATCAGTCAACAAACATTTATTAGATATTTGCTGTGTGCCAGGCATAAGGGATATAAGGAAAGACAAAATCATGGGGCCTGACTTCAAGAAGCTCACATTCCAACAAAGGAAACAATAAATTTGACTGTGTGATTGATTGATAGATAGATAGATGATATAGGGATAGTGATATATATATATATATATATATATATATGTATATATATATACATATATACATACGTGTGTATATATAGTAAATATATGTGTAAGTATACATATAAGTGTATGTGCATGTATATATGTGTGTATGTACATGTGAGTGTGTATGTATATATACATATAGATATATACATACATACATACATACATACATACATACATATAGTAAATGGAAATTATGGGGGGCAGCTAGGTGGCACAGTGGAGAAAGCATCGGCCCTGGATTCAGGAAGATCTGAGTTCAAATCCAGCCTCAGACACTTGACACTTATTAGCTGTGTGACCCTGGGCAAGTCACTTAATCCCTGTTGCCCCTCAAAAAACAAAAACAAACAAACAAAATAAATGGAAAGTAATCTCAGAGGAAAGGCACTAGCAGTAGAGTGAACTAGGAAAAACCTCCAGGAAAAAAAAGGTAGGATTTGAATCAAGTCTTTGGGAAAGCCAGGAGGTAAAGGCAAAGAGGGAGAGCATTCTAAACATAGGAGGCAGCTAGTACCAGATACATAATCAGATCATCTCTATCATTATTCCTGGAAAAGATGTGTCAATCCCGCTATGGCTCCACTCATTAACCTAATAATATATAATTCCCCCACAAAAAAAATCTTTCTTTCCTGCTTACCCTTCCCCAATTTATGTTATCCCCTCCTATTAAGAATGAAAGCTTCTTGGGAGACATACCTGGGGTCATACGGCAGGCAACTGCCTTGTGTCTGAGGCTGGGTTTTGGCTGGGATCCCCCTGGGTCCAGGGGTGATTCTTTGTCCACTGTGTCACCTAACTAGGTGATGACATCTTTAGGGTTAAATTGAGGGGTGAAGGGAATTCACTGGGGGAGGGGGAAGGGCAGAGGTTAAATCCTACATGAAAGAAACAGGAAAAGGCTTATGGAGTGGGGGAAGAGATGGGAGAGGATCAGGGCAGTAAATGAATTTTACACTCATCAGAAAAGACTCAAAGACCTTAAACTCATCAGAGCTGCCTCAAGGAGGGACTAACAAACACATCCAACTGGGTGGAGTAATCTATTTAATCTGGGCAGTAAATGAGCCTAACACTCATCAGAATTGGCTCAAAGAGGGAATAATGTACACACTCAACTGGGTGGAGTAATCTCTCTAACCCTACAGGAAAATAGGAGGGGAAGGGGATAAAGAGAGAGGGGCAAAAGAAGGAAGGGCAGAGTGGGGGAGGGGACAGACAGAAGCAAATCCCTTTTGAAGAGGGACAGGATAATAGAATAAATATCATGGGGAAGGGAATAGGATGGAAGGGAAACTGTTAACAATAGTAATCATGAAAAAGAGAAAAGGGGGGAAAACTGAACAAGAAATATTTATAGCAACTCTTGGTGGAGGCTAAGAATTGAGAATCAAGGGAATGTCCATCAATTGAGGAATGACAGAAAAGGCTGTGTTATATGATTGTAGTGGAATGGTCTTGTGCTACAGGAAATGACAAGCAGGAGGATCCCCTAAAAACCTGGAAAGACTAATGAACATCCATGTATAGTGAAGTGAGCAGAGCTGGGAGGACATTATGCATAGTGACAGCAGTATTGTTCAATGAGCAATTGTGAACGATTTAACTATTCTCAGCAGTGCAATGATCCAAGACAATCCCAAAGAACTAATGAGGAAGCTTGCTATGCACCCCTATAGAAAGAACTGATAAAAAGAACACTTGTGGATTGTACATATATGACCTGGTTCCAATCTTGTGGAGGGGGGAGGAAAGGGAGGGAGAGAGGGAGAAAAATTTGGAACTCTAAATCTTATCAAAATGAATGTTGAAAAGTACCCTTACATGTAACTGGAAAATAAAGTAAATAATAATTTTAAAAAAAGAATAAAAGCTCCTTGAGGGTGTGAGAGTTGGAATGGTACCCCCTGCTAGGAGAGAGGTTGTGGGGGTGGGGGGGGCTCTACCATGAGGAGAAGCCATGTGACTTTAGTGTCTGGAAGTGACCTTTTCTGGGGTTTCAAAGGTCAGTCCAGCATCCGGAACTTAAATCTATAGAAACTGCCTGTTAGTTTTGTCAATCAAAGTTGCTGGCCAATTGGCTTGGAGCTGTGTGTGTTTGTGTGTGTGTGTGTGTGTGTGTGTGTGTACACAACCCTGTTTCCTGTTGGAGAAGAAGCTTCTGAGAGGAGGAAGGAAGTGTTGGGCTCTCTTGGGTTCCTGACCTCGGTATGGCGGGTCAGATGCTGGGGTCTCTTAGAGATAGTTAGATTTTTACCTTTCTCTCTCCTCACCAACTTCTCATTGCTCTTTAATAAATTCTTAAAAGTCTAAACTCTTGCTAAAGCTTCTAATTTAAGTGACCACTTATTAGATTTTAGACATTCTAGCTAGAATTTTAGCCCCTTACAAGGGGAAGAACTATCTTCAATTTTATATGGTAGCACCAGTGCTTATCACATTGCTTGACACATGGTAATCACTTAATAAATGTTTCTTTTATTCATTCATTCATTCATTCATTCATTATCAGCAATGCACACTATAAAATCCCAAAATCTTTCTTCTTGTCCCATCTCTCCTTTACAACACTTACAACAACTTTTCTTTAGAACTAACTGCCCCCAGTAACATCATTTTGCCTAACATTAGGTCTTCATGGACCCAATTAAAGATGGGAGGTGGGATATACTTATATATAGACTTAAAGATATGAGGTGGGATATAGATATATATACTTTGGTGCCACTTTCTTCCATTGCAATCTGTTAATTTGTGCTCAGGGAATGCGAACTAATTAATTGTACTATCAGCCTAAGCTAAGTAAAATGTGGAAAGCCACAGCTGCTGGAAAATTAATTATGCATTCTAAAGATAAATATAAATAAGTTATCTGTTATCTGCTCCTTGGGATTATCTGTACAGTTGGCTATATCCCTAAACATGGATAACTGAGAGCTAACAGCATATGGTATTTTCCTTCATATCTGACAATGGTCATACAGACAGCATTGCTATCCAGGTATACAGGGGTCACTGAAAAGACCCATGAAGAGTAAGCAACCTTATTTGTGTTCTGCCCTTCTGCTCATAACTATAACTCTAATCCCAAAATTTGCATGTTGCTATTTGTAGCTCTGCCTCTTCCCCTGGCTGGCTGACAACTGTTTTCAAAGGAAGCTCCCTTCCCCCTTTCTATATCCCACCCCCCTATTCTAGGTTGCTGAGCCCCAGTCTTCTCTATCTGCAGCTGATTTTACCCAACTGGTGACAACTATGTAGCATTTCTTTGAAGTTGTGCTTCATTAGGCCCAGATAGCATTTCTTCCATTTGCACAGTTTCAGCTTATTCTACTTAGGTCTCTTGGCTAGCTACTCACTGCCAGGAAATCTTGCTCAGCCAAGTGAGATTGAATCAACTATCACCTCAATACAGTCAGGAATATTCCTACTGCTGATAATAATAATAATAATAATAATAATAATAATAATAATAATAATAATAATGCCATTTAGATGGTGATTTATAGTGTGATTGGCACTTTATATGCAATTATTTCAGGCGGCTGGCAGAATGAGAGCAGCAGATATCTGGACAAGGGAGGTAAAAGAGGTAAGAGACTAAAATATTACAAATAATATTTTAATTTTGTACACTTAACAATTTACAAAAAGTGCCTTACAAACTGAGGCAGCATGGCATGCTGAGAGAACTTGCCCCTCAGAGAGGAAGACCTGAGTTGAAATCCAGCTTCAGGTCTGTTATGAGCAATTTAATCTCTAAGTGCCCCCAGGCTCCACAGTAACATTATAAACTGCAGAATAGTTATGGGTCTATTGTAGAAGGTGTTCCCTACAAATGAACATCTTAGGTTGCTCTGCTGCTGGGAACCATCTGCTAGAGTGGGTAAGATGGAGAGTTCAGTCACTGGCCCATTCACTGGAGGAATGGAGGCACTGAATGGCTAGACTCCCCAGGGTGCATCGAATGCATAGCTGCAGTATTCTCCACCTTCAACTACTAGTTTAACTGGATGATAACAGTGTTCTTTTCAGCAAGGACAATGACTTGGCAGGAGCCATTCTTTGACTATTTCAATCCCTCTGTTGGGATCCAGAGCAGGATTGGGGGTGGTGTTACTTCCACACAGGAGATACAAAAGTACTCTCTGGTCTCATAAATTCTTCCTGAGGTTCAGAGGTAGCTTCCCCCTGTCAGGTACTCTACCTTATGGTATTTATCACAGTTATTTTCCAGACTCCAATTGGATCTGATGTAGATGAATGACTGGGAACAAAAGTGTTCAAGAAATGTGTGCCATGGGGCAATTCATATGCAACTGAGATATTCAAGTCTCAGATCCTCCATAATATGCTTTGCATTTGAAAGGTCTTTTCTTTACATTTCAGTGTGAGTTTTTGCCCTGAGCATCCATCAGCTTTGCTAAGTCTCCATGGGTTATTGTGCTAGTAACAAATCTAAAGATGTTACTGGGGAACTGAGGCTTAGTAATTTTCAGTGGCTGTAAATAAATGTTTATTATTGTTCAGTCCTGTCCTACTCTTTGTGACTTCATTTGGGGCTTTCTTAGCAAAGATACTGGTGTGGTTCGCCATTTCCTTCTCCAGCTCATTTTACAGATGTGAAAACTAAGATAAATGGGGTTAAGTGACTCACCCAGGGTCACACTGCTAGTGTCTAAAGCTTCTAAAGAGAAGCTTTCCTGATTCCAGGCCAGTCATTCTATTTACTGAACTATCTAGCTATCCCATTGATCTTGGAGCCAGTAAAGTTCCTCATGATCAAAGGATTTTGGATAGTTAAATGGCAGCACTAGAACTTGAACCCTCTCCTAGTTTACTTTTATTCTAGGGGATCCTACAGAAATGGAAATTCAAGGAAATTAAACTTAAAAGAGTTCTTACATGACACAGGCTTTTAACACACACACACACACACACACATACATATATATATATATATATATATATATATATGTAACTTTTAATATAATTCATTTCCTTTGCAGTCTTTATGTGTTTTATTTTATGCATTTAAAAACATTGAGAAGGGTACAAAAGATTTATTTGTTTATTTTTTTTATTTATGGAATAAAAAAGTATTTCCATAGCAGGATACTTTTTTAAAAAGATGATTAAATATGAAACTGTAAATTTATTATGTACAACTTACTATTCCTCTTAAATATATAATAAAGTTATTGTGTAAATTCCTTTTTTTCTTCCCTCCCCCCACCAGAAATGGCTACCATTAGACACAAATATATGTGTACATGTACATATATAAAATTATTCTATACATACTTCTATTTAGCAGTTCTTTCTCTAAATGCAGATAACATCTTTCTTCATATGCACTTTATAGTTAATTTGGGTATTTATAATAGTCTAAATTACTTATTCACTCAAAGTCATTTTTAAAACAATATCACTGCTATTGTATATGACGTTCCCTTGGTTCTATTCATTTCACTCTTCATTATTTCATGCAAGTTTTCCATGTTTTTCTAAAGTTATTGACCTCAGCTCTTTTTATAGCATAGTAATATTCAATCACAATCATATACCATAAATTATTCAGCCATTCCCCAATTGATGGGCATCCCTGCAATGCCCAGTTCTTTGCCACCACAAAGAGGGTTGCTATAAACATTTTAGAACATATAGGTCCTTTTACTTTTTCCCAAATCACCTTTGGAAACAGAGCAAGTAGTGGCATTGCTGGGTCAGAGGGTATAGGTAGTTTAATAACTTATTGGACATAATTAATTCCAGATCACTCTCCGAAATGGTTGAATCGGTTCATAATACCATCAACAATTTTTCCACATTGCTTCCAACATTTATCACTTTGCCCTTTAATCATTTTAGTCTATCTGTTAAGTGTAAAATGATATCTTAAGGTTGTTTTAATTTGCATTTCTCTAATCAATAATAATTGAGCATTTTTTCACTGACTATAAATTGTTTGATTTCTTCATTGAAAAACTGCTTGTTCATATCATCTGACCATTTATCAGTTGGGGAATGATTCATATTCTTATAGATTCGACAAAGTTCTTTATATATTTTAGATATAAGACCTTTATCTGAGAAACTCTATAAAATTTTTTCAACAATTTTGTTTTCCTTCTATCTTGTTTTATCTATGCAAAACCTTTTTAATTTAATGTAATCAAAATTATCCACTTTATACCTAATTTTGCTATCTTTTGTTTATTCATAAATTGTTTACCTACCCATAAGTATGATAAGTAATATGTTCCATGTTCTAATTTTCTTATAATATTTCTCTTCATATGTAGGTCATTTATCCATTTTGACCTTATTTTGGTAAATGGTATAAGATATTGCTCTATGCCCAATTTCTGTTATACTGCTTTCCAGTTTTCCTAATAATTTTTTAACCAAACAATGAATTCTTATCCCAAAATCTTAAGTCTTTACACAAGGTTATTATATTTATTTGCTGCTGTAAACTGTATGTCTACTCTGTTCCATTGATCTACCTTTCTATTTCTTAGTCAATACCAGATAGTTTTGATAATTACTGCCTTATAGTTTAAGATCTGTTACTGCTAAACCTTTTTCATTACATTTTTTTCCATCAATTCCTTTGATATTCTTGACTTTTTTTTTCTCCCAAATGAATTTTATTATTTTCTCTAATTCAGTAAAATAATTTTTGGTAACAATTGGAATGGCATTGAACATATAAATTAGTTTAGGTTAAACTGACATTTTCATTATATTGGCCCATATGATTTTAGTTATATAAAAAGGTTTTTTATAATTTTGTTTATATAATTCCAGGATTTGCTTTGTCAAGTGTACTCCCAGGTATTTTATACTGTCTATACTTATTGTAATTGGGGTATCTTACTGTCTCTTCTTTCAGGGTTTTGTTTGTGATATTTAGGAAAGCCAATGATTTATATGGCTTTGCTTTCTATCCTGCTATTTTGTTAAAGATATTGTTTCAACTAACTTTTTAGGTGAGTGTTTAGGATTTTCCAAGTGTATTATCATATCATCTGTGAAAAAAGAGATAGTTTCATTACCTCATTTCCTATTCTTATTCCTTCTGTGAGAAATAATTATAGCTGATATCTTGGAGGGACCCAGTGATTCATCCCTTCTTTCATAGCCCTTTCTCCACCTCCCCAACACCACCACTCCAAGGTCCAGTTCTTCTTGAAAGTGGGATTCATCTGGGTTGAGGAGTCTTGGCTGGAGACAGATCCATTTATTTAGATGGCTGAAGGACTTTATTAATGATATTTAGCCTGTACCCAACCACATGTAGGTAGAAACCATTGGGCCCCCATCAGCTTGGGTGGGATCTGCATTCTTTCCCTGACATCTTCTTTTCTACCGAGATTTGAGTGACTTAAGTCATATATCTGCAGACTGAATTTTAATATAACACACTTCCAATCATGTCAACCAATTAGATTTGATAGCTATGTGATGGATCTCCTACAGTTAGAAGGGTTTATAAACTGTGACCTCACTGCCATTAGGAGTCTTTGGTCTAAGAGAAACAGCCATAGACCATCCTTTTATTAATAACCTGTCAGCCTATTAATTAAATTATTAAATTACCTAGAAACTATTTTAACTGTAACACCTCTCTCTTTTTCTTCTCTTATTGCTATTGCAAGGATTTCCAAAACAATACTGAATAATGTTAGTGACAGTGAGCATCCTTGTTTCAGACCTGATTTTACTTGGAAGTCTTCTAACTTAGCCTTATTACAAATAAAGCTTGATGATGGTTTTAGATTAATGCTTTTATACAAATACTTTCAAGTATTTTTAATAGAAATGAATATTGTACTTTACCAAAAAAAGTTTTTCTGCATCTGTTGATATAATCATATTTTAAAATTTTTATTATTGTTACAATCGTGTGACTTTTTTACTTTTATTAACATAATCAACCATGTTAATAATTTTCCTTATGTTAAATCATCCTTACATTCCTTGAATAAATCACACTTGATCATAATGTATAGTATTTGTTATATATTGTTGTAATCTTTTAGCTACTATTTTATTTAGGATTTTTGTATCCATATTCATTAATTAAATTGGTTTATGATTTTCTTCCTCTGTTTTTACTCTTCCTTATTTAGCTATCAGTATCATATTTGTTTCACAAAAGGAATTTGGTAGGATCCCTTCTTTGTCTATTTTTCCAAATAATTTATTTAATTTTGGAATTAATCTTTAAATGTTTGATAGAATTCATTTGTAAATCTATCTGGTCTTGATGCTTTTTTCTTAGGAAGTTCTTCAAATTCTTCTAAAATAGATCTGTTTAGATATTCTATTCCCTCTTCTGCTAATCTATGCAATTTATATTTTTATAAATATTCCTCTATCTCTCTTAAGTTGTTGAATGTTTTGGCATATAATTAATCAAAATAACTCCTTATAATTGCTTTAATTTCATCTTCATTAGTGGTATATTCACTCTTTTCATTTTTGGTACTACTAATAGTAAACACATTTTGATAAAAGGTACCATAGACAATTAAGCAATTTCAATACTGAACCTATGTGATCCTGGTCAAGTGTGACCCTGGGCACATCACTTAACCTCAATTGCCTCACCCCCCCAAAAAAAAATACTAAACCTATATGTACCAAACACTATAACATATAAATTTTTAAAAGAAAAGTTAAATGAATTATAGGTGTAGATAGCAGTACTATAATAGTGGGGGACTTTAATCTTCCCCTCTCAGAACTAGATAAATCTAACTAAAAAATAAATGAGAAAGAAGTCAAGGAAGTGAATACAATTTTTTATAAGGTAGATATGATAGATATCTGGAGAGAACTGAATGAAAATAGAAAGTAATACACCTTTTTTTTCAATGGATTCTGATACCTTTACAAAAGTTAACCATATATTAGTACATAAAAATATATGATTAAAAGCAGAAATTTTAAAAATATTTTCAGATCTCAATTCAATAAAAATTATATTTAGTAAGGAACCAAGGAAACATAGATTAGAAACCAATTGGAGAATAAACAACCTAATCTTGAAGAATGCATGGGTTGGGGCAGCTAGGTGGTGCAGTGGACCCTGCACCGGCCCTGGAGTCAGGAGGACCTGAGTTCAAATCCCGTCTCAGACACTTAACACTTACTAGCTGTGTGACCCTGGGCAAGTCACTTAACCCCAATTGCCTCACTTAAAAAAAAAAAGAATGCATGAGTTAAAGAACAAATCATAAAAACAGTAATTTCATTAAAGATAATGACAATAATGGGAACATATCAAAAACCTATGGTATATAGCAAAAGCAGGGATTATCAGAAAATTTTTATCTCTAAAATAAAATAGAGAAAGAGCAGACTAATGAATTAGGTGTGCAATTAAAAAAAAGAACAAACTAAAAATGTCTATTCTCTTTATCAGACTGTCAAAGGGGTCCATGACACAAGGCTAAGAATACACAATTTAAAGTGTCATGAAATTTAGAGCAGAAAGAGACCTTAAAAGGATTTAGTCCAATCCTTTTATTTTATAGATAAACAAACTGAGGCCTAAGGACATTAAGCAACTTGACCAAGAACACATAGCTAATAAGCAGCAGAGTTAAAATATGAAGCCGGTTTCTCTGATTGAAAGTCAATTTTTCTTTCTAATATGCAGAGGTTCATAAAAAAATTAATGTGAATCCCAAAAGTAAATAGGCAATGGGTAGACAAACCATTTGGTGGAATATTAAAGCCCATTCTATCAATCTAAGTAACAAATGATGAAGGAGAAGAATTCAGAGATACATGTGAAAATGTGTATGAACTGGCTGGGTAAAAATAGCAGACCCAAAAGAATAGTATGCACAATAAATACAACAATATAAATGAGGTTATTAGAAAAAGATGAATTCCCAGTCATTAAAAAACCTCATAATTATCCCAGAGAAAAGATAATAAAAATATACTCTTCCTCAAGGTAAAGAGGCAAGGGATTACTAGGACAGAATGTTGTATATGTGGCAAGGGCTGCCCTTTGCAGCATAGAGGTGTCATTGTACAGCTTGAAAGGAGGCAGAAAAGACATCTTTAGTCTCTTCCCTGATGCATCTCCAAGGGAGACTTTAGTTCCTGCCAGGAGAAACAGGAGTTAGGGCCAGAGGTCACCACTCTGCTCTCCTCAGCAAGACAGGGTACCTAGGGAATGTGGTTTTCAGGTTCAAGCTAATTTCTGATCACTTTCATTAATTGAGGGAAGACCCTAAACTTTATATCCAAGGCTTGACCCCTTTCCCAACAAATACCAATTCCACAATGAGGATACAACAATTAACAAAGAAACCCATTTATCCAAGTTGAAGAGCAAAAACAGAAATCAGAGTAAGTATACATGATATATATATATATATATATATAGAATGAAGGAGGTCTCCCAAGGTAACTCAGCTTGACTAAGTGAAATAACTCAGTTAACCAAGAGGGAGAGACTCCTAGATCTCATGAAAGGGGAAGTTTCTCAAGCCTCTAGTGTAGCAAGCTGAAGATAGGAAGATGATGGAGACTTCCAGCTCTTCTCATGTCTGAGACTTTCTTCAGCAACCTGAAATGAGTTTGGCATTGTCTATCTTCTCTTTCAAAGCTGGATTCAAATGTAAAGTCTGAAGAGACTCAAAAAATTGAAGAAAACTAAAGAGACTCCAAAAGAGTCTAATACCAATGGGCTTTGGGACTGGGGTTACATATGTATTGTGTGTATTAACAGACATGATGTATTGTGTATTTTACTTATTTGTTTTTATTACAAGGGACACTTAAGTGATAGGAAAGGGGAACTGAATAACAGTGGGAGGGGCATATATCTAGAAATCATTCTGATATTAAAACAAAAGGTAGCAATAAAACTTTTTTTAAATCTAATACCACATCTTCTCTAGATTTTAATAAGGCTCTGGACTAGATGAAACTCTAACAGTGAAAGCCAGAGTCAAATTACCAACCAAAGTTTCTTATGCACACACCCCATATGGGACTCAACCTCTGCATTTGTTAATATGGACAATAAGTAGGGGAATCTTGTTCCTTGGGATACTTCATGTTCATTTTTGAATACAGACATTCCCACAATGCACTAGAGTCATGGGGCAATGTTGCCATCAGACATTAGGGTCCTTTGTAGGTGTCAAAGCCAATGGCCAGACATACTTTTGCCTCTCCAGTGGCTTAGACTACTTTGGCTTCTGCAATTTATAGACTACCACTTCATTGTCCATTCTCTTTGCAATAAATATGTACTGGGGAGGAGGGACAAGGGTTTCCTACTTCATAAATTTGCCTTGATTCATATATATTGAAAGTCATGACTCAATTAAAGCATCCCCATGTTAGATCCTGTCCTTACTTTGCTCATATGTACAGATAATCCTATGAGGAAATAAATTGAGCTTCCTTTGAGATAAATGATTACAGAAGCAACATGTTGAGCATGGGAAAATCAATACAGAATGGCTGTAATACTTATTAGCTGTGTGAGCCTCAGCAAGTCATTGAACCTCTCCAAACCTCACTTCCCTCATCTATAAAATGGGCATAATAATTTTTATGTATATGTTGTGAGAACAGTGCTTCATCAATTTTAAAGCACTATATAAATGTGTAAAGTTGTTATGCTTCACAGAACTGAAAAATTCTAAAATACCATTAATGCCTTCTTGCAATATGTATTTTAGCTCATTTGTTTCAAATCCTGAGTCACTTTTCAATAAGAAAGTTGAGTGTTAACACAGAACCTTAAAACTACGATCTAGAACCATGTGTAATTAAATCTATTATATATTCAGGGTACTAATCATTGTTTTTCAGAAATTAATATTAATTACTCAGAGAATCAAGGATTTTTTTCCAGCTTCTCTTAGAGTTATATTGACAATAGAGGGGGAAAAAATCACCACTCCTCCATCCCTCACCTTCTGCCAAAGCAAAGGGTCAAATGGAATTTTTTTAAAAAGTAAAACCTACATTTCCCAAATGAAGAGGAGGCCTAGAACAGATAGCCAAATGAAATTCAAACTGAAATAACAGCTAATTAAAAGTATATTCATTATTAACTACTTTAATTTTAGTCCGACTACTAGGATTTAGATAATAAGTGATTTGGATAATACTGGAAGTGCTAATTGTAGACAAATATTTTTTAAAGGTTTAATAAAAATTTATACAAAGGGCAGTGGGTGCAACACATGCTTTTGGTAGTGCCTGTTGCCTGGTTACCATCAGGAGGAGAAACTCAGCTACATAAGAATTGCTTACAAATTGTACTAAAAATAATGAACATTTCTTCTTTTCCTTGTCCTACTGTTAAATACTGAATCACGCAGCATAACAAATTAAAACTAGATTATATGCTTCAGCATGGCAGTCTTTAATATATAAATATAATTCTGTTAGGATATTTCCCTAGGCCCTGTAGCCTTCTCAATATGTAATTGATAAATGTATCTTCATTTTCTGCATTAGAAAGGCCCAGCAGCATTCAGTCAATGTTCCATTCAGGTCAGAGTTTTGTCTCTAGCAGCTAAAGCCCATCTTTAGGGCTTTAGGGAAGGAAGGGTTGTTGGCCTCTAGATGCTCTATCTTCAGGGGCATTGTGAGCCTCAAATCAGATCATAGATATAAAGCACTTTGCAAACATTAATGTGCTATGTGAAGGCCAGTTAACATCATCATCTTCATTATTGCTGTGGTTGCTGTTGTTGTTATTACTATTATTAGCCTGAAGTCACCAGGCCTCCAATCTAGGGATGATTTCATTTCCTGAGCCTTCACTGAAATTTTGCTAAGTTCAAACAGTTTTTAGAGAGCAATAAAGGGGTATGCTGGGTAAATATTTAACAACCAGTCCCCATGAGGCAAAAAAAAAAAAAAGTATGAACACACACCTTTAAGTTTACTCTGTATTATAAACACTTTCTTAAGCCTAGAAAATCAACAAAGCAATAAATCAAGCCTTGATTTGTGGGGGTTGTAGGATTTCTGAGGTATAAATTCTCACACTGGAAATTTAAGCAATGGTACTGCCAATGAATTACACCTGGCTCCTACACACGCCCGTTTAATCTCCAAAGATGAGAGAATAAACATACCATTTCAAAGATCCTTGTTCTTTTGACCACTTCTTGAACTTTGGGGGGATATTTTTGCCTTATACCTTTTATGAAGGTGGATTTTTGAATTATAGATCTGGGTTTTGAATGTTCATCTTATTCAATCCCTTCATTTGATAGATGAGGACACTGAGGTACAGAGGGGTTATGACTTTCTGAAATTTATATGGGTAACACACTTCAGAGGCAGGATTTGAACCTAGAACTGGTGCTCTTTCTATTGTACTACACTGCTTCCCATAATTAGAAACATTTCTATGCATCAATAAGCACTGACTTTCTATATGTAATTGTCCCCTAAGAAAGTACTGGATCATAAGATCATATTCTAGAGATGGAAAGGCCCTCGGAAGCCATCTATTTGAACTCCCTCATTTTACAGATGAGGAAATTGAGGCTTAAACATGTTAAATGACTTGCTCAAAGTTGCATAGCTAGTGCAAAAGGCAAGATTTGAATCTGGGTCTCCCTACCTCCAAGCCTCGCCTCATACTCTATGCTGTATAAAGTCCTGGGCAGCTAGGTGGCTCAGTGGATAGAGAGTCAGAAAAATTTCCTGAGTCTTCCTGAGTTCATATCTGGTCTCAAATACTTAATAACTGTGTGATCCTGGGCGAGTCATTTAACCCTGTTTACCTCAGTTCATCTTTAAAATGAACTGGACGGGGCAGCTAGGTGGCACAGTGGATAGCACTGGCTCTGGAGTCAGGAGGAACTGAGTTCAAATCCAGCCTCAGACACTTAATACTTACTAGCTGTGTGATCCTGGGCAAGTCACTTAACCCCAATTGCCTCACCAAAAAAAAAAAATGAGCTGGAGAAGAAAGTGGCAAACCACTAGTATATTTGCCAAGAAAACTCCAAATAGGGTCAAGAAGAGTTGGGCACAACTAATATGATTTAACAACAACAAAAAAATAAAGTCCTATTTCCTTTCATATATGATAAAACTGAATCTTTCAAAGGCCAAATACCATTAATATTACTAAATTTGGTAGATAAATTTCTTTTGCCATTATCCATACTCAAGGAAGGCCTTCTTTGTAGACAGTAGGTTTCAGATTCTATACCTTTGTGAATAAGTTATTATCCAAAAGATTATTGAAAATCAAGATCAAGGGGATCTGAGGTCGTTAATGAAAAGATCAGAACTAGATGAGCCAGACCCTAAACAAGGTCTAGAGGGAAGAATAATCAAAGCTAACAAAGATCTCATATTAATATAAATGAGGTATGAAGTAGATATCTCAAATCAGGGTGAATCTATGGGGAATTGGGTACTGAAGTCCTGTCAGCTTGTATGGCAAATTGATGGATTGCTGGAAATATTCTTATTGCAGCTTGGATCTCTTTTTCAGTCCTGGTTAGGAATTCTTCTTCCTAAAAAGCTGTGTATGACAGTAATAATGTTCAATGGAGAACTGTGAATAGCTTAACCATTCTCAGCAATACAATGATCCAAGACAATCCCAAAGGACTAATGATGAAGCCTACTATCCACCTCCAAAGAAAGACCTGTTATTGATGGAACACAGACTGAAGCATGCTATTTTTCACTTTCTTTCTTTCATTTGTGTTTTCTTATACAAAATTACAATTATGGCAATGTTTTACATGATTGAACATGTATAACTTATATCTGATTGCTAACAGCCTCAGGGAGGGGAGGAAAGGAAGGAAGGATAAAATTTAGAACTCAAAACTTTAAATAAAAAGTTTATTTTTTTTTAATTTTAAACTGTGTAGAGAACTTAATATCTTTGACTTCTTAGTGAGACCATTTCACATTGAACACATTTGTAGTTATTGATGGTCTTCAATAGACACACACACATAGCAAAATTTTGCGTAATACCTGTTCCTTTATTCTTCCCATATCCAGGAAACCACTAATATGCTATGCCTGTTTATAAGCACTGTTGGGCTCTGAATCACCTCTGTAGATTCAGAAAATCCCCTGTTTATAAAGCTTTCCCTTTGTGGGGACCAATTTTTAATTGGGGAGTGTTAGCTAAGTGGCTTGCCGCAATATCGGGGCAAGGAAGGAAACCGGCAGCCTCCCTCAAAACAGAACAGGATTTATTTTAACAAGAACAAACTTAAAAAAAAAAAACACAAACAGGATCAGTAGGATCAAGGGAAAGGAAATAAAATGGGGAAAGGGAAATTATACAACCTGAAAAAACACCACCGCCCAGGAATCAGCTGAGAATACACAGCAGCACTTCTGTCCCCTTCCAGCTTCCAGCTAGAATGGCGAATTCTCCTCTCCTTTCCCAGCAAACCCCATACAGTCCCCAGCCAATTGGCTGGCCGTTCTGACAGTCACATGACTGCCCTCACTAGGCTTCCAATCATTATAATTTTGCCAGGCCCATGTAGGCGTCGCCGAGTGGTGATGACATGAGGTGCCAGCACCATGGCAATGGCTACAACCAGTGGGTGGAGCACCATGCGGATTGCGGAACCCCCAGGCCAGTATGCACCAAGGTGTTTGGGTTTTTTTTATTCTAACCAAAAGATGGGGTCATAAAAACCTCAAATAACAATTAATTCTTTATACCTTCCTCTTTTCCCTTATCTCACATAAACCCAAACTAATTGGCCCCCAATGAGTGAGCAAAAGCTTGATGGCCTAGGCACTATAATAGCTCTCTTTTTTAAAAAAAATACTAATCAATTAACCAATAAGTCAATCAAAAAATAAGCATTTATTAAACTTCTATGCAAGTTACTGAGCTATGACAGGTGATATAAACACATATAAATATCACCCAGGATTCTCTGGGAATGCACCGTTTTAGCAGTGAGCCATCCTTAAGGGGCTGGTGAGCATGTCCAATTTGCCAACCTGTCTCTCCAGTTTTAAAGATTCAGGTAGCTTATCAAGGGAACCTACCTTCACCCACAATGTGGGGGATACAGAGTACTGCACATTAGGCAAACTGGACATGCTCAAAGGTACGTCAAGAGCCTTTCCATGTTAGAAATGGGTGTGCCCAGAGAAGCCCAGGTTATGAAAGCAAAGACTTAAATAACTGCTCTGAAGTTTATATAGACTCCTTGAGAGCAGAAACATGTAATTTACCTTTCTTCGTATCCTCAGCACTTAGCACAGTGCTTGGCACAATGCATTAATCAATGCTCACTGACAGTCAAGACAAGACCACTGACTAGATATTCAAAAGTCATTCACCTTTTCTTGCCTATATGCCTTTGTTTCTGGGCTCTGAATTTTCTAGCTTCAAACAAAAAGGTTATTTAATTACAAATGAGTTTTATTTTAATAGAAATAATAAGGAATATAATTTAAACTTATAAGAATAGTGATGCTTTGTTATTTTAAAAGGCATGGTTTTTCTTCAGAGGAAAGAACTAGTTTTACATAAACTTTATTTGTTAATTTTCTATAGGAAGGAATGAAATACTAATCTTTAATTTTTTTTTAAAAAATGTGAATAAAGATAGCCATTTGGTTCAAGGAATATTCCCTAAAGATTCTCAAAATTCAAAGGATCTTTGAATTTACTTAGCAGTATTCTTTCTGCTAATATTTTACTCTGGGGAAAAATAAAACATGAGAATAGACTTTTAAAAAACACCTAGAACTATTCAGTCTGAAATAGAAGGGATGAGGGAGAATTTAATGAAAGTCTATAAAATCATAAAAAGGATGTAAACAGGGTCAGCCCCAGACAAAATTGTGAAGTAATTGACATTTATTTTGCCACCATTATACCTTTCCTTTCCCTGCTTTTTATCCACTATTCTATCCCCCTTCTCTCTGTCAGGTGCCTATTATCCTCATGTCATGGAAAAACAGTGTCCATTAACTAATTCACAAAAAAAGTATTAGTGACACTTAAGAAGTTATCTTCACTACCACCAGTACCACCACTAGATTGTTTGCATTTTTATCTTTTTTACCATAAACAGGAAAAGTAGGTCTGCTACCTCAAGCTAGTAGAAAACCAAAAGCAGTTGTTTCTGACCAAAGATTTAAAAAGGCATTACTCTCAATTGGGGAATGGCTGAATAAGTTGTGTTGTATGGTTGTGATGGAATATTATTCTGCTATAAGAAATGATGAGCTCAATAATCTTAAAAAGGCATGGAGAGACTTGCACAAAATGATGAAGAGTCAGGTGAGCAGAGCCAGGAGAATATTGTATACTTTAAAAGCAATATTGTTTTAAGAATGACTTTGAATGACTAAATCATTTTGACTATTATAAATACCCAAATCAACTATAAAGTATAAATGAAGAAAGATGCTATCTTAATCCAGAGAAAGAACTGATAAATAAAAATATATCTAGAATTTTGCATATATATGTATATATGCATATTTATACCTATTTGTGTCTAATAGTAGCTATCTCTAGGGGGAAAGGGAAGGAAAAAAAAGAAATTTACATGATAACTATAATATATTTTTAAAATAGCAAGTTGTGCATAATAGATTTGCTATTTTATGCACAATCATCTTTTTTATTATACTATGTAATGAAAATGTTTCTTTTATTCCATAAATTAAAAATTAAATTTAAAAAAATTTTATAGAAGACATTATAAGTTTTTCCTTACTCTGAAGCTACCTATTTGCAAGACTTAAAAGAATGTATTGAGGTGAAAATAATTCAATTGAATCTAGAGTCAAGAGCTTATAGAGTAAAAGAATTGTGACATAGGAGAAAAGGAGTGGAGAGGGACCCTGAACCCCTGGAGATGTAAACCACTTATGAATCTATTCTGAGTGAGAATTAGTATCCCCCATACAGAGAGAAAATGAGAGGAAGGGACATAAATGTCAGCAGGTCAGAAGAAGTTTATTACTGGGGATTTTTAATTTGGGCACGAAAAAATGGAAACAGATATACAAGCAATATCTTCAAATATTTGAAATGGCTGTCCTTTGGAAGTTGAAGTCAATTTGTTCTATGTGAATACGGAGTTCAGAACCGGGTTGAAATTATATGGAGACAAATTATGGTATAAAATAAGGCAGAATTGCCTGGTGTTTATAGAAATCAAAGAATAGAATGAACTGTCTTAGATAGTCCTGAATTGTTCTTCACATGGAATCTGGATAAGTCAAGAAAAAAGAGAGAGATTTATACTTCAGATAGGGAGTGTTGTTGTTTGTGCTTTGTTTTCAAAGAGGACCAGTAACATTAGGAGGGTGATGTCTTGACTTGTGTGTGAATTGGATTCAAGTGAAGTAGAGTTGCACAAAGTCATCAGTCTCATTCTCTCCTCCAAAGTCATGTTATTTGTTGTTTGTCCTTCATTCTCAAAGAGGACCAATGACATCAGGAGCTTGGTGTCTTGACTTGCAAGTAAATTGGATTTAAGTGAGGCAGAGCTGTGCAAAGTCATCAGCCTCACTCTCCTCTCCAGAAGAGTCAAAGTCCAGTGGCAAGACAAAAGTCAGGATGACTGGTGATGGCCCAGAATGCATTGAATGACCTTGACCTTTCTAAATTAAGGTCTTTCCCAAGCCTCAGCATTAACAGCTTTGTGGAGCAATGAATAGATTCTCTGATCTTGAGTCAGGAAGACCTGAGTTCAAATACTACCTCAAATGCTTAGTAGCTGTACAACCCATTTGTAAAAGGAGGGAGTTGAACTCAACTTCCAAGATCCCTTCTAGTTCTAAATTGGTGATAGAAGACTGCAAGAGTTTTTCTATCCCAAAAATGTTGTGAAAATGGACTAATTAGAGTTCTAGTCATGATTTGTTTTTCCTCTTTTTTCTGAGCTTTTGAAATTCCTTTATGATTCCTTTATGATCAAAATGACCATATTTGAAGTGGAGATTTTCCTCTAGGATGAAAAATCTGCTTTTAACATGTAACAAATCATTTTTTTTTAATTTGCTGACATTTATGCCCCCCCCAAAAAAAACTTTTTTGATTTACTTCTTGCAAAAAAAAATGTAAAATTCTGAGGCCTTTCGTATTTTCCCAATTATGATGTTAAATGTATCTATCTATCTGAGCAAACAAGGATCTCTACAGTTGGCATTCTCTGGTTCTCTATATTATTCTGTATAACTCCTGATAAAGTCTTAGATCCACAGAGGTTTTGGTTGTAAATTTACTGCCCACAATTGCTTTCATTTGGAGGTTAAGTAGAGGAGAATCAACATCTTTTCTACCATTGTCTGTTTTTGAAAGCAATGATTTTGAAGGCCCAATTACAATCTGAGCTTAGAAATAAGGGTTTTCCTGCAATCTTTTTTTTCTAAATGCATTTGCTAACTATAGTGAATTTTGCCTGCCCTTTATTTATGGCATATTATCATACTTTAAAATACACACCTGATAACAGTGGATGTGAAAAACACAGAATTGCAAGCTCAGAGAGGAAACAGGTTGAAGCAGATAAAACTGAAATGTCTATATTGCTTTTCAGCAAAACACCTTTTGGTAGCACTGAAAATATGGAGTACAAATGCCAAATTGCAAATAAATACAATGCTTTTCAAGATGTAACATAAGGTGTTAGCTGTTTTAAAGAGGAAAAAAGATTGGAAAATATCCCAGAAATGTCATTGTGGGAGTGGGTTGAACAACCCATTTGTACCAAAAAAATAGAAAAAAGAAGTCTTATCACACCTTTCTTAAATTTAGGGAGGATGATGGAATAAAAAGTGTGAGATTTCCTTTGGGGGAAAAAATTAAGCCAAGTAAAACTAATTTAAACATAGAAATACAGTCACATCTTCTTTTAATAGAATACTGTGATGAAATCATAGGCAGAGAAGAGAATTCAGAGATTCTCTGGTCCCTGACCCTGCCTCCAGCCATTTCTACATCTAAACCACTTAAAGTGTCTATCCTCTTTTTAATCACCCCTAAGGAGGAAATTATATAATCTCTCATTTGACAGCTGGTATCTACTTCACACATTCATCCTCTCTACAAAGTTTATGGATTGTCTACTGCAAGACCTTGTCTTAGGCCTTAATGCCAAAACATCAAGATGAACAGTGAAAAGTTAAATCAATTTTTTAACATGAGTTCTTAACCTGGGTCTAAGGACAGATTCTAGAGAGTCTGTGAAAATGGATGGAAACAATTACATTTTTACTTTTACTAATCATTAACTAAAATGAACATTCCTTTCAATTATGAACCTAGTCAAAAAAGTTCAAACTACCACAAAGTTTTATCCTATCCCCCTTTCCCTTCTCTCTCTCTCTCTCTCTCTCTCTTTCTCTCTCTTTCTCTCTCTCTCACACACACACACACACGTGCACGCGCGCGCGCATGCACATACACACAAATGATTAAGAACCTCAGTTTAAAGTGGTTGAGCTACATTTTGCCAAATGTCTTGATATCACCAACAGTCACCCTCATCACTTTCACCACCTGAATCTCCCCCTTCCAGCATCTACTCTGTCTTTCATTCCTAATCTGGCATCCTCTTTTCCCACCTTATGACAAGTTGCCCAAGATTTATCATAGCCATGCGTTCTATTGGATTCCAGGGGGAAAAAAGTCTTTATACAATCAACCTGTCCTTTCTACCCTGTCCCCTTTTGGGAATCCTTACACATACCTATATTTCTATATCCCAAAGATTGTAAACTGGAAACTTCCAGTTTCTTAGCTGATTAGCACTCCTATGACTATGACATCAGGACAGAAAACTATTGAATGGGCCCTTTCCCCTCACTATAAAACACTTGAGCTGCCCTAATTCCATAGCTATCTTCATGTATGGGGTGAAACTGAAACTATGAATCCCAGTCAATCTTTATGTTACAATGTACCAAAACATCGTCATGAATTCCCTCCAACTTCCATGAATGGAAGACAATCGTGCACCTGACTTCTTGGTGATCGCCCTGATAGTATTACTTTCCTGCATTCTCTTGCCATTTTAAGATTTTATTAATGGCCTTATTGTAGGTGATTGGTGGGCTACCTCTATGTTTTGGAGGTTTTCTGCATCCTATTCCCCCTACCCTTTCCTCTTTGTTTTTATATAGATTTCTTGTGCATCACTTTTCCCCTATCCATTGTGAAATAATTTTTCCCCATCCATCTCCTTTCTCCCCTCTCCCCAGTGTATTCTTCATTCCATTCAATTGCCTCAGACAAAAACTTAATAGAGACAACAAATAAGTTTAACAAAATTGCAGGTTACAAAATCAACTGTATTCCTATTTACTAGAAATAGGGATCAAGAAAACTTAATTTCAAAAGAAATTCCTCTAAGAATAACAACAGAATTAAATATTTGGGTATTAACCTACTTAGGAATACATTACATCTGTATAAGTACAATCATAAACTATAATAACCAAAAAGAAAGAGAGCCTAAATAACTAGAGGACATTCACCATTTGTGGATAGGTTGAATAACTCTCAAAACAATGTATATATAAAATATAAAACATCCCCTCTGGATTATTCCTCCAACTAGCATTCCAAAATTTAGTTCATCAGAAGACAACTACCCCAGATTCAAGTTACTATGTGGGTCTGTATTCCTAAAACTATAGTTCATGAGCCCTCACCAGTGTACTCACCTCTAATTATCAGCCAGAGAACACAATTAGATCAAAGCAAAGGCATTTACTGATATGTTATAAAATAAGGAATTTCTCTTATAAATTTTTGGCACACACTCCCACAATCACATACTGTATCAGTAAAAGAAGTGAGCATACATGTAGAGAGGTACACATTTTGTGAACACATGTGGCCAAGGTAACTCACAGCTGCAGAATGGCAGGGCGTCATTTCCATTCTAATGGTGTTTTCACACTATTCTCCCTTACTATAGCATCTTGGATAGGCAGGTAGGATGATAGCTCAACTTCTTAGGCTGGCACCTCTTTGTAGTTCAACTCCTGATGGCTAGGTTTGGCTCTCTTCTTTTCTAAGAAAGGCTATACTACTCAAAGATGTCACCTGCGTCATCTCTCAACTTGATGGCCTTTCTGCCTTCAGGCTTCCTTCTATGTAAGTCATTCAACTACAAGATGCCGTGGGAAATGGGTGGAAGGAAGAGATGTGAGGAATTCCTTCTCAAAAGCTGGATTCTTCTCTCGTTAGAGGTCACACCTTTCAGAGTTATCAACTGCTTATCCAACTCCTTCAAGAGTGACTATCATTTTTTTTCCTTTTGGTTTTGCTGTTATTTTGTATACAGTACATTTAATTTTTCATCAGGTCATGTAAGTCTATCCAGGTTTTTCTGAGAGCATCCTGCTTATCATGTCTTATAGCCAGTAGTGTTCCATCATAATCTCATCCCACAATTTGTTCAGCCATTCCCCAATTGATGGGCATCTCCCCAATTTCAAATCCAACTTTTGGGTTTTTTTAAATCCCTTTTTGGATACCAACCTAGTAGTGGTATTACTAGATCAAAGAATGTGCATGGTTTTATAGCCCTTTGGCCATTGTTCCAAATTGCTCTACAGAATGTTCGAATCAGTTCACAACTTCACCAAGAGTGCATTAATGCCTCATTTTCCCCATATCCCCTACAACATTTGTCATTTTCCTCTGCTTTCCTATTACTCAATCCAGTAGGTCTGAGGTCGTTCCCAGAACTGTTTTGATGTGAATCTCTCCAATCAATAGTGAGTTAGAGCATTTTTTTCATATGGCTATAAGTAGCTTTAATTATATCATCTGACAACTTCATGTCTTTTGATCATCTATCAATTGGAGATTGGCTTTTATTTTCACAAACTTGACTCAGTTCTCTGTGTGTTTAAGAACTGAGGCCTATCTGACAAACTTGCTTCAAATTTTTTCAATTACTATTACTAACTGTATTTCCCTCCATCTTATTCCCTCCCCATGACATTTACTGTATTTTCTATCTTCTTTCACCTTATCCTCAAGAGTGTTTTGATTCTGACTGCCTCCTCCCCCAATCTGACCTCCCTTCTTTCACCCTTCCCCCTTATCCCCTTCCCCTCCTCCTTTCCTGCAGGGTAAGATAGATTACTATACCCAATTAAGTGTGTATGTTATTTCCTCTTTGAGCCAATTCTGATGAGAGTAAGACTCACTCACTCCCCCACACCTCCCCCATCTTCCCCTCCACTCCATAATCTTTTTCTTGCTTCTTTTATGTGAGATACTTTACCCCATTCTACCTCTTCCTTTCCCTTTCTCTCAGTACATTCCTCTCACCCCTTAATTTTTTTTAACAATATCATCCCTTAATATTCAACTCACACCTGTGCCCTCTGTCTAAATATACTCCATTCAGCTGCCCTAATAATGAGAAAGTTCTTATGAGTTACAAGTATCATCTTCCCATGTAGGAATATAAACAGTTTAACCTTTTAATATCCCTTATGATTTCTTTTTCCTGTTTTCCTTTTTATGATTTTCTAGGATCTTGTATTTGAAAGTAAAATTTTCTATTCAGCTCAGGTATTTTAATCAAGAATGCCTGAAAGTCCTCTCTTTCACCGAAGTCCTATTTTTTCACCTGAAGGATTATACACAGTTTTTCTGGGTAGGTGATTCTTGGTTGTAGTCCTAGTTCCTTTGCCCTCTGGAATATCATATTCCAAGCCCTCCCATCCTCTAATGTATAAGCTCTAGGTCTTGTGTTATCATGAGTGTGGCTCCTCAATATTTGAATAGTTTCTTTCTAGCTGCTTGCAATATCTTCTCTTTGACCTAAGAGTTCTGGAATTTGGCTATAATATTCCTGGAAATTTTCATTTTGGGATCTCTTTTAAGAGGTGATCAGTGGATTCTTTCAATTTCTATTTTACCTTCTGCTTCTAGAATACCTGGGAAATTTTCCCTGATAATTTCTTAGAAGATGATATCTAGGCTGGTTTTTTGATCATGGCTTTAAGGAAGTCGAATAACTTTCAAATTATCTCTCCTGGATCTATTGTCCAGGTCAGTTTCTTTTCCAAGGAGATATTTCATATTTACCTCTACTTTTTCATTCTTTTTGTTTTGCTTTATTTTGTCTTGATTTCTCATAAATTCATTAGCTTCCATTTGCTCAATCCTAATTTTTAAGCAATTGTTTTCTTCAGAGACCTTTTGTACCTCCTTTTCCATTTGGCCAATTCGGCTATGCAAGCTGTTGACTTTTTTTTTCACGATTTTCTTGTATCACTTCCATTTATCTTTCCGTCTTTTCCTCTGCCTCTCTTTATTTTCAAAGTCCTTTTTGAGCACTTCTATGGCCTGAGACCAAGTCATATTTATCTTGGAAGCTTTGGATGTAGGAGCTTTGACTTTGTTATCTTCTTTTCTTTTTTTTCTTTTCTTTTTTTATGGTGAGGCAATTGGGGTTAAGTGACTTGCCCAGGGTCACACAGCTAGTAAGTGTCAAATGTCTGAGGCTGGATTTGAACTCAGGTACTCCTGACTCCAGGGACAGTGCTCTATCCACTGAGCCACCTAACTGCCCTGTTACCTTCTTCTGAAGGTGTATTTTGATCTTCCTTTTCACCACATTTTTTCATCATTTTTTCTCCATTTGCTCATTTTTTCCAGCCTATTTCTTGACTTTTAACTCCTTCTTAAAGTGAGGCACTGCTTCCAGGGTGGATAGCACACTGTCCCAAGCTTCAGGGAGTTTGAGCAGCTATTTTCTGAGATACTTCTCAGAATTTGTAAGTCCCTAGTTCCTCCAAGGTATTACAATTCAAGGAGAGGCACATTCACCACTTCTTCGGCCTGTGCTCTGGTCTGGAAGCAACCACGAGTCTATTTCTCTTTCCTCCAACCCAGAACAGAATCCTGATGCACTGTGGCTGTAAGCTCCAGCATGACTGCTCTCCTCCCCTGCCTGGGCCATCACCCAGGACTGTTACCTGGACCAAAGCACAGGCAAAACAAGATTCCTGGCTCAGCACCAGCAAAGAGACGCCTGTAATCTCCCCCTGGCCAACTGCTTGACCCCCTCACCATCTGTGGGCTGAGTTCCAGAAGCAGCTGCTACCACAGCTGATTCAGAAACTTTGGAGTCCTGGTTTGCTGGGGCTAGGTCTCTGTGCTGGCTCAGCCTGCACCAGGACTGGATCTGTGCTGGTGCACCCTAGACAGGGCTGAGCTCCCCTCTACCCCCTGGTACAACAGACCTTTTCTGCCAACATCCTAAGCTGTCTGGCTGAAAAATGATTTCACCCTGTCTTTTTCTGGGGTCTTATGTTCCAGGAATTGTCTCATTGCAGCTGCTACAGTTTCTAATGTTGCATCTACTAAGAGTGGTACAAGATAGCATCCTTGCCTCATGGCTCTTTATAGTTGGAATAATTCCAATATTTCTTCACAACATATTATATTGACTCGAATTAAGGTAAATACCTTTTATTTTGTTGAAGAAAAACATCTTTCTAGGCCTATTCTTTTTAATATTCTCATCACATGTGAAAAATGAATGTTTAATAACGTTATTTTATTAGGAACAAGGTTTTTCCCCTTCTCTGCTTCCTCATCCAAAAAATAACCAGTATAGGAAATCTCTTAAAGAGATTTCCCCTGACCAAGATCTAATCAGATAGTAAAAGAAATTCTAAGTTTGGGTTAATGGATGTATTCCAGCTCATTGTGTTTACTTAGATAGGCCTGGGGAAAGGTTGATTCTCCCTACTATCAAGACAGGTGGTATGGAAATTGATTCCTCTTTGACCAAGATTTGATTGTTTTTGCCCAAGATTTGAGTGACCTTAGTCATGTAGCCCAAGACCTTTAATATAGCCCATCATCATCACTATCAGCACCATGATCATATTGTGTTAACCAATCCTAGTTGATTGCCTCCCCTTGAGAACATCTCATTTTTGAAGGGTATATAAACTGTGACCCCACTGCCATAAGAGGTCTTTAGTTGGAGAGAGGTAAATTACTAGTCTTTTATTAATAACCAGTTGTCCTTATTAATAAAATGGTTAAATTACCCAGAAACTATGTCTCTCAACTTTTTAATCCTCAGACATGGAGGAATATTAGATATATCAAAGGCTTTTTTCTATATTAATTAATTAATATAATCACATAGTTTTTATTTTTATGGGTTTAGGTGTTTTGTTATGTTAATAGTTTTTCTGATGTGAAATGAGTCTTATATGCCTGGAATGAGTCCTGTCTAAGCATATTAGATCATTTAAAAATATAGTGCTTTATCCTCTTAACTAAAATTTCATTTACTATTTTATGTGCTTTAATTTTCTTTTTTATTATAAGCCTACACATCAATAAACATAAACATTTCAATATGGAAAGAATACAAAGGAGAATTATATAAAAAGCTATGGTCTTTTATTATTTTTGTTTTTTAAGAAATATATTATGGATAGCAATATATTCAATTTAATGTTAGTAACAAATTATTCCATTCAGTTATTCCCCCTCCCCTGTTCTTTTTGTTTTATTCTGCACCTTTTAAAATTGTTTATAAAAATGTGGATAGATACATAGATACATAGATTGATAGATAGATAGATAGATAGATAGATAGATAGATAGATAGATAGACAGACAGACAGACAGACAGACAGACAGACAGATAGATAGATAGATAGATAGAATGCTTTCTTATGTTTTTATTACTACACAGAAAAACACAACCACCACCACCACTCTGCCATCCAATGGAAGCCCTCCCTTGTAAAAATATGGATAGCCTCAGTTTCTTCATTTGTAAAATTGAAATAATAATGGCACCTACCTCACAGGTTCATTGTGATCAAATGAAATACTTCATGTAAAGTACTTTTTAAACCTTTAAATACTCTATAAATGTGAGCTATTTTTATCACATATTTTTATTGTGTATTTTGAAAGACTCATTCTGTTAATATAGGGCAGGTAGTTGTTTGGTGTTTTGTTGGGTTTTTTTCAGGATAAATCACTAATATATGTCTCATTTCTTCCTCCAATGATAATCTATTTAAATTACTAATTTCTTGTGTCAGTCTTGTCATCATATTTTTGTAAACTGCCCATTTCATTAAAATTCTTTAATTTGTGAGAATATAGTCATATATTAAAATTTTCTAATTACATTATTATTATGTTTGTGGTGATCTCTCCACATCAGGGCCAGCCCTGGGCAATATGTACATCCAGACTTCTCTAGGAGATTTCATCCTTGATCATATGCTATCTCTCAAACTTCAACCTTTCCCTTTCTACTACTTCCTTCAAACAAATGTTTCCAACCTTAAAAAACTTTCAACCAATCTTAATAGCCTATATTTCTCCTGCTCTTTTCAGCCAAGCTCCTTGCAAAAGTTATCTATCTTTGTGCTTTCATTTTTTTTCTCTTAGTTTTTTCCAAATATTTTCCTATTGGCCTTCTAATACAATCACTTAAATGATACCACTCCTTCCAGTTAACAATAATTTCTTTATTGCCAAATCTTTTCTCCGTCGTTATGCTTCTCAACAAATCTTAGGCATTTGACAATGTAGACCATTCTCTGCCTGGATACTCTTTCTTCTCTGAGTTTTTATGATATTATTCCCTCCTTGCTTTCCTTCCCACTTATCTGACAATTCCTTGGTCTACTTTACTGGCTCATTATTTATATCAAACCTTCTAACTGTGGGTGTTCTCCATGCTTCTGCCCTAGACTTTCTTCATTTCTCCCTAGACACTCTCTCTAGAGAACCTCCGCAGCTTCCAAGAGGTTGATGACTCCAAAATCTATATATCAAGTCCCAGTCTATCCCTTGTGATTTAGTCCTACATCATCAATTGCCTAGTGGACATTTCAAATTGGATATCTCAGAAGTATCTTACACTCAACATGTTGAAAACGGAATTCATTATTTTACCTTCACCCCAAACACTTCCCTATTCCAAATCTCCCAACTTCTATTGAAGGTACCACCATCCAGGGGCAGCTAGATGGTGCAGTGGATAGAGCACCAGCCCTGGATTCAGGAGGACCTGAGTTCAAATCCAGCCTCAGAAATTTGACACTTACTAGCTGTGTAACCCTGGGCAAGTCACTTAACCCCCATTGCCCCGCAAAAACAAAACAAAAAACAAAAAATGAAGGTACCACCATCCTTCCAGTATACCAATTTCATAGCCTCAACATTAACTTGGACTCTTCATTCTCTCACATTCCACATTTCCAATCAGTTGCCAAATCTTGTGGTTTCCATTTCCACAATATCTGTAGCATCCAAGCCTTTCTCTCCTAACTACCACCTTAGTTCAGACCTCTCACCACTTTTCACCTTTATTATTCCAAGGGACTCCTAATTGAATTTCATATATCATCTCTCTCCACTCTTGTCCATTCTATACACTGCTAGTGAAGTAACTTTTCTCAAGTGTAGATTTGCCCATGTGACTCCTTTTCTTAACCATTCCCAAGGGTTTCCTCTTGCTTCTAGGATAAAATATCAAGTCTTCTGCTTAGCTTTTGTTTTTTTGGTTTTGGGGGCAATTGGGGTTAAGTGACTTGCCCAGGGTTGCACAGCTAATAAATGTTAAGTGTCTGAGGCTGGATTTGAACTCAGGTCCTCCTGAATCCAGGGCCAGTGCTCTATCCACTGCACCACCTAGCTACCCCTCTCTGCTTAGCTTTTAAAGTTCTTCACAACCTAGCCCCAACCTATATTCCAACCTCAATGAACATTACTCGCCCTCCTGCACTCTGAATTCCAGCCAAATAGACCTTCTATTTATTTCACACACATGATACTACATCCTCTATCTTTGTGCCTTTTCACCGAGAATCCCACATGCTAGGAAATCATTCTCTCCTTCTCTCCACCTCATAAATACTTTCTCTTCCTTTAAGACACAACCTTCTGCATGAAGCCATTCCTGATCATTCCAAATGCAACTTCCCTCCCAAACTGGCTTATATTTAGTTACTTTATATATATTTGCATTTATTAACTTTAAATGTGTACTGTGTATATTCATATGTTCTTTTTTGTCTCCCCCATTAGAATGGAATCTTCTTGAAAGTAGGGATCATTTCATTCTTTGTGCTTACATATGACTGAATCATTTGTAATTTTGCTGATTTATATTTTCTCTCTTCTTTTTAAAAATTAAATATGCTAATGGTTCATTCTGTTAGGAGTTTTTGGTTGCTTTAATAACTACTGGTTCTATTTATTACTTCAGTTTTTTCTTACTTTTTAAATCTATTTCTGTTCTTTTATACTCTCTAATTTTATCACTTTCCTTTGGGTTATTGTTTTGTCCCTTTTCTATGGCCTTTCAATTCAAGCTCATTTTTTTCTTTTATTTCTTAATGTAGAAACTTAGCCATAGGCATGTACAAAATATTTCATTAGAAAGTATACTCAGGGAACTTTAAAGTGAACATTTATTGAATACTCAATCATAAAGGACATTTTTGTTCATCAAACTAAAGAAACTAAAACAACTAAAGTTAATTTTGTAATTTAACAAATAAACTTTACTTAAGAAATAAAAACCTTAAAAGTGAGTTGGAAAATATGATTTTTTAAAAAAGACATTAGGATGTGGCTGGGCATCGAAGAACACTCGACATACCTTAAATGTATGCCTATGCATTTAGCAATATAGATTTGCCTCTGAGAATTATGAGTGAATCCCAAAGGTTTTGATATATGTTATTGGCATCATTATATTTTTTTTGTGGGGCTATGGGGGTTAAGTGACTTTCCCAGGGTCACACAGCTAGTAAGTGTCAAGTGTCTGAGGCTGGATTTGAATTCAGGTCCTCCTGAATCCAGAGCCGGTGCTTTATCTACTGTGCCACCTAGCTGCCCCCTGCATCATTATATTTTAAATACTCTGTAATCATTCTCATTTATTCTCTAATTATCATTAGTTGCTAGCTTGTTTTTCAGTTTCTACTCTTCCCAAGTCTAAGGTGGTATAAGGAAGAATATTTTCCCAATTTAGGGTGAGGTGGGGTGGACAGGGTATACTTCTGTTCTTAATATAGTTTCTTTGTAAATATCCCTTTATAATTGTTATAATTGACCTATCCTTTTGTAATTGATAGTAATTTGTTAACTAATATAGGGGCACTAATCACTAAGTCAATCAATGCTTTAAGGGAGATAAAAACTATAACTGGTGATTGATAGTGGGGAGAACACACCAGAATGGTGACTTGAGTCAATATCATTAGAAAGTAAATCCCAAACTCTCAGTGATAATCCTGAAGTAGGAATATGTAACTATCCTCATGCTTTGGGGACCCAACTCATCAGTACAAGGGGAGATAGAATAAAAGACTTCCAGAGATTATATAGGTTAGAGTTATAAAACATAGTTTTATCCCAAACTCCAGTTTTGTTATTTCTATCACCTTTAGAAAAGCTTATGTACATTATCCTTACATCTATTTTTATATTTAATCACCAGGCAGAAGCAGGTTTATAACAAGTATATTTTTACTTTTGTTAGTCATTTATTATTCATTTTTCCACTGTGTGTAATAATTCTGTCAATTGTAGATTTTAGTTAATCAATTCTTTCAGGTCTAATTTGTCTATGAAGTGAGTTATATTTATTTTATGCTATGAACTTGACAAATATCAACAGACATGAACAGGTTATTATACAAAGCTGAGGATCAAATGAGATAAACAATGTAAAGTGCTTTTCAAACCTTAAAGTGCTACATAAATGATAGCTACCCTATTAAGAGAAAAGAGGATTGTATATGAAACTGCCAATCTCTATTACATATAAATTGGGTTTTTTAAGATATTAAATGTAATATAGTACTACCAACACTGTCCTGCTCGTCCATGACCCTTTCGGAATTTCTATCTTCTCTCTTTTGTGTATTTTTAAAGTATTTCATTGAAACTCTCTTTGTATCTCTATTGATACTCTCTACTCTGTACCTCTAAGATAAATGACCTCTCTTCTAACAAATAAACACAGTCAAGCAAAACTAATTCACATTCACATCATGAGTCCTTCAATTTTCAAATAATATAGGGTATGTAATTTGGAGATTTAATCCTATTTTTAAAACTTTTGCACATTTAACATTTCTTCTTTGTCATTTTTGAAAAGTTTAATGTTAACTCTACTTGTTATAGAAAATTACTTTTTTCTTTCTCAATACTTGAAATTTTTTTCTTCCTCTTTGTAATTCCATATTTTTACAGATGAGAGTATTGCTAAGTAAAGGTCAGGATTTTTCTTATTTGGTGTCTTGTATATTTCCCTTGCTTTTACAGTGCTGTCCACTCTAGACCACTGTGGAACTTTTTCACTTATTTAGTTCTCAGTTACATTACCTACACAGTATTTTCTAGGACACTAATTAATATAATGTTTGTTCTCTTGTTCTAGCTTGCAAATCACTTATTTTGCCCTTAATACTTTAGTTTCTGTTTCAGTTTTGTTGCTTCCTTGGTTTGTTTTTCAATTTTATTTAATTTCTATTATCTTTTGATCTTTGCTTGATTTCATTGATTCTGTTTCTTGCTGCCCCCATAGATGTTCGTAGACTGTTGTTATCAATTTACCATTGTTATTTCATCTCTTATGTTTTCTAGACTATTTTAGTCTATCCATTGTTTCACCTTTGCAGTCTCTCCCACACTTGACTGAGGTGGAGTGACATGAATCAAGGAGGATCTGGACTTTTTGATCTTTGGACAGATGAGGACAATGCTTAAATCCCAAAGAAGGAAGTGCTTATGGCTTTAATAACACTCTGGTTAATTGATTGGTAGTGGGAAGAACTGAGGTTGGAGAGCAGAGAAGACTTGAGACTCATTTCAGTCAGGGGAGCTGGATCAGGCAACTGGATACCCCAGGTTCTAATATCTTGGTCTGTCCAAGGGTAGATTATGACCCTAGACCCGATAAACAAGTCAACACAAGCCAGGAGATGAGATAGGGTGGGAAGGGGCCCCAGCACCTTTGCCTTCTCACACTGATCCTGCAAGAATATCTAAGGGTATGGAGAGAGGTTCAGAGAGGTCAACTCAATAAATCAACAATGGACCCAAGGCTCTAAGCATTTCCAGACTGCATGGCTCCCTGGGCAGCAGTTATCTTTACAGTCTCCTTCTATTTCCTGGTGGTTCCCTCCACTTTATTATTTTTTATGTTTTTATTCCAGCTTCTTTTCTCATCACTCTTGGTGGGCTGAGGAATTTGACTGACCTTTCATGACTGGTGAAGGGGTTTCAGGAGGTACTCATTCCTATGCCTTCTTACACCTCAGCCATCTTTAGCACAAGTCCACAACTGCTTTCTCCATCATAACGTTGCAATGGGGATAAATGGTTCTCTTTGGGATAACTTACCATCTGTTCAAAATGGAAAACTGCCAACCTTTTCTAGGAGGATAGGCAATGTCTTCCCACCTCAAAAGCGGCGAATAAATCAGCCACCTTTAGCTAAATGAAGAAATAAACACCACAGATCATAATGCAATGAAAAAAAATGTGTCCAGAATATAAGCTCCCCTAATTGTAGTTACCTTGGAAGCATGGAGGTCTATATTAAATCTTGTCACATTTTAATCTACATTTAATTATCATAGATCAGACTTTAAATGCCTACTAATGAGAAAGAAAATCACACAGCATATGGTAACCAGGGAGTACAGGAAAAGTTGCAGTGTGTCCCTCCCATTGCCTCTGTGGTAAGACTAATCAATATTCACACGGCCTCCCAAAATAGACCAAATCATGAGATGCTCAAGCCGTTCCTTTAATATGGATGAGTAAGGGTCACCAGACATGAAAGCTTCTACTAATTGTTAACAATTACAGGTTGCCTGAAAGCTTTTATTCCCTCTGGGCTTCAAACCCCAGACACAAGGCTCTCAAGGATGGTTATATAGTTTTATAAGTACCATGAGAATAATGCTTTCCACAGCATGACTTAGCCCTTCCATCCAACCCTTTAGAAGTTTATATCTTACTGGAATATATGCTTTACTTTTCCTTTCTAAAAGTAGAGGAATCAGCTACCATCTCTTCTAACCTTAGAAGTATAATAAAAATAGAGTAAGACTAATCTGCAAATAGATTAAACTCTCACACTTCTCTAAACTCTCATTTTACTTTGGAAGTTTGTTTTGTTACCTGTTTATCTACCACCCATTAACATTTTAGTAAGGATCCTATCTTCCCTATTCCTCACCTGAAAAAAAAAGAATTAAGCAAGTACCTAAATGAAATGCCCAGAAAAAGGTATATGGTCCACGTTCACCAAGGTAAATTAGTGAACCAGATGATTTCTTTGCTCCTCTCTAAACCTAAGGGCCTGGCATTCCATAGAAGTAAGCAAGACAATTTAAGAAGATATTTCAGAGAGGGGGAAACTGATGATCAGATTTCCATATCCTCATTTCTGCATGCCTTAAAGTTTATTTATCTGAAAAGCAATTCCACCGGGGCAAGCAAATGGAGAAGCCAAAATGTGTGGCAGTTGTTTTGTTGTTGTTGTTGTTGTTTTGGACAAACACTGGACAATTAGGGCATACCAGTTTATCCCCAAATGGCAACTCTAAGATGGAAATGTTAAAAAGCAACCTAAGGGGCGGCTAAGTGGTGCAGTGGATAAAGCACCAGCCCTGGATTCAGGAGTACCTGAGTTCAAATCCGGCCTCAGACACTTAACACTTACTAGCTGTGTGACCCTGGGCAAGTCACTTAACCCCAATTGCCTCACTTAAAAAAAAAAAAAAGCAACCTAACAGGTCAGAAGTCTATCTCCATTAGTAACCTGGTTATCATATTCAATATAGAGGCTACTGAACAAAAATTTCCACAGAAACTGAACTGTATTCTCCAAGAAAGTTATTTGTACCTAGGTCCAGAATCCTACATGTGTTTTTCCATTATGGAAAAGTGATGTGTCAATGTGGAACCTGTTTTTATGCTTCAGAAAGCAAGGAGACAAAGAGTAGAAAGTGACAAGAAAAATAATTCTTTTCTAAGACATGTATTCATTACACTGACATATAGATATATAGATATGTAACTCAGCTGCCTATTAAACTTCCTGTTTCCTCTTTGTCAAACTTAAATATGAGTTATAGGGACTTCTAGCATTAGAAAGTTAATTTGCAATTTCCTATGTACTCCTAGTTATTTATTAGTTTGGGTCTTTTTCCCCTAGAATTACCATCCATAGCACAGTGACTAGCTAGGCACAGCCTTGTTGAGGGCACAAGGGCTGGCAACTTGGGCCAATCTCTGTCCTTTTTCTGTCTGTCCAGTGTTAAGCTGTAGAGTATGTAGAGTACATATTCTCCCCAATTCTCACTTTCATTTTCATCATCCCTTCCTTGTGAAAAATCCAAAGAAATCATATTTTACAAGTGAGATTTTACTAGATGCAAAATTCCTTAGCCATTTTCCAACTCCCTTTAGGAAACCATTTTAAGATTTCCCCCCTGATTTCTCCTTCTAAGCAACAGGATCTTCCTTTAGAATTGAGTATAAATGAGTGGATATTAATAATCATGAAACCAGAATTATATCAAACTAGCACATAGCATAAAAGATGGATCCATTTTCCTGTCAATCAACATTGTTTATATTATATAATCTTGGCATTGGCCTTTTCTTTACTAAGAATGAATCAAACTTGCAGACTTTCCTCAGGAGAAAATGTCACTTTTCTCTGAAAAATACAATAAGTTGGTCCCATTGCTTGTGTTATATTTGTAATATGTTCAGTAGGTCTCACTGCCCATAACCTTATAATGAAAAAAATTCACATTGACTGTCAAATTTCAGATTCTCAGAATTGAATCTTTAGTCATGTCTCTTACATTATTGTCAATTGCATTTAATATATGTATAATATATAATTTAATATAACATAAATATAATATGTTAACTGTATTTAATATATAATCCTATCTGATTTGCTGTGGTCCATGCCATGAAGAGGAAAATATAAGCCCCACCACTGATAGAAAGGATTATCTTAATGAGCTATGAAAAATTAGGCAATCTAGATATTTTCACCACATATAACACATAGACACATCTTTTGTTATATAGCTAGAGCTTTTGATAGTCATGAAGAAATGGAAAGAGATTATTTAATCCATTCCTCTGCATAGAGGAAAGATCGCATTTAAACCATATCAGAGAGCTATCAATTCTTAAGTCTCACTTCTACTTGTTTGGGGTTTAGGTTTTCTTACACCTTTGGTCAAACCAATCAACTAGTCTGCCCACATGAATCTGACATCAATGAATCTGGCATAACCTTTGACTAAAAGTTAATGGTTATAATTCCAAACGAGTAGACAAAGCCTTAATTTCTAGGGACAGAGATTCCATGGTCTTCTATGGTATCTTGCTCTAAAATGAGAGATCTACTAGACACTTGAACTGCCTTTTATCAAAACATTTAGTCTTCTTCTATTTCATATAAATGGAGAGTAACAGATCACTATAACCTTTATATTTTAATTCTGTTATGTCACTTTTTATCTTTCCCTTTTATTGGAGAAGTAAACTGATACAGTGGAGAGAATGCTGGCTTTGGTGTCAGAGAAACTGGGTTCAAGCCCCACCATATGTTTGTGGCCAGTTATTTAATCTCTCTGGACATAAATTTTTTTGTATAAAATGAGGAGACCAGAAGGTCTTGAGGCCCCTTCCAGCTCTAGATCAATAATTCTTTGAACTGTTTCTCTTAGGTACCATTCTCTGTCTCATTAATTATTTCCATCCGTTTCTTGAGTCCACTGTAAGTTTTTCATGTGTTTAGAGAGCCTAAAACAATGCAAAATACTTTTATAAGTATATAGCAAATATGTTTATTGCATTACTTACCTCACTGAGTTATTATGGAGAAAACACCTTGTCAAGCTTAAATGTGAATTACAGCATTTATAGCATTAGAAAGTTACTTTGCAATTTCCTATATACTCCTGATTATTAGTTTGGGGCTTTTGTTCCTAGAATTACCATCCATAGTACAGTGACTACCTACACACAGCTATGTTGAGGGCACAGGGGCTGGCAACTTAGACCAATTTCTGTCCTTTATCTACCTGCCCAGTGTTAAGCTCTAAGGGAAACAACTTCTATATAGGAGATATAGTCTCCCCAATTCTCACTTTTCATCATCCTTTCCTTGGCTTCATGAGGAAAATTGCTTATTATAGTCTATAGTTTTCCCAAAGGGTAAATAAAGGAGTTAAAAAAAAAGGCATTCAATATATAAATAGGAATCAAGTACAAAAAATGTTTATTCCCAGTAAGTAAAAGGAATGATAAGCATAAATATATATATATCAATGTTTGGACCAAAATCTAGTAACTTACCAGTAGTAGAATCAATTAGGGGCCTAAAACTCAAGGCTTGTTGGGACATAAATAGTTATTGCAGTGCTACTAATTAGCCATCATACATGTCTCACACACACACACACACACACACACACACACACACACACACCACTGAACATAATCCAATCAAATGCCAAGTATAATCTTCTTTCCAGTGGTTTCCTCTCTCCAAAGTCAACTCTTCCTTCACAACAGATCATTCTTACTGTTGATGCTGCAAAATCATTACAGTAGACACTGCTGCTTCTCACCAACATTATCAGGCCTTCTGGGATCTTTCAGTGTTCACAAGTTCAATGTTAAAGAAAGGCAAGGGGCAGCCAAAGGCCTTGGTATAAGCACAGTTAGTTGAGACCAAACCCAACATGGAAAGCCTCTGACACCATTTTATCAGAGTATAAAGGACTGTCCTTCACCCCTCAGTGAATCACATTTTGTCAATCTAAAAAGAAGCAACCAAGAGAGCCACCAACTGAAAGTATCTCATATCATTCTAAAGTGCCAAAAAGTCCTTTCAATGCTATACCACCACATAACCAGGAGCAGTGAAAATATTTATTTCCAAAAGCCTAAAGAATAAGTCACCTTGTCATTGGAGTCCCCAGATGTTTCCAGGGGAACTCTGGTCATGTGCTCTCTAGGATGACTTCTCTAAAACTCACCTACCCTCACTACATAGCTACTTATGGTCATTTCATAATCAACTATGACTCAGCTCCTTTTTGGTCTAAGATGATCATGATTTGGGGAACATTATCAGTTCTATTTTTCTTCTTCCTTTTGTAATTTAAAAGGATATCACATATTCACCATCCTCACCACAGAGTAAGAAGAATCTCCCTTTGACCCATTTCTGTATTCTCTGGTACATCTGGGTGTCCAATTACTTATCCTAGGAAATCACCCAGTAATCATCCCCAGGTATGCTTCATGACAATCAGAAATATAAGCATCTTAGTCACAATTGGGAGGTACATAGCAGGTTCAGTTCAAGGAAGAATCATGCTAGAACACTTTCAGGTTCAGCCCTGTTTATCCACTTCCCAATGCTACTCAATCTTCCCCAGCTGGAGAGGGCATACATAGACATCAATATACCTAATAGTAATATGACCTCTCACTCCTCCTCACTCATAAAACTGTAAATTGACTCAGCCCTATCACCTTCTATGTACTGTGAAGAGAATAAGGTTCAATACTTGACTGTAATACTTTTGTGGCATCCTTTAGAATTTTTCTAATCTCTTTGCAGCGTCTCTGATCTCTATATCACATACAGAAAGATGTGTTTTTACAAGTCTCCTGAAGTGGAACTGCAATTCTGTAATGCAGCTGTCTTCCCTTCATTAAGTTGTTGGCATGCCACTCTGTCCATATTTCATTTTCAGTTACAGTTTATTTAAAGACATTATGTTCATGTTGCACAAAAGTCATCTTCTTTGTCAATGATTTAGCATTCCAGGGCAAATTTAATTCACCATATGATTCTAATCATCCAAGTGTATTTTACATTCTTCCCTTATGAGCTCCATCAGAGTACTAGTTTAATAGCATGTGATAAACAAGTTTTTAATTGATTATTCTTCTCATTCATCCTAGCACTTCAAAAAAGAAGTAGGACGCACACAATGACACACAACAAGACACAGTGATACCAGGTTAAACCCTAGCACAGAGTAAAGAACAGATGACAAGCAAAAACAAATATTTTTTTTAAATAGTAAGCCAAATAGCATAACATGTTAATATCATACTGACACATGTGCTTGGTTTTTTTATTCCTTGAACTACACAACAGAAAGTAATTTGTATTTAAGTAAGACTTATAATGGAACTATATTTTGTATATTTTGTTTTTTATCAAAGCTGTTTTTCCTCCCAACTAGAATTTTTGTTCTAACCCCTTATGGTATTTTGACAGACAACACCTGAGATTTCAAAATGTGAAAGTGCATTGCTCTGCTATTTCTGTAATAGATAACAATTGTTATCAGGGACAGGGGTAGTATTTCGAGTCTCAAGTTTCCTACAATAAAATGAAAAGGCTTTAAAAAATAGCTGCGCTTTCCCAACATTGGTAGCAAAGAGTCAACAAGAGAGTAATGTTCCACAAAACTACAGAATTTTCAAGTTATAAGATGCCTCTGAGGACATTTGTCAAACCCATGCCTGAACAAGAATCCCTTCTACAATCTGAATGACAAAGAATTACCCAATCTTGATTTAAAGACCTCTAGTAAGGGGGAGTCTGCCACCTCCAAATCCACTTTTAGGAAACCATTAGTTTTTAGGATATCAAGATCTCCTTTTTATCTATTTTGTTTTTTAAAATACATTTTACTTTTAATTTATGGAATAAAACAATCATCTGTATAGTATAGTAAAAACAAAAGATGATTGCATATGAAACTATAAATCTACTATGTACAAATTTTTATTCCTTTCAAGTATACAACAAAATTGTCATATAAATTTCTTTTTTTTCCCTTCTCTCCCCCTCCCTGCTCTAGAGATGTCTACCAATAGACACAAATAGGGGGATGTGTGGGTGTGTATGTAAAATTATTCTATACATACTTCTATTTATCAGTTCTTTCTCTGGATGCAGATAGCGTCTTTGTTCATATGTCCTTTATAGTCCAATTATTAAGAATTTTTTGTTGCGTTAAGTCTCAGCATGCCCCTTTGTGACTTCCACACCATTGCTCCTGGTTCTGCCCAGAGGATTGGCCTCAGAGGGCAGAACTAGGAGCAAAGATGTTCTTAAAACAATATAGCTGTTACTGTATACAACATTCTCTTGGTTCTGCTCATTTCACTCTTCTGTTGTCCAGGCTAAGCTTCTTGAGTTCTTCATAGGCCACAACCTCAAGGCTGTGTGCATGTGTATATGTATATGTGTGTATGTATGTGTGTTTGCATGTATGTGTATGTATATGTGCATATACACAAATATATGTGTGTATGTATAAACATGTATATGTGTGCATTGTGTATGTGTATAGATACATGCATATTTATGCCTAATGGTAGCCATCTCTAGGGTAGGAAGTAAAAAAAAGCCGGGGGGGGGGGAAGTTACATGATAACTTTATTAAATATTTAAAAGGAATAGCAATTGTACATAATGGATTTGCAGTTTTATAGATAATCATCTTTTTTCTGCTCTACTATGTTATGGAAATGCATGTTTTATTTCTTAAGTTCAGAATAAAATTTTAAAAAAGAAAATTAAAAACTAAAAGAAAGATGACATCTAGGGGTGGCTAGATGGTTCAGTGGATAGAGCACCATCCCTGGAATCATGAGGACCTGAATTCAAATCTAACCTCAGACTACTAGATTTGTGACCCTGCACAAGTTACTTTTAACCCAGTTTGCCTCCCCCTCTAAAAAAGAAGTGACAGGCAGACTGATCACAATGTTCCAGATACAATATATGCTCTAATCTCTGGAGAGATCTTCCCACTCATTTTTAGGCCTTCATGCCCAATCTAGTTGATTGGTGATTGAGAAGATGCAAATGAACCCACTTAGCCCACTAAACTGGATGGTCCCAGACATGAGACTATATTTCAATTTCACAGCTTACCTAGCCATCTACCTGGGCCATCCCATCATCTGCCTGCCACCATCCCTATATGTTACACTCACTTTGTACTTTCTATCTCTCCAAAACAAAGAGATGTTTAGTGAATGTAAGTATACTGAAATATGTTACCAGTGATGAGTTATGCATAAAATGTGATAAAAACACATCAGCAAAGACAAGGGCAAATTCATAAGTTAAATCCTCAGCAGAAGATTAATGCAAAGGCATAAACAAAAAAACACACAGGATTGAAAGTGTGGAAATGTTGTGATATGCACCACTGGGACACACACAAATGAGAAAACAATACATCTAAAGAGCAAAGTAGTAATAATAAGAATTATTGTTATTGTTGTTATTATTTTTATAGGATGTGTATAATGTTCAATTCAATATGTATAATATTAAAATTTATTTAAAAGTGGTTTTGTATCCATCATCTCATTTGATCCTCTCAGGTACTATTAATCTCATTTTATAGATGGGAGAAACTGAGACTCAGAGAGATTTAATGACATCCCTAGAGAGGAAGTAAAGAAACCTGGATTTTCTACCTGGCTTTGCCACTAATTAGCAATGAATAATTTTTTTTAAATAGCACCTATCTCATAGGGTTTTGCCAGCTGTGGTGATGATTGTAGCTGTCATTAAGACTCTCTTCTAGCTCTAATGACCTCTGACCTCTTCTGTAACTTATTTTATTCTATGATTTGCCAACATTACACTGCAAGAACACACAGGAGCTGAGACTAGAACCCAGGTCTTCTGACTCGACTGCTCTTTGCCCTGAATCACATTGCTTTCAATATTTAGTGCATTAAATCAATAAAATAGATTGTATTATATATGGATTATCTATCTTCACAAAAAAAAAACTTCATAGAAATTCAATTAAAACCTTTATATGGGTTGTATATCCAGCCCTTGTCTCCCCAACCATGCAGCCCCCCCCCCAACACTATGTACTCTACTCTTTGATAACCATTTTCCACCACTGACTATTTCCCCTCATTATACCTTTCATATTATAGCTTCTAAAATTGTTCATTCATTAGCATTTAGGATCTAATAGCTTCAATTTCGCATCCCATCCAGTCGCCCACCCAGCCCATCTCACCATGTATTTGCCACCACTGACCAGCTCTCCTCTCCTACCTGTACTCTCCATACTAGACCTAAGACCTGTACCTACATACAGGGTCCTACAGAATCCATATCTAGTCTCTCAAGAAATCAGCAGACTCATCTTTGGGCCCCAGGGCCCATTCTAGTTGATTGGTGACTCAGCCCACCATAACTATTAGATGGCAGGAGACACCAGACCATACTTCATCTTCACTTCCCTTTGCCATCTATACCCAGACCACCTCAAGATCCACCTGCCACCACCCCTGCATGCCTCTCACCTCTTGCTTTCCACCTCCCCAGAACAAAGCACCCAACCTGGTGACCACTCCCTTATAAGCGCTACGTTGTTTTATTAGATTAGTAAATTCCTCAAGGATAGGGGTTGTGTCCTTTTTAAAAAATATTCATTTCCCCACTACTTAGTATGACTGGAACAGAGTAAGTGCTCCTTTAATAAATGCTTTTTCACTCATTTATTCACTTATTCATTCAGTGAGATGGAAGCCTGAAGAGATTGAGCCACAAATGGAGAATTCTCATTGGAGAGTATGTCAAGGTGAAAATGATTCACAAAGTGACCCAAAGAGATCTCAATGTAGCTCCATTATCAAAATGATCAAAACCAATGCTTCAGAAAGTTATGGCATGTCCCATAGATATGTAAAGCCACATGGACTTTCATAGCCCTTTATTATTATTTCACTTAGACTTAGAAAATGATTTATGGTTTAAAAAATTGCAACAAAGCTCAAGAGTAAGAGGAAAAAGAGGAGCTGGGTTGATCTCCATGCCTTTGATGCTGGACATAACCCTTTAGCTCAAGATCTGATAGAGGGTAGGTGCATTTTAATTGAATGTTTATGGAATATTTCCATCATATTGACTCAAGTGATTCTGGAAAAACAACAAGCTCATATTATATGCTAGAGTAATTGAACTGAAATTTGAGTGAAAGCAGCCTAGAATTATCCAAATTGTAATAATTAAGGTCATTAAAAATTTGGAGAATTAAAAATTAAGGCAGTTCATTTTTATATTCAAGAATACTGCTTCAGGCCACCAGATGAAAATGCTTAAAACCTATTACAAAAATCACTTAGAGTTTGCTGTCACTATTAAGTACCATTCTGTGTGTTCATGACTAGACATTGATTTCAGTGGCTGTATATTAATGAGTACAACAAATTCAAGGCTAACTAACCTTGTTTTTTTAAAAATATAGACCTTATATTTTTACTTCAAAGAGTAGGTGATATTCTACTTTACTGAAATGAGGATGATTATCTTCAAATATAAAAATATTCTTCCTTTTTTCTTTGGCTCACATGACAAATTCTGTCATCCCTCCAAATCCACTTTTAGAGATTACTTATCTAAGACACCCTCCTATCATGAATTCTCTTTAAAAAAACATTTTGTTTTTATTCCAACTTTACCTTTAAATCTTTGTCATTTGAACCATAAGGAATTTCTTTTCAGGTTGCATTTTCTTCACTTCAAGATGAATGGCAGTATCTGTTTCAGTTCTTCATTGCATATTCACATCTTCTCTATTAAACAGGGAAATAAAGATTCTTTTTTCTGCCCAGATCAATTTCTTTAGTCCAAGAGTCTAATCTACATGTGATGAAAGTATTTTTTACACACTATAAATATTGAGCCTGCTTCTCCCTATCACTAGACAGAGTGGCCTGTCAGCACTACAGAAGGAAGTATCTTTGTCTAGAACTTGGCACAGTGTTGTGGTGGAGATGTAAAAGAGAGATATGGAAAAACTCTGTCCAATATTCACATATATACATTTATACAAACTTTTCTTACATATATATTTGTGCATATATATGCATGTATACATACATACACACACATAAATAAAACAGCACAGTTTTTTGGCCAATACTTTCAGATTCTGGGGTTTTTTTTAAACTGTATATAGCAAATTTCACTCTTTGAAAATTAGAATAGTGTTGGAATAGAAGCTTAGGGACTTGGACTCTAGTCCCAGCTCTGACACCAACTGTGTGACCTTGAGTAAGACACTTTTCCTTCCTTGGCCTCTTTTTTTTTTAATGATATGTGCAGTAAAAGGACTGATAATCTTTTTTTTTTTTCCAGGGCAACACAGCTAGTAAGTATCAAGTGTCTGAGGCCAGATTTGAACTCAGGTCCTCCTGAATCCAGGGCTGGTGCTTTATCCACTGTGTCACCTACCTGCCCCCCCACCCCAGACTGGTAGTCTTCAAATTTCATTACAGAGGAATCTGATTGCCTGCCCCTCCTCTTTCAAGGACAATTCTGAAGACTGCACCCTGATTTTTCCAGAAGTTTGCCTGTAATGAAATTCAAATAACTCATTTCCACTGGAGTTCAGCTTTCATAGTGACATTCCTTTTAAAGTTGCTTATTACATTCTAGCTGTGTGACCCTGGGCAAGTCATTTAACCCTAATTTCCCTGCAAAAAAAGTTATTTATTGATGACTAAATGGGAAAAAAAGAACTAATTAATTAATTTAAAAGCTATTATTGGGGTAGCTAGATGGCGCAGTGGTTAAAGCACCGGCCCTGGACTCAGGAGTACCTGAGTTCAAATCCGGCCTCAGACACTTGACATTTACTAGCTGTGTGACCGTGGGCAAGTCACTTAACCCCCGTTGCCTAAAAAAAACAAAACAAAAAAAAACCTATTATTAAAAGCTTATTATTGGGGTCAGCTAGGTGGCGCAATGGATAGAGCACCAGCCCTAGATTCAGGAGGACCTGAGTTCAAATCTGGCCTTAGTCACTTAACACTTACTAGCTTTGTGACCCTGGGCAAGTCACTTAACCCCAATTTCCTGACCAAAAAAAAGTTTATTATTGCTAGATTCTGTGCTAAGTACTAGGGATAAAAAATAGAAAAGGCAAAAGAGTTCCAGCTCTTAAGGAACATAATTCTAATTGAAGAAGACAATAGATAGATGATTGGTAGATAAATGGATGAATGGATGTATGGATGAAAAGAGATAGACATAGACAGATGGACAGACAGATGGACAGATAGATGATGGATAGATAGATGATAGATGAAGAGAGATAAAGACAGATGATAGATAAATGGATAGAGATAAATTTATTTAAAAAAAAACAAAAAGAAAGAAAATCTTGAAGGGGGTAGCTAGGTGGTGCAGGGGATAAAGCACTGGCCCTAGATTCAAGAGAACCTGAGTTCAAATCCGGCCTCAGACACTTGACACTTACGAGCTGTGTGACCCTTGGCAAGTCACTTAATCCTCATTGTCCTGCAAAAAAAAGATAGATAGATAGATAGATAGATAGATAGATAGATAGATAGATAGATAGATAGATAGATAGATAATTTTCATAAAAATTTTATACAAATGACAATTAGATATATGGGTCAATAGTTACTAATATCCTTGCTAGTCTTCATTAAATCTCTTTTCTCTGACATATTTCTCTCTCTGTGTGATAATATGAGCATCTATAAGCATTTCCCCATAACAGTGTTAAGGTCCATGCCTCCCTCTGTCCCCTTTGCTACATTATTCCCACTCTTCTTCCTTTCCTCATATGACAAGGATTAATTTTCCCTAAAAGGCAACAAAACTTTCTATCTGTCTTTCCTGTTAATTCCCTAGAGTTTAGCCCGATGGGCATCTTATTTGGCATTGCTAAGACTACTACAAGAGCACTGACCCTTTACACCTGCCCAAAGTCACATATGGACAGAAGAAGATCTCAAACCAGACTCAAAAGCCTTCTAAAACCAAGTCTAATGTTATTTCTATCATGCCAAACTAATTACAGAGCTCAGAATATAAAATATCATACAGAATAATCATCCTGGGCCCCAGGGCATTTGAGAATCAAGGAGTTGGAACTGCATATTACTCAGAAAAGCAAAGTGCTATACGAGGAATAACTAGGGCTGACTACTGAGCATAATTCCCCTTCTGTCATTTATAATTGCCTGTCAAACTACATGTTTGTCCATCTGTAAGACCACAGCCCCTTTGGCCACTGCTTTTTCTTCACAATAATTGCACCTACTGACCTATTTCTTTTTGTTTGTTTGTTTGGTTTGGTTTAGTTTGGTTTTTTTAGGGTTTTTTGAAGGGCAATGAGGGTTAAGTGACTTGCCCAGGGTCACACAGCTAGTAAGTGTCAAGTGCTGAGGCTGGATTTGAACCCAGGTACTCCTGAATCCAGGGCCAGTGCTTTACCACTGTGCCATCTAGCTACCCCCCTAGTATTTCCTAATATTATTAACTCTTTTGAACAGTGCTGCCCTTTCTATTTATTTTTTCCAGATGTTATGGAATGGTGATAACATTCAATGTAATTTGCCTTAGGACTCATACCTTAGACACATCATGCAGCTGTGAGAAATTTTGAGGGCTCTTTGATTTCTTTGAAGAATAAGAGCTACATAATCAAACCTTTATGTAATAATACAAAACCTGGATCCTACAAAACTAGCTATTAAGCAGTCAACCAAAAACACTGATGCTTCTATCAGGTCATTCAACAAATTTCCCAATTTAAGAGCTTTCATAATAAAAATATCTCACATTTTATAGCTCTTTAAAGTTTATGAAGTTTCTTCACAACAGCTCTGTGAAATAGTTAGTGCCTTTGTCAAATGAGGAAATTGAGTCTCAGAGACATTAAGTAATTTGTCCAAAGTCACTCAACCAGTATGTGTCAAATTCATGTCTTCTGACTCTATATTCCAACATTTTCCTCACTGTACCATGTTATGATACATCACCCCATTTGCCACTCTCTCTTCTTCTGTCTGCCTCTGTCTCACTCTATCTCTGTGTCTGTGTTTTTGTCTCTATGTCTTTCGATCTATCTCTCTCCCCTCATACCTCTTCTCTCATGCTGAGACCTTAAGAGAAGTTACCAATTTGAAGTAATTTCCTTAGTGTCATCCTACTAAGCAACAAGCAGAGAAATAATAGGACATTTGTTTCTAAAATACCTATAACTTATGGTTCTCTTCTGAGATTCTTACTGGCCTACTGCATGACACTTTTCTTCACACTCTTCTCAAAACACTAGAGGTTTCACATATCTTTTTGCCCCAGTCTATGGAGATCAGTAGGAGGAAAGAGAATGGCTCCTTGAGACTGATTGTATCTGAAAGTTTCTAAATAGACAATACCATTTATTGCTGTATTTTTAAAACTGGCTCATGTTCCACCCAAACCTCTTGAGCTATGCTCATGATTCTTCACCTAACCCTCTGTAAAGCCCTCTTCTTTCTGAGCCCTTAGGAAACAGCTTGATTACAAGAACTTGGATTTGATCGCAGTGATATATACAGTTTCTTAGCAAGATCCCAAAACTTTTAGAACAGCCATACAGACATCAGTAATAGCATCTCATTTCTCCTGAGATGCAAATATACATGCATGAAAATACATACACGCATACATACATATTTCCTTTCTTTCGATTCACTCAATAGGCATTTGTTAAGTGCCTTCTATGTACTAGTCACTGAGAATGCAAATACAAGATGAAACATGGTCCCTGTGCTGAAAAAAAAAAAAAATTTGTATTCTATTGGAGGGATTCATTTAAATGCAGTTTAAATTTAATTTAAATGTCAACTGCATTTAAATGCAATTATATTGCATTTGTCAATTCAATTAATTAAACTATCCTTTATAACAAAGATTTTAAAAGAAAGAAAAAAGAAAAAGTACAGCAAAATTTGTCAACACATCAACCAGACCTTACAGAATATACAATATTCCATGCTCATAGTTCTCCACTCCTGCAATGGAAGAAGGTAAGGGTCTCATTTTAAAGACAAGGAAACCAGAGCACAGAAGGATTAAATGACTTACTTGCTCAGTGTTTCACAATTGATAATGATCTAAGGCAATGGGCGGCTAGGTGGCGCAGTGGATAAAGCACTAGCCCTGGATTCAGGAGGACCTGAGCTCAAATCTGGCCTCAGACATTTGACACTTATTATCTGTGTGACCCTGGGCAAGCCACTTAACCCTCATTGACCTGTAATAATAATAATAATAATAATAAACTAAGGCAGAATTTAAACCCACGTCTTCCTGACTCCAAGTCCAGTAATCTGTGTTTCTGTCATTCTGTCTTTCACTATGCCATATACTGAGCTACCTTTCATAGCAAGCAGTCATGTAGAAATATAAGCAGGACATCTCAAAATATGCCATATAATTAAGAGACTTCCTGATTGGCTGAGAGTATGCATGGGATTATAGAATAGTCAAATGAACTCAGTCTAACATGCTTAAATAGACAAATCCTGAACTGGCATAGGGAGTTTTGGGGCAGAGGACCCCAATCTTTCAGGATTACCTGAGTTCAAATCTGGCCTCAGATACATTAGCTATGTGACTCTGGGCAAGTCACTAAACTTCTGTCTGCCTAGGCAAGTCATTTAATCTCTGGTTGAATCTCTATATCAGTTTCCTCAACTGTAAAATGGTGATAATAATAATACCTATTGACCATGCCTGCTGTGAGGAGCAAATTACTTAATATATATAAAGAGTTTTGCATACCTTAAAGCATTACATAGATGTTAGCTATTATTAGAAGCAGGGGTTTGTTCATCTGACCCTTCAGATGACAGAACCCCAGAGCTAGTCATTAAAAAAGAAAAGTGGATAGAGCCAGTGCTCTATCCACTGAGCCACCTAGCTGCCCCCCAAATTTAACTTCTAAGAACTTTACAGTTTAGTCCTGACATGAAGGAACAACAAATGGAATATGGTTCTCCCGATCTAATAGATCATATAGCAACATTGATTTGTGTTTGGGCTGTGCCAAATTCACTAGTTTTACAGAAATGCCTGAATTCAGTTTAAGATCTATTGAACTAGGTCATGGAGGTTCATTTCAATGATAACATTATCTCTTCTCAGAATCCCACCTAAGATGTCAAATCAGTCAGAGCCATCTTTCATCATTTATATGAACACCACCTATTTACCATTGTGATGTTTAAAATCTATGTTGTGGTCACATTAAAGTGTAAGCTTCAGCACCAGTCTTTGGGCATTAAACATTTATTAAAGCATACAGGGATTAACATGGAGTTCAGAAAGTTAAGAAAAGGTCTATCTCCAATAGAGTTCTAGCCTGGTTGGGTTCTTCCTCAAGTCCTTCTCCACGACCCTGCTTTAATCAGGAACTCTTTAGCAAACAGATTGTGGAAGCTTTTTATAGGTCTGGAACAGAGGCGGTCCTTACACACTGCTTCCAGCTGATTGGTTGGCATCCTCCAAATCCATTAAGGGCTAGCCAGGTGTGATTACAATCTAGTTAACTTTGAAGTAGGCTAATCAGCAGTCAATCACTCTCACTTGATTCAATCAGTTTAGATTAATCTCCAGGTGGGTCTTTGAGTATCTGCTAAATCCCATTATTTCATCACACCATATTGAAGAAATGTCCATTTTAGAAGGAACAGTTGAAGTTGCTGAAGCACATGGATCCCCACAAGATGGAATCCATAAAGAAGTAAGATGTACTCACCTCCATGAAGACTAGCAGTAGTTCCCTGGAATAGTGTATTTGGCACTACATTTCCTTTAATCAGGATAAGTGGGTGATCCTATTGTTTGGGACTGATTTTAAAATAATTCAGAGATTTATCAGTTTTATAATAACTCAGGTCCTTCCTTACCTATCCAAAACAAGCCTTCCTATACCAGTTATGATTCTCACTAACAGTTGTTTTTCTTTTTGTTGTTGTTTTGAACAAATTCAGATTTATTGAAAGTGAACATTGAAATTAGCCACAATGTTATAACTGTTACAAAGCTGGATAAAAGAGACTAACATAAGAATAGAAAGTAAGTGCAGTAAAATATAAATAGAGAAAATATTTGGCCTTAGGGATCTTTTGGCAGCATTTACATTATGTATATATCATTACATATTTATAATAACTCTAAGGCACCAAAGGCTAAAAAGCAGATTGCAATACTATTTTGTGTACAAAATTTATCAAGAAGTATGTATAAAGAAACAGGCATATTTTAAGGTTTACATAAAGTAATGACTTTCTTACTCAAAAATATAGTAAATATTGGGCAAATCAAGAAAAATAATTTTAGAACATTAAATTATGTTGAATATATAAGGATTATTTTTTCTGATACTGGTATATTTTTAATGTCAACTATTCTTCAAAACATTTCTTTCACACTAAATATATGTTTTGTTTAAAAGCCACTTGAAATTGTTTTGACCTACAAAAATGTAAACCTAATATAGCATACTCTATATTCAATGAAAAATTATTTGGGTAATAATATACATCAGTTCCATTCTCTCTGTCAAAAAATATCAACAAGAATGAATTGTCCAAAGGTTGAGGATTCAGTTGCCCATCAGAAGCAAGTTGATTATTTTACTTCTAATTTTCACCAACAGGGGATGAGTGTTCACCAAGAGTATGCAAAACCAGCCAATATAGAAAACAAGTGGAATTAGGGATTCATTAGTTTTGGATTTGAAATTCATCTCTGTTTTTGAACATTAGTGTCTAACAGTTGTTTTTCTCCTGAACTCACCCTATACATCACACAAATCAGCTTACTCACATCCTATGTGCCATCAAGGTATCATACAAGCAAGGTAGGTCTGACCCTGGTTAGCCCTAGGGAACACTTCCATGTAGGAGACCAGGTCTAGCTATCTTCCCACACCTTTCTCACCAAAAACAACTTCTTGAAAAGTGGTAGAAAGGCCAGAGCTTCTATCACATCACTCAGGTAGTCAGTCCTTTAGCCTGCCAACTCAGATTTTTCTCTTTATTCTATAGCTACTCCATATTCTACCTGTCTTTGCTATGATATTGCCATCACCAATTATTGTGGATCAGAAGGCAAGATTCATTATTATAAGGATATCCTTGACATGTGGAGATGATGAAATCCAGTAGGCAGGCCAAAATCAGAGGACCCAAAAAAGAGGACATAGGAACTAGGACACAGTGTACATGGTCTAAATTTGGTAAAGACCTTCTGCCAATGTTACCACTGAGTCACAGCTTTGGGGCCCAGAAAAATTTTCAAGGAAAGAGATAGTTTGTATGTCCATGATCTGAAAGGGGCTGCTAAGACAGGAGGAGGTTTGGTTAACCCTACCTATGGCCATGTTGTTATTACTTACATCATCTCTGTCAGTACCAGATTGAGGTGCTAAGAGACATCGGATTTGAAGGATTCAAGTTGAATCAGATAAATTTACCTCCTAGGCATTCTCAGGCTTGCTAATCTAATTTGGACTCAGCAATTCCTACATCTCTATTCCAGTGACCTCTCTTACCATTCATTTCAGTCTATTAGGTTTTGAAGTTCCTCAGACATGCTGGTATCTACCTTTTGAGATTCCATGGGCTCTCCTTGCAACTCAGGACACCCTCCAACCCTTTCTCTATAAACAAAAATTGCCTGCATTCCCTTGCCTAGAGGTTTGACTAATGACTAGTATATGTGAGGCTTTCCTCAAAAGGGATAGGACACTATGTCCCTTCTCAAATTTCACATTGCAAAAATTTTGTACAGTGATTATTATGCAGCAGTGCTAATGGACCTGTTCCTGCCTTCCTGGTTGAAACTCAAATGATGGAGTGAGTAGAGTGAATATGGGCAATGGAATCCATTTACTTACAGGTAGAAATACAAGGGATGTACCTGAATTTCACTGAATTACAGATGCACAACACACTTAGAGGTTGTTATTTGAAAGGTATTTATTTATGTCCTCAGGCCCAGGAATGTGGTCTGTCATCCTGCCAATTATCTAGCTCATATAGAATAGTCACAAGGCCTGGGTCAGCTAGATGGCACAGTGGATAAAGCACCAGCCCTGGATTCAGGAGGACCTGAGTTCAAATCCGGCCTCAGACACTTGACACTCACTAGCTGTGTGACCCTGGGCAAGTCACTTAACCCTCATTGCCCTGCAAAAAACAAACACAAAAAAATCAAAAAAAGAATAGTCACATGGCCTCTGCATAACTCAGCTTCTAACCCCTCCTGCTTGTTCTCTGTTCCATATCACTTTGCCTTCTGCAACATGTAAAAGAAAATGGCTTCTACTTGGAAATACTCGTGTCAATGCAAGATATTAACAAAGATGTAAATAGAGCCAGAAGCTTGTCACAATCTTAGAAAATATCCAGATTTCATAACCCCAGAAAGATATTAAAATTTAAGGCCTATGCAAAATTTAAGGCATTCTATCTGAGGTACAGTATTTCAGAGATAGAAGGGACCTTAGAGATCATTTAATCCATCCTCCTTATTTTAATAAGGAAGGGGTGCCCAGAGAAGCAAAATAAAATTGAACAGCTAATTAGCAGTAGTGCCAAGATGAAAATCCTGTTTTCCTAATTCTCAGTAAAGTGTTCTTCAATCCATCAATCAATGACCATTTTATTTAAGTACCTACTATGAACCAAACTATCTGCAAAATTCTGGAGATACAAAAAAAGTTAAATACTCCCTGCCCTCAAGGATTTTACAATCTAATGTTTGAGATGGCATATACAATAATCCCTTCCACATCATGGGGGGGGCAGATCAGAGGGTGGCACCTCCATAATCTAGAAAATCTATATAAAACTTTTTGGCTCTCCCTTTGTACCAGAGAAAACTAATTTTTTTTCTTTTATGGGGTGTTTACAGTATTTTATTGCAAAATTTGGGTTGATATTATACAATACTATGAATATATTTTAAGCATTGCTTAGCTTCTAAATTTTTTCTGTGTCATCTGCAGACCTTTGCATGTCATCTGTGGCTTCCTCAAAACTCCCTAAAATTCCAATTTAATTTCTTATGCCAACCGGCAATATATCAAAACTGTGATGGGGAAAGTCATGATGTGGGAGGGATAATTCTACATATATAAATATATACAGAATATGTGTCAAAAGAACATAAAGTAGATTTGAGAGGGAAGGCACAAGCAGCTAGAAGAATTAGGGAAGACATCATGTAGAAGGTGGTGTTTGAACTAAGTTTCAAAAGAAACCAGAGATTCTAACACATAGAGATGAAAAGATAGAGCACTCCAGGCTTCAGAGACAGACAATACAAAGGTAAGGAGATAGAGAGACAGTGTCCTATCTGATGAACAGCAATTAGGCTAATCCCAATGAAACAATGATACAGAATAAGACTGGAAGGGCAGGTTGGGGACAGGTTTTTAAAGAGCTTGAAATGGCAGCTAGACGCATTTCTACTTGATCATGGAGCAAATAGAGGGCCATTGGAATTTATTTAATGGTGAGGGGACACGCAGGAAAAAAAGGGGAACAATGATATGGATGGCATTGTCCTCCCCTTTAAGAAAATCCTTTTGGTAGCTGTGCAAAGAATGGATTCAAATGGGAAGAGCTGAAGAGACTTGAAGCAGAGATGCTGAATATGAGCCTATTCTATAGTGCAGACGAGAATTGGAAGGACCTAAACTAAAGTGAAAGGTGTCTGAAAGGAGATAAAAGCTTGTATGTGAAAGATATCATGGAACTGGAAATGGCAAGGTTTGACAACTGATGCATATGTGTGGATAATGACAAAGACTGGAGGACGACAACCGGGTTGAGAACCTGAGAAACCAGGAGGATGGTGCTCCTTTCCTTAAAATGAATGCTTTCTTCCAATTGTCTCTGGTCCTGGACAGTACAGGAAACTGTTCCAGGTCCCTTTGCTTTTCTTTACAGCTTCTTTTGTTCTAACATGTTTGCCTACTTCTCATAAAAAAAGTTCCTAGATTCCTGAAAGTTACATAGTTTGGTCCTATACTTTCTGAAAAGGTCAACAAAAAGCTGTCTAAAATGTATATTTAAATTTTACATTCATCATTCAAGAAGAATTTATGAAATACCTACTATATGGCAGGCACTGTATTAAGTGCTAGGAATACAAGTACCAAGAAGGAAAAAAAAAATCCTACTTATAATGAGCTCACATTTAAGTCCTACTGTGAGAGGCCTCACTATGGTAAAGTGATAACCTCAGACTTCTGAAGGCTGTATCACAGGACATGCTCTGTCAAGTCCCACAAGGCTAGAGGGACATCAGCTATAGTACGGTCCTGGTGATGAAATGTGTCTGTCTTCTGAGGATCAGCACTACTAATTTCAGAGAGACTCATTCCCAGAAAGTTGGCCACCATATGCACCTACCAAAACAAACTTCTGCCATTCCCAATCCTTGCTCTTCACCTCCAGCCATCTCCTGAGGTCTCGTGGTAGGATGGAAAGAGAACTGCCTTTGATCTCAGAGGACCTGGGTTCAAATCCAGCCTCCGCTGCTTACTTCCTCAGTGACTTCAGGAAAGTTACAACTTCCCTTACCTTCAGTTTCTTCATCCACATAAAGGAGTCCAACTAAATGGCTTCTGAGATCTCTTCTAGCTATGACTTTATGATCCCTTCTACCCTGCTGCTATTAGCACTGAACCCTTCAACCTACACCAGCTCTAGCCTCTTGAGGAACCTTTTTACCTCCATCCACCTCTTGTTTGGGGAACAGAAACCAAATAACTGCTATCACTGATCCTGGAAAGAACATGGAAAACAAATACCCTCTTGTTCTATTCACCATGCTTGTGACTTTCTAGTCCAAAATCTGATCATCACTCCCCAAGTGAGTTATATCTTCCTATTAGAATGAAAGTTTCTTGAAGGTAGGGACTATCTTAGTTTTGTGCTGGTATTCTCAGTGCCTAGCAAGGTACTTGATTTTTTTTTCATTCATTCATTAATCTATTTCTTCATACAAAATAAAGCATTTTTTTTTTGGCCACAGCAACTCATGAGATCATATACTAAGTTGTGAAAAAATCACAGTCTATATAAGCGAAGAGAGTACCCATGCTGCTAAAATCACAATATCGAAAGCCAAGTTTTATAAGTATCCCAAGTCATATGTTCTTAAATTTTAAAAATTAGTTAAGATCTGAAAAGAATCTAAAAGCAAAATAATAATTAAGCATTGCTTGCGCTAGATGATTTCTAAAGCCCCTTCCTGATCTTAAATCTTATGATACTATATCTTTCACTTTAGCCAAATTTTCCATTTTTTCCTGAGTGAAGAATATATATTTGTTTGTTTCCTCCCCCCTCCAAAAAAAGTATTTATTCTCTAAGTCAAGGTCAGGGTACACTCTCACATGAACCAGTCAGTTTCATTCCCATTCTCATTAATGACCTCCGATTATAACCCTACTTCCATCTTACAAATAAGATCACAAGAGGATTCTTGTGTGCAAATCTATTACCACAATTAGAAAAATTTTAAGTATAGTCTTTTGATTCTTAAGTCAAAACTGTGAATAGGTTTGTTTTCTGTGTTGGTTGGGTCCCTTCTCTCTGTTCTTTACCATTCCACAAAGCCTTTTTCAGTCAAATTTGGGCAGTACCTGCCTGCCCTAGTAAGAGTTCCTCTGCTCCACCCTGATGTTCTCGCCCATCTTATATCATATTTCATATTTCAAAAGAGCCAATTTTCTCAACTAGGCACCACATTAAAAGATAATCCCTGATTAACCTGTTTTTCTACCAGACCTGTGATTTCATCAGTGTTTAGAGTTTCCTAGAAGGAAATTTCCTCTATCATTATATTCTGCAATTTATCATTCAATTCAATTTGATAAACATTTTTAAGCAGCTACTTTGTTCCAGGCACTGGGGACACAAGAAAAAGCCAAAGATAGTCCCTACTCTCAAGGAGCTTACAGTCCAATGATCTCAGAGACTTGTATTGGTCAATGAGACATTAAAGGGTTGGGCCCAACTTGGCCATTATGTCAGAGGTCATGCTTGAACACAGGTCTTCCTGAATCAGAGGCTGGTTCTCTATCCACTATAGTCAGCTGCCTTCCTCTACTACTCTAGGGTGACTTACAAACTCTTTCCTAATTGTTTAAGGTATTGGAGCAGAGTGAGGGGTTATTGCATAATCATTTACTCGTGTTTTAAGGGTCTACCATATATAAGATCATATGCTAGACTCTGGGCTGGATACAAAGATGAATTAGATCTAGTCTCTGCTCTTATATTACAGCTTACATTTGTAGTAGGATACAGGTACAAAATAAATGTAATACAAACAAAAGTGTCAACATATGTGAGAGACATAGAATTTCACAAGAAAGATCAGTTCTGGCTAGGGATGGGAAAGGGTGTGTAGGGAATAATAAGGCAGGTCTAATAGATTAGGAAATTGTGGACCTAGGCCTTGAAGGAAGACCAAGATTTTACCAGATGGAGATGAGATCAAAAAGCCTCTGGAAACTAAAGAGTGAATTTCTAAGAGTAGAATTTTATTTCTACTTTGGCTAGGCCTAGTATCATTGGATGATTCTTCTAGCATTGTATTAATTAGATAAACAGTTCTTTTAAATACCTTAATTGTTCCATTTTTTACTTCTCTTATGGCCTTGGACAATCAATTCATCGCACAGTTTCATAGCATGCATCTGAATTGATAATTAATTTATGAAATTATGAAATAGGGGCAGGCATGCTGGTTCTTTGAGTACTCGCCAGGAAAGACATGATTGGCAGTGGGAAACAGGGTAGCAATCACATTTTAATTAAACACAGAGGGTATGGAGGCAAAAAGCCCATAAAGACAGAGACAAGCACTAGAAAGTGGTACAGAGGCAGATGGCGGTGTTGGGACAGGGATGAAATGGTGAAGGAAAACAGCATGGGGAAAAGGATGGGAAGAGGAAAGACAGAGAATATCACTCATGTAGCCACGGATTAAACTTGGGAGCACTAGTCAGCATGGACCCAGTGGAGATGGGAAAGTACTTGGGGAAAGGTCTCAATTTTCTAGGGCATTTTGGGGGGAACAGACAAGCTTCAATCTGTGCCATGAGGGTTATTCATTAACATTTCCAAATCATCTCAAACTTGTTGGTAAAACTTCAAAGTCATCATCTCAAAATTTTCAGCACCTTTTTTATGTTCTGTTGGGCTAGATATGTAGAGGTATGGATTTTATCTGGAATTTACATATCATAAGACTAGAACCTTGACAAGCAAAGTCTAGAAGGTTTCCCTTCATTTGACACATTACCAAGGTGTGAATCTTAGTTAATATATGATACAATTTATAAATTAAGTTCCTTTGATCTTTAGGGTAGTTTGTATATGACTTTCAGGTTCCCCTTTGCAGTCTTATTTCTATCTAAACTCACTATATTGACTAGAAGGGAAGGGTTGGTCAGGGGTACCAGAGCAAGATACAATTTCGATGCAATCTTCCCCTGGTCACCATCATATACTACCATACCTATGCAGTAATCTAAGCAAAATCACAGCAAGCACAATAATTACAATAACTTCAAAGGCTCTTCACAGGAATCCCACCCATTTGCCTGGGAAAATCCAGGAGAAAAGATCAATGAAAATATGTCTGTGATGATAACATTAACAGTCCTTACTTGGTTTCTCATATGGTCCATGATGAGAGCTATTTCTCCTGAGGGAACAGTCCACATGTAAGAGGAAGCATTTACAAAACTACAAACTCCTCTATGGCTGGTTAACAGATAGTCCAAGGCAAACAAGTACTCCCTCACCATAGTTCCCATAGTACATTTTCCTTTAGCCAATTTATCAAGTCCTCTGGCAGTGTCCTCACTTTGATCCTTTAATCGTTCTGCAATAGCTATCTCTGCATCCTTCTGCAGTTCCCCAGGTTGAGTCCAATAAGGGCTCACAGGCCTATCAGAACATGTCCTACTATACATGAGTCATGCATGGTTCAAGATGCTCAGGGGTCTTCTGAGTGTTGTTGGTGCATCCTTGCAAAAGGTGAAGGAAGTCAACCTCCATGGTGACTAAGATATATGTCAAATAAAGCAAGAGTGTACACATAGACAAGGTACTGGAGAACCAGTGGTGCACATGCCCAACACATCCCTTCTGGCACAGCCTTTTGGGTTTAATACATACAGGTAACCATTGTAGTATTGAAGTCTGCTGACTCAGTCCAAGTTTGACTGCTGGGGCACATATCTTCATCTGGACACCCTATGAGGACAGTACCTAAGAAATTTGTGACACCACTGGTATTGTCAGAAATGTCACAGAAGCCTATACTATTGGGCTGAAGCAGTCTGTGGGCAATGGCTGGCTGAAAACTAAAAGTTGCTTTTCCTTTATCTGGTTGAAAAGCTTTAGTGAGGTTAGGTGTGTGAGTCAGCTGTGGTGGTGAATGGGCCACCCCAGAATTCTGGTGGATTATAGCATGTCCAGCTTGAGGTGAGGTTCTGTGTGGAAGGCAGTGGTTTTAGTCATTGCCATGTGAAAATTACACTTTGATAATGAGCATCTCTGACAAGCCAGCCAGATGGGGGGCCTTTTCAGGACATTGTTGTTAAGACAAGTTCATGGAATTCAAGAAACTGATATGATTTGAGGTTTCACATACCTTGGCTAGCACTGTGGGGTGCCTTCCAAATTCTCCTAGCTACTTGAAGCTGGCCAGGAGATGAGGGCAGGTGCGTGGTCAGGATGGTCCCCACATTGCATCTGCATAGAGTGTTGAGCTAATTAGCTAAGACAGGTCATTTCAGGCAAAATGGGCCTAGTTCCACCTGTCAGTGTGGTGGTCTGAGGTGGTCTAATCACTGGTACTGTACTACTGGTACCGTGTTTCCCTTCGTCCTGCGGTCAGACGGATTCTATTGCATCACCATTCCTTTGTCTGACACCTATACTACGTCACCCTCCTACAAACCCTGATCCCCTATCATTGCAAGGGGAAAATGTGTGGGTATCCCTTAGAGGTAGTGGTCAGGAGGACCCTCAGGGTGTCATTTGAGGGCATCTGCCTTGCCTTACAGAGTGAAGCAAGGACCAGGATGTGAGTGGTGGGTGTCAGGGTATAGTCTCAAGGGGCCGTGGGGGCTGTCATGCAGAGTGCAGAGTTCTTGAGGCACCATTTGCTCCCACTTGGGGGGGGGTCTAATTTCCTCCTAAAAGCTTGAGAAAGATGAGGTTTTTGAGTCCATTATGATTTTCAGTCCGTCCTATAGCCTGAGGCCTATAGGCCAGATGAAAAGATCACAAAATACCTTTGCCCATGATTTTAATACAGCATCTAAGTTTTTATTTTTAATTACTGACATTTTTTATCAAATAGTTTGATTCAGTTCCTTTTTTTTCCTTTAAAACCACAATCCAAGACTACAATCCAAAGATTGTATGTGAAGTGTTATCTATAACAAAAACCAAACACTGTCCATTACATTATGATGAAAACAAAATTAACAAGAAAGCAATAAAACACTTTCTTTCCAAACCTCTGCTTGTCATGACTTATTTTCTCAGCATCCTAAAAAGGCAGTTGAATGAATCCTTTCTTGTTCTTATAACAAGTGCTTACTTGGTTAAAGCCAAAAACGTCATAAATCCATCTCCTTGACAATTTAAATTAGGTCATCTATAGAAATGAGAAAGGAAGGAGGGAAGGAAGAAAAGGAGGGAGGGAGGGAAGGAGGGAGGGAGGAAAGGAAGAAGAGAGGGAGGGAGAGAAGAAGGAAGAGAGGAAAAAATATTATGTCTGAGGATCACATGTCTCAGTTTGTTTGGATTATTAACTTCTGGCAAAAAAAAACAGTCAGTTTTCTGTGGATTTCAGTAAAAATAAAATTTTTAAAACCCAGCTACCTTGATATACCCTTTATACAGCTAAGAGTCATCCTGTGAAATTCTCTGCCCCAGCTCCCCCACCCACGCCCCTCCTTTTCTCCTCACAATAGGTTAGGAGAAGCAACAGTCAATGCTAAATCTTTTGAGATGTACTCACACACACACACCTCCAGAGCTTTCCATTTCTTACTGTCCATTTCTCCAACATTACTTGTATAGCTGTTAAATGCCAAGTTTATGTCTGACAATACAGGCTTCTATTCAACAGGGCAACAACACTGCAGAGCAATCAATTCTCTGCCATCGATGAGAATCAGACATTTGGGCTTCAATAAATGTTCATTATTAAGCTGTCTCCCTCCCTGAAATGCTTCCTAATGATATTTTTCAAGAATCACACTTGTATTTTACAAAAAAAACAAGTTCTTTTAATCCTGTTTCCTTGACAACTTAGGCAGCATATCATATTTATTTAACCGAGACCAAATACCTTAGACAGTAGAAGGAATAAGTTGGTTCCAACTCTTCTCATCATTTAGAAAACCTTGATGAAGTAAGTAAGCCATAAAGATAAAAATGATTTTAACCTGACAGCAATTGGAAATATGATCATTCATTACCATATTATCTTTTCAAAGGTGTGTAATGATATTTAGCCAGATACTCCAACATCCACACTGCTCTGAATTAGAAGATATCTTTTGTACACAGCTGAGAGTCCTTTTTGTGTGGAGAGAAAAGGGAATCTGGACCCATGATGCATGACAATCTGATTACTTGGATTCTTACAGTGCCTTGGGCACTGAAAGGTTAAGTTAAATCATGCAGCTAATATAATTAAATGGCAGAATATAAACAGGCAGGTCTATTAAATTAAACTTAACCTCAAATCAAAAAAAAAATATAGATTCTGTTACTTTTTTGAGGTAAGGGACATATTCCTATGGAAATACATGATTTTTATCATTGAGACATGGATGATAATAACAATAATTCCCATTTTCTTGCTGAGGAGACTGAGACTAAAAGAGGTTAACTGATTGCCCAGTATCTCACAGCTATTAAGTATAAGAGGCAGGATTCACAATCAGGTCTCCCTAAGTCTAAGGCCAACTCTCTTATCCCATAAACAATTATCCCACACATTAAACAATGGTGAAGCCACATTCATGTGAGAGGGCAAATATTTTCAACTAAATTAATTGGCCTCAAATTTTCAAACCCACGCCAGTCTATATTGCATGTTAAAAAGGATTGATGAGTGGGGCAGCTAGGTGGCTCAGTGGATAAAGCACCGGCCCTGGATTCAGGAGTTCCTGAGTTCAAATCCGGCCTCAGACACTTGACACTTACTAGCTGTGTGACCTTGGGCAAGTCACTTAACCCCCATTGCCCCGCAAAAAAAAAAAAAAAAAAAGGATTGATGAGAATACCTATGGCATGCATATAACTGAGAATAGAAGAGTGATCCTAAAACCTGTTCTTAGAGAACAAAGGCAGCAAACTAATCTTTAAGCTCTAGTTATAAAGTCCAAATTTTCTCATCCAATTATCATGTCCTTGTTTTGTCATTTGTCATTGATATCTCACTAATACTTTATTAATTCCCTAGATTCTAACTTTTTTAAGGCAAACTTCATTCTCCCTGTTAACCCAGAGAATAGATGAAGCATCCCTTAAATCCCTTTCTTTGCCTTCTTTTCTTACAAGAGAGGCCAGGAAGATCCAATTGCCCTTTGAGCAATTTGAACTGGCCTCTTCACTATGGCAAAAGAAAAAATTATAAACTCTCTCCAGGTCATCGCAAAAATCACCTTACTATCCAAAATTCATAGAAGCAAGGTCCTCAGGTCTTTGCCCTTAAAGTCAACTCCCTGGAGAATGATTTCAAGATAAGGAAGCTACATGTTATTCCTGGCTTCAATCTAGAAGAATGTGAAGTTGGATAGTGCAACCAAATCAGATCAAAATGATAGAAAGAATTAAAGGAACTGATTCCCTAAAGATATATTTCAACTATGTGTTTAAAAAAAATAATAGTGAAACTTAGGGGTCTCTTGAGATTCATCAGGGGCTGCCATTCCTTCTATAAGATATGACCCTACTTTCACCAAAATGGCATCTCCAACAAGGGAGTAAAACTCCCATAATGATTGAAAGTCAGGCAGAGTTATTATGAAAAGTGAGGAAAGGGGTGGTTAGGTGGCGCAGTGGATAAAGCACTCAGAAGTACCTGAGTTCAAATCTGGCCTCAGACACTTGATACTTACTAGCTATGTGACCCTGGGCAAGTCACTTAACCTCCATTGCCCCGCAAAAAACAAAACAACAAAAAAACAAAAAAAAAGAAAAGTGAGGAAACTATGTACTTTAAGACTGTCCTATTTGGTCTTTAAATAAAAACAAAATTTAAGATGCCCCAGAAAAGAAACAGAAGTGGTTGACTTAAGTAGGAGATACTGCATAGAGAAGATCAGGAAGTCATCACAGTATGGTTTACAAAGCACTTGACCTTGGCTCAGAGATACTGCAAATCCTGTCTGTGATACTCATTAGCTATATGATTCTGGGGAAGTTTTCTAAACCTAAGTTTCCTCATTATAAAGTAAGAATAAAATCACTGCTTCAATCTATCTCATGGATTGTTGTAAGGAAAATATGTTGTAAACTCCAGAGGGCTGTATAAATGTAAGCTGTGGTTGTCATTAACCTTAGACAGGGGAAAGGAACTTAGAGGGATGAATTTCATAATCTGTGCTTCAGAGCTGAGAGTGAATGGAATGATAGGCCAGAAAGAGGATGACCGTAATAGCCTTTCCCAACTAAAGAAAAAGCATCATAAAATGATGCCGACAGTGCTTGGTACCTGGCCATCATGTTGTCCTTTGAGTTTCAGTTCACTTTTAAGCCACAGGGAGAGTGAACATGAAAGAAGCTTTCCTGCTGGGACCATGGAAAGAAACCCAAGGGCTTAAAATGAGGGAAAACAGTCTGGAAGACAGGAATAGATATTGTCCTAGCTATAAGCAATTAGAGTTAGCAACTCATTAAAAACTCCTTTGGCAAACTCTAACATCTACAGCCTCAAGCAGCCAGGATTCCAAAAAAATAAATAAATAAATAAAAATCAGGCAAATGACTTTCAGTAGTTCTGTACAGGGCAAGACCAGTCTTTTAAAACCCAGAATATGCTTGTGTAAGTATCATTAGAGTACAGAATTCTCATTAGTCAAAATATATCTATTTGTTCTTTTTTCAAAATTTTATTTCTAATTTATGGACTAAAATAAGCATTTCAACAGTACAATAAAAAAAGATGATTACACATGAAATTGCTAATCTACTATGCACAACTTGATATTCCTCTCAAATATGCAACAAAATTATCATGTAATTTTCTTTTTTTTTTCTGACCTCTCCCACCCCCAGCCCTAGAGATGGCTACCATTAGACACAAATGTGCATGTATGTAAACTTATTCTATACATACTTCTATTTGTCAATTCTTTCTCTGGATGCAGATTACATCTTTCTTCATATGTCCTTTATAGTGAATTAGGGTATCTATATTAGACAAAATAAACTATTCACTCAAAGTCATTCTTAAAACTGTTACTGTATAGAATGCTCTTTTGGCTTTCCTCACCATCGCCCTTCCTCATTTCATTTAAGTCTCTCCATGAGTTTCTAAGATCATTGAGCTCATCATTTCTTATAGCATAGTGGTAGTCCATCACATATACCACAACTTGTTTAGACATTCCCCAACCAATGGACATCCCTTAAATTCATTATGTAGTAAAAAAAATTGTTGGAAAAACTGTAAAGTAGTATGGCAGAAATTGGGCATGGACCAATACCTAACATCATTTACCAAGAGAAAGTCAAAATGGATACATGACCTAGATATAAAGAGAAATTTTTCAAGAAATTTGAAGAACATGGAACATAATACTTATCATACTTATGGAAATGTGAACAATTTATGAATCAACAAGAGATAGAGAGCAAAATTAGGTGTAAATGGATAATTTTAATTACATCAAATTACAAAAGGGTTTTTTTTTTTACAAATAGAACAAATGTATCCAAAACTGGAAGGAAAGCAGAAAATTGCAGGGGGGGATTTATAAACAGTTTACCAGATAATGGTCTCATATCTAAAATATATCAATAACCTTGTCAAATCTATAAGAACACAAGTCATTCCCCAAATTGATAAATGGTTAAAATATATGAACAGGCAGTTTTCCAGTGAAGAAACCAAAAGAATTTATAGTTATATAAAAATACTCTAAATCATTACTGATTAGAGAAATGCAAACTAAAATAACCTTGAAATATCATCTTACACCTATGAGATTGGCTAAAATGATAGAAGGGGAAAACAACAAATATTGCAGAGGATGTAGAAAATTTGGGACACTAATTCATTGTTGGTAGAATTGTAAAATGGTCACCATTTTGGAGAGCAATCTGGAATTATGCCTAAAGAGTTGTTAAACTGCCTTTGACCCAGCAATGCCACTAATTGGTCTGTTTCCAAAGATGATTAGGGGGAAAGAAAAAGAGTCTGTATATTCTAAAATTGTGGTGGCAAAGAACTGAAAACTTCAAGGATGCCCATCTGTTGGGGAATGACTGAACAAGCTGTGGTATGTGACAGTGATGGACTACCACTATGTTATAAGAAATGATAAACTCAATGATCTTAGAAATTCATGGAGAGACTTGCATGAAATGATGGTGGGAGAGGTGAGGAGAGCCAAGAGAATATTATATACAGTAACAGCAATATTGTTTTGAGAATGACTTTGAGTGAATAATTTATTTTGTCTAATATAGATACCCTAATTCACTATAAAGAATATATGGGGGGAAGATGGCGGAGGAGAGGCTGTGACTCCCACAAGCTCCAGATAAACCAGTCCATTCACGCCCAAATAATGCGGTAAAAATCAAAACCCAGAACAGCCTAATGCACATAAGAACAGAATGAGACTGTTTCTCCACAAAAGAGGGCAATTCTGATCACCTACTGATCAGGCTGAACAGCTCAGCGCATGGTCCGGACCCAGTCAGGGACAGTGCTTCCAGCACATGTCAGAGTCTTCAGCACCAGCAGCTTCTGAGGCTCCGATCACAGACTGGTGAGGGGGTTCGGAGGTAGGCCGGGGTGAAGTGGAGGCAGTATCTACTGGAGTTGGGGCAAAGCGCCCTGAGTCTGAACCAGTGGGCTGAATCCAGTGGTGGTGGCCCAGTGGGGGAGGGGTAAAAGCACGCCAAGCTTCCAACCATAGAGAATCAGAGCTTAATCAGACTTCTGTTTCCGGGTCAAAGAGAAAGCCACTGTGATTACTCACAAGCCAGGCAGGCTGAGAAGAAGCCCAATCACCCGCTGGGCCACGCTGTAGCACAAACGGTGTGTCCGGGAAGCAGCGCTACACTTTAAGGAGTAAAAAGCCAAGAAACAGTAAGCCAGCATGAGTAGGCAGAGAAAGCAGAAGACCATCGAAAACTTCTTTGGGGGAAAGGTAGACCACAATACATCCTCAGAAGAAGAAGATAATAATAGGGTCAAAGCTCCAACATCCAAAGCTTCCAAGAAAAATATGAACTGGTCTCAGGCCATGGAAGCTCTCAAAAGGGACTTTGAAGAGAAAGTAGGAGAGATAGAATGAAGATGTAGAGAAAGAGAGGAAGGAATGGAAAGAGAAATGAGAGCAATGCAGGAGAGTCATGAGAAAAAAGTCAACAGTTTGAAAAGCCAAATGGAAAAGGAGATTAAAAAACTGTCTGCTGAAAATAATTGCCTAAGAATTAGGATTGAACAATGGAAGCTAGTGACCTTTTGAGAAACCAAGACACAGTAAAGCAAATCCAATTGAATGAAAAAATAGAGGGCAATGTGAAATATCTCCTTGGAAAAACAGCTGACCTAGAAAATAAATCTAGGAGAGATCATTTGAAAATCATTGGACTACCTGAAAACCATGACCAAAACAAGAGTTTAGACACCATCCTCCAAGAGATTGTGAGGGAAAATTGCCAGGATATTCTAGAAGCAGAAGCTAAAATAGAAATTGAAAGAATCCACCGATCACCTCCTGAAAGAGATCCCAAAAGGAAAACCTCCAGGAATATTATAGCCAAACTCCAGAACTCCCAGGTCAAGGAGAAAATATTGCAAGCAGCTAGAAAAAAAGGAATTTAAATACTGTGGAGCTCCAATAAGGATAAAGCAAGATCTAGCAGCTTCTACATTAAAGGACCAGAGGGCATGGAATATGATATTCCAAAGGGCAAAGGAACTGGTACTACAGCCAAAAATCACGTACCCAGCAAAACTAAGCATCATCTTTCAGAGGCAAACATGGAACTTCAAGGAGAAAGAAGACTTTCAGGCATTTGTTATGAAAAGACCTGAACTGAATAGAAAATTTGACTTTCAAATACAAGACCCTGGAGAAGCATAAAAAGATAAACAGGAAAAAGACTTCATGAGGGATATTAAAAGTTCAAACTGTTAACATCCCTATATGGGAAGATAATACAGAGGACACAGGTCTGAACTGAATATGAAGGGATGTTATGTTTTGTTCTTTGTGGGGTGTCTTATGTCTGGGGCCGGATTTGGGCTTGGGGCCTCCTGGGTCCAGGGCTGATGCATTGTCCACTGTGCCACCTAACTAACCCATAATGACATCCTTAAAATAGGGTTGAGGTGTAGGAGAAATAGACTGGGGGAGGGGGAAGGGGAGAGATGGTCTGGGGAGAGGTTGTTCACATGAAGGAAACAAGAAAAAAGCTTATGGAGGGGAGGGGAAGAGGGGGAAGGAATTGAGGAGTGATTGAACCTTAATATCATCAGAATTGACTCAAAGAAGGACTAACATAGATACTCAAGTGGGTATAGTAATATATTTTGCCCTGAGGGAGGGGAGGGAGATAAGGGGGGTGGGAAGAGGGGAAGGAGGGAAGGGCAGATTCTGGGAGAGAGTAGTAAAAAGCAAAATACTTTCAAGGAAGGTGAAGATGTTCTGCATAATGGCACAAGTATGAAATATTGAATTGCTTGATTTCATAAGGAGGGTTGAGGAGAGAGGGAGGAAGAAAATTTGGAACATAGAATTAGCTCAAAGACCTTAAACTCATCAGAGTTGGCTCATGGAGGGAATAACATTCACACCCAGTTGGGAGGAATAATCTATTTAACCTTATAGGAAAGTATGAGGGGAAGAGGATAAGGAAGGAAGGGTTAAAAAAAAAGGGAGTGCAGAGTAGGGGAGAGGACAGTCAGAAGTAAAATACTTTTGAGGAGGAATAGTTTAAAAGAAGATAGAAAATAGAGTAAATATCATGGGAAGGGAATAGGATGAAGGGAAATAGTTATGATGACTTTGCTGGGCTAATATGAAGAAAATTCTTTGTCAAGTTTAAGGTACATTATTTAGGTTATGATGAACAGGATACTATTAGAAAAACCTGGAAAGACCTACATGAACTGAAGCAGAGTGAAATGCACTCTATACAAAATAACAGCAATAGTGTAAAATGATCTGCTGGGAAGCATGTGGTTATTTTCAGCAAGGCAATGGTCCAATATAACCCTGAAGGACTTATGAAAATGGCAACCCATCTACAGAGAAAGAAGTGATAGTATCTGAAAATAGATGGAAACACATTTTTTTTCTTTTCTTTTTTTTTCTTTTTTTTTCTTTTTTGGTGAGGCAATTGGGGTTGGGTGGCTTGCTGGGGTCACGTGGCTGGTGGGTGTTGGGTGTCTGGGGCCGGATTTGGGCTCTGGTGCTCCTGGTTCCAGGGCCGGTGCTCTGTCCGCTGCGACACCTAGCTGCCCCTGGAAACACATTTTTTAAAAAAATGTTTTTTCCCTTTGACAATTCCTCAGTCTGAAATTTTGGGAGTTTTTTGACTGTTTTTTTCTCACAACCTAGCTAATGTGGGAATGTTTTCCATGACTACTCATGTATAATTTATTTTGAAATGCTTGAGTTCTAGTGGGTGGGGGTGGGAAGAGAAGTTGGAACAATTTTTTTTTAAATTGATGTTAAAATTTGTTTTTACATATATTTTGGAAAATAAAATTCTATTCAAAAAAAAAAAAAGAATATATTGGGGCAGCTAGGTGGTGCAGTGGATAAAGCAACGGCCCTGGATTCAGGAGGACCTGAGTTCAAATCTGGCCTCAGACACTTGACACTTACTAACTATGTGACCCTGGGCAAGTCACTTAACCCTCATTGCCCTGAAAAAAAAAAATCTAAAGAATATATGAAGAAAGATGTTATCTGCATCTAGAGAAAGAACTGACATAGTGAAGTATGCATAGAATGATTTTACATACACACACACACAAACATACACACACGCACACATATTTGTGTCTAAAGGGATAAAGGGGGAGAGGAGAAAAAAATTTAAGGAATTTATGTTACAACTATTATATATTTATATTTATTATATATTATATATTTTAAAGGAATAGCAAGCTGTACATAATAGATTTGCATTTTCATGTGCAATCATCTTTTTTATTAGACTATGTTATGGAAATGCTTGATTTATTCCATAAATTAAAATAAAATGAAGAAAAACTTTTTTAAAATAATTATCAAAATATTTCAAGTGATGTCCTAATCATATGGCAGAGAACAGGGATATAACAAGGACTTCAGCTGTTTTAATCATTACCTCTGCCTGCTCAGTAATAAAAGGCAAGTTCTAAGCTTTTATGTTTTGGGATATTAAAGAAATTTTGATACCAAATTTAAAAAAGAAAATATATTATTTTTTTTCATTCCAAAGATCTTCAGAGAAAAGAGATGCCTCTAAAGCAATGGGACATTTTATTCTTATTTATTTGCTTTGTTTTTAAAGTTTGATTTTAGTAAAAATCTAGCCCAGGGTTATGTCATACTCCCATGAAGGGCTATGAGTGTTGGGCTTCCTCAAAAAAGGAAAGCAAAGCAATTAATGTCAGCAATGGAGCCGATCAATTGATGGAATAATTTTTTTAAAAACATAGCATTATACTTAGATTCAAACCCTGGCTCAACCATTTTTTCGACTGCATGACCTTAGCCAAGTCACATCTATGAACTTCAATTACATCATGTTCAAAATGAATCATTTGGACTAGATTTTCCTGACAATCTCTTTCAGCTCTAGAGCTTTATTCTTCTGTGATTACAAGAACCCTTATTTTGCAAATATTCAAGGAACTTATACCTTTCTTGACTGGAACTCCAGTCCTGGGGTATGATTACAGATTGGCAAATGCCTCAGTTGTTCCCTACATCTAGTACTAGCTCCTGCCACACTTCACTTCTAGGTCATCTTGCCTGCTGACATACACACTCTCTGTACCACAACCTACCCATCCCAGTTCTCCCCACCCCACCCCCACACAGTTTCCAGCTCTAGAACCTTAATAAAATCAACTACGCCATTGTTCTAGAAGAGGTATATCAGTATACTCCCCTACAGCTCTAGTCATCATTCCTGTAATTTTACAAATCAAAATATTCTCTCTGTCCCTACCACTCCCCTATATATGTACTCTCACATCGTTAGAATGTAAACATATTGAGGTGAAGGAATATTTTTGCTTTTATATTTGTATCCCTGGAGCTTAGAACATGGCTGCTGTAAATTGGTTTATTTTCTTTATTTCCTTTTTCTGTTTTATTTTCTTTAAAATTCTATCTTTATTAATTGTTTTATCACCTTGAAAATTTTAATCTAGGATTGACCCACATCGTCAAGCAGGAGAGAAAGTAGGGAATTTCTAATATCACCATATGGGACAAAATAATTAAATAAGCAAAAGTTAGTCCTCATTGTCCTCCATACTTTTCTGTATCCTTCTACAGCTTTGATGGGGCCTCTTCATGATCTCTCTGTGCTCACTCCTATCAAAATCCGCTCTCAGAAAAAAATCCTAATAAACTCATTTACACTGCCATGGACATGACTGGTAATCCTTAATGCACTCATTACCTTTCTCAAGCAATACATTTAACAGATAACAAAGTCCCTCTTGCATTTAATCCTTGAGAATGAAGTTTTCATACAGACAGGTAATCATAGCAAAGAAATGATGGGAAATTTAGGGAAAAGTGATTTCTCTATCTTAGAATTTATAATAGAGAAGGAAAAGAAAGGCAGAGTCTGACATATACCTTAGAATTTTGGAGAACAGTTTTCAAAGACTTCAGAGAAAGGAAAGTAGAACTACATGGTTTAAGATGTGTCATCAGCTCAGTCTAAGAGAGATGAGCAACTTTCCAAAATTTAGTTTTGAGGACACTAAGTCAAGAGTCCAGGAAAATATAAGGAAATATCTGGAGATCAGAGCAAGAATGAAGAAGGAAAGCAATTAAAGCTATTTCGATATGGATTTCTGTTAGTGAATTAGCTTGTTTGTCTCTGTGTTAGACCTTGGAGGAAATAACAATCACTGATAATTAAAGGCAGCTGAACAGTCAGAAAAATTAAGTGACTTGCCCAGGGTCACATAGCTCCTAATCTTCTGAAGTAGAATTCGGACTCACTCCCACCCAGATTCTTTTGAGTATGGGAGTGAGGAATACCTGAATCTGAATTCTATCTCAGAAGTTTACTAGCTCTATGACTATGGGCATGTCCCTTAATCATTCTCAGCCCGAGTTTCCTCATCTGTAAAATGGGAATCGTAATAGCACCTATCTCCAAGGGGTGTTGTGAGGATTATAAGATAGCGTATCTTATATAGATAGCAAAAAAAGAACTTTGCAAACCTTACTCTGCTTTTCCTACTTAAGTCCATCATTCACTTATTTATTGACCTTTTGGTGATCCTCAGTTTCATTTCTTTGGAGACTAGAGTGTTTCATGACTAACAATCATCAAACAACCAGAAGAATATTGGTATTAAAAAGATGGGTTTTCATTTTAAAGAGAAACTTGGCATCACTAAAGAAACTTTGCAGATTCCCAAAGGAAATATAGCCTGCTCTCCTCTGGATGTGGGTATGTATGTAAGTAATTAGATATGTATATATGTATGTATGTATGTATGTATGCATGTATATATGTGTCTTGTGTATGTGCATGAACACAGAAATACAGTGCCTATTCAACTATACATGATAGTTTGGGCAATAGCCAATCTTGATTTTTCCTGTGATTATTTCTTTGATATATGTATAGATTGTACACACACACACACACACACACACACACACACGAATGTATGTATGTGTGTGTATATATATAGGCAGTAGTTACCAGTGTTCTTCTATACTTTTTTGGTTAATAACATTACTAAAGGTGCTGTTTTTTTCATCTTTGGTATCTTTCTTTCTCTCCTTCAATCTCTCATCACCCTCAAAATGGTATCACCTCTAGCACAGTCTCCCACATATTCCTAGCCTGTACTAACTACTTTTTCCACCTTTTATTTCTTTAGTCTCATTTCTACTTCCTCAATGAGCATATCAAAATGTGTTGGCTCTAATCTCCTCAATGCTGAAAAGACTTTGTTATAAAAATCTTTGTAGTTTCATCTGCTTGTTGTCTTCTAGTTTCATTCTAAAATGTCTCCAGGATGACTCTGACAAGTTTGGTCTCTTGCCAAGATTTGTTTAAGATATTGTTTTCCTTCTACTGAGTGTTGTCTTATGAGGCCATACTACCCACAGTCTACCATCATCCTTCTTCATAATATTTTACAAATGGATTTATATTCTAATCCACTGTTCCCCTTCACTGCCATATGTCTCCACTTGGCAAGTAAATCAAATGTTTGCTGACTAAGGTTGTTTTAAGATTCCTTGTTATAGAAATTGATTGACATCAGTTAAGTTTCTGTATGAAATCATTGTTATTGGTAATGAAGTCCTTTTCTCTATCAATTTCCCATATTTCATAATCAATAGCCCATTTAAATACTCCAGTTATGAATTGTTTTAATTGCATGCCATGTTTCTTTTCTCATTTTATTCTTTCTTCTATTAAGTTGATGGTCTAATTGTATGAGGCAACTATTTCCCACATCAGTGATAAGTGATTTGCTATTTGTTAAAATATAGTAATTATACTTTTTTAAATGTTATTTGATACTCATCCCATCTAATGCCTTCAGATGTTTTTCTTAAGAGAAAATATTCATGATATATAGATGTGAGGTTTCTGGATAGTCTACAGCCCTTTGGCCTATTTCATTCCTTAGTCCTAGACTATATTTTTGCCAAACTCATCCCTGCCACCTTTGCTCTAAAGCCTCCAAGTATCACACTTTAATTGACTTAATTTGAGACATCTTTACTGTTTTTTCCTCTGCAACTTTTGATAAATAGCAATTATTTGCTTGGCAGCATTTTTGCAAATGTTTATAATGATCATTTTAATATAAGCAGAATAAATATTCTATGAAATTATATTTCTTGTTGTCTTTGAGAACTCAGAGTTACTACCACTTCAGGATGAGATATCAGATAAGACTATGTGAGAAAAGCTTGCCCTAAATCAATTAAGTCTCCCATATGCAAACAGTGGGAATAAAAAGCCAGACTGTCAGGGAAGCATGAAGCAGTTTGTCCAGGTTAACCACAGGATTTAACCAAGAGAACCACCTAGCAGAAAAGTCTAACCACAAGGTTAAGTCAAGAACAGTTAGCCACAGGAGTCAGCCAAGAGGACTATGAAATTAATCAAAAACACAAAGGACTAAAACTAGCTCCAAGTAAGCACAGAGGGTAAGAAGAATTTTATGGTGATCTGAAGAGTGTTTTTTTTTCCCTTCCTGTACCCTAAAATGCCTATATGCCCCCATAAGCTCTAAAGACCCTTATCCCAACCCTTCCTTCAACTAACAAGGCAGGTCACCTAGCTACATCTCTCCCCTCAAGATTTTAGTAGCCAAGAGGAGCTATGGGATGGCTTTCTTATGCCATCAACTCCAATCTCAATATATCTATTCCCCACCCAAAAAATCACTGGTAGAAAATCATTTAGTCAACCAGCCTTCAGTAGCTTTTAGAAAGGTTTATTTATCAGTGTTAAATTAAGAAAGGTTGATACAAAATATCTCCCCATTTTCAAAAGTACCTACAGAGTCCAGAGGAAAGTGGGATCAATATTAGAGAGCAGAAAAGGAAAATTCACAGGTCTTGGTTGCAGGAAGTCCTTTTCTCCCATTGGTGAGTTGGTCAAGAAGTTCTCCAGGAGCACCGTGAATCTGTGTTCACCTACCGATTCAGATTCTACTGCCAGCTAATCCATGGGTGCTACAAGGATGTTAATGGGAAAATGGGAAATCTAAATCCTTCTAGACCCTTTCGAGACACAAAAGTCACAAAGGCCTCTTCCAAGCAAAGGGGACTAGAGAGGAAGAAGACCTGGTCAAGGCCAAAGCTAAAGCTTCTCCTTCCCCCATGATTCTCCTCAGGGGTGTCTTGGAAAAGTACCCATGTTCCAGGTTTTTTTTTCCTGTTTTTATCATCAATCCTTACTCAGCTCATTTGATAACATGGATGTTCCTTGGTGGCCCCAAGTTTCCTCAGACTATCTGAACATGATCCTGGTGCACCATCATTCCAGTTCGAAAGCTTTTTAATATTTAGTCTAAATCCTATGAGTAAGATTGATTGGTTGAGACATGCGATCTGGTTAACACATCAAGGTTAAAACTGGATGGGTTGGGGGCAGCTAGGTGGCGCAGTGGATAGAGCACCGGCCCTGGATTCAGGAGGACCTGAGTTCAAATCCGGCCTCAGACACTTAACACTTACTAGCTGTGTGACCCTGGGCAAGTCACTTAACCCCAATTGCCCCACAAAAAAAAAAAAAATTAAAAAAAAAAAAAACTGGATGGGTTGGTTTCAATTCCACCCTTACATATTTACAACATGAAAGTTGGTCTCTGTTTTAGGGAGAAAGTCAAAAGGACTGGAAGAAGCCATCTTCCTACTCTCTGTGTTACCAAGGAAAATCAAGTACTCTTTAGAGGAGTTTAAGAAGTGTTTCAAGGAAGGAAAAAGAAGAAAAAAGTATGTGAAAAGGCACAGAGAATTTTCACCTACGTCACAGTTAAACAGTGAGAAGATGTGATCCAGCAGAGGATGAGAAATAGAAGGACCACAGGACGGACGTCTGTAGCTAAGTAATAGCTATGAGGCTTTTCCTGGATAGGCCAGTTAGACCATCTCAGAAGAAGTCAGTTTCTTAGGCTACAAACAACAATGATTTGGCTCTCCAGGGGACATCCAGTAGGAGGTTATCTCATAATGACTAGGGAAGAAGTAACATGTACTAAGGGTTAATCACTTCCTGTGGAGAGATACCAAGGAAACAATTTATCAACCTCACCTAAAATAAATAGAAAGGATTCCCTGGGAAGGTATTGGAATGTGACAGAGAGTATCTCAAGACTCATTAAACCTGACGACTACTACCCATTCTTGGTCATTTATTTGGAGATAAATTGATACCACCAAGAACCAAGAAAACATGGATTATGAAATCCTGGATAAAACCCCAATGATTTTAGGATGCCAGCAATGTTGTCCTCAGTGCTAATTGAAGACAAGGGATTCAGAAAAGAAAGGAATATCTGAAAAGTGAACAGTTAATTAATTCAATGGTATCTAATAAGAGAATTTGGATAATGAGACTAGGGGTTAAAATACAGGGATGATAAGCTAATGTCCGGAAATTGAGGGCAAATAACAAAGGCTGGTAAAACACACACACACACACACACACATATACACACACACACACACACACACACACACACACACACACACACACACACAGCAAAAAACCAGCTTTACCTAAAGTGCAGAAAAGGAACAAAGATGAAGACAACTACTCATGTAGGTGTTATACCCTCACATTTGTCATTATATAGATCAACTAACATGTGGCAAATGTTCTAATTTTCAAAAGAAGAAAGAAGGTAAAAACAGCAAACTGTACATCAATGAGTTTGATTTCTATTCCTAGTAAAAGTCCAGAATATCTTTTAAGGTATGGTTTGTAAGTGACCATAAAAGGCCAGTTTGGCTTAATCAAGAATAAATTACATATTCCATTATATTCATATACCACAATCTGTTTAGCTATTCCCCAATTGAGGGGCATCCCTTCAATTTCCAATTCTTTGCCATCACAAAAAGGCAGCTATAAATATTTTTGTACATATGGGTCCTTTTCCCTTTTTTATGATCTCTTTGAGTTATAGACCTAGTAGTGGTATTGCTGGGTCAAAGGGTATGTAGTTTTATAGCCTTTTGGGCATGGTTCCAAATTGTTCTTCAGAATGGTTAAATCAGTTCACAACTCCACCAACAGTGTATTAATTATCCAATTGGATAGGTGTAAGGTGGTACCTCTGAGTAGTTTTAATTTGCATTTCTCTTAATCAGTAGTGATTGAAAACATTTTTCATATGGCTATAAATAGCTTTAATTTCTTCATCTGAAAACTGTCTGTTCATATCCTTTGATCATTTCTCAATTGGGTAATGACTTTCTTATATATTTGGTTCAGTTCTCTATATATTTTAGATATGAGGACTTAATTGTACTGTAAGAAATGATAAACAGGTGGATTTCAGAAAAAACCTGGAAAGACTTACATGAATTGATGCTGAGTGAAATGAGAAGAACCAAGAGAACATTGTACATAGCATCGGCAACATTGTATGATGATCAACTGTGATAGACTTAGCTCTTCTCAGCAATACAATGCTCCAAGACAATTGCAAAGACTCATGATGGAAAATACTCTCCACATACAGAAAAAGAACTATGGAGTCTGAATGCATATTGAAACATATTATTTTCACTTTTGTTTTTGCTTTTTGTTGTTGGTGGTGTTTCTTCTTTCTTGTGTTTTTTTTTTCCTTTTGTTGTGATTCTTTTACAACATGACTAATGTGGAAATATGTTTAAGATGATTCTAATGTTTAACCTATATCAGATTGCTTGATGGTTTTGGGGGGCAGTGAGGGAAGGGAGAGTGGGAGAAAAATTTGGAACTCAAAATTTTACAAAAATGAATGTTGAGGGGGCAGCTAGGTGGTGCCATGGATAAAGCACCAGTCCTGGATTCAGGAGGACCTGAGTTCAAATTCAACCTCAGACACTTGACACTTGCTAGTTGTGTGACCCTGGGCAAGTCACTTAACCCTCATTGCCCTGCAAAAAAAAATTGAATGTTTAAAATTATCTTTACATGTAATTGGAAAAAATAAAGAAGAAATTTGGGGGAAAATCAACAAATTAGGTCATAAAAACTCATTTACTTCTTTCCCAAGGTTACTATATTGGTAGATGAAGGGAATGAAAAAATATTTGTATAAAGTTTTTTGTTTCCCTTGTGATGCAAAAGATATTTGTGGTATCTAGGTGATGAAGTGGATAAAATGTTGGACCTGTAGTCAGGAAGACCTGAGTTCAAATTCAGTTTCAGACATTTATTAGCTGTTTGATCCTGCACAGGTCACTGTAAAATGAGGAGAATTAACAATTCCAGAATTTTTGCAAAGATTAAAATGAGATGATATTTGTAAAGCATTTTGCAAACATTAAATCACTATGTAAATACTAATTGTTATTATACAATGGAGAGATGTGGATTAGACAGTAGTAGTTGGGTGTGTTTGGAGCTGTTTTAACCCCAAATTCAAAGAAAAAGTCATTAACAGATCAGAAGAGGCTCTTTCCAGGGGAAAGAGCTAAGGATCTTTCCTTGGTACTGTAATGTTTAAAATATTTTACCAGTGACTTGAAAATGGTGTCAAGAGTATGTTTATCAAGTTTGCAGCTGACACAAAGCTGGGAGGGACAGATAATATGCTCAACAACAGAATTAGATTCTGAAAACATCTCAACAGGATAGAGGAAAAGGTAAAATCTAATAAGGCAAAACTCAATAAGGAGAAATACTAAGTTCTATACTTGGTTTCCAAAAAAAAAGTCAGCTTTACAAGTATAAGCACTGGGAGGTGAGGTATACCAGCATTTCATATGAAAAAGACCTAATGGTTTTAGCATACTGAAAGGTCTGTGACTTTGGCAGAGCAAAGAGATGATTTACTTTAAATCTGAACTAATTGAGACCAATAATTTAGAATAGGCAGCTAGGTTGTACAGTGGATAGAGTGCTGAGCCTGGAATCAGGAAGACCTGAGTTCAAATCCAGGTTCAGACACTTACTGTGTGACCCTAGGCAAGTCACTTAACTCAGTTTGCCTCAGTTTTCTCATCTGTAAAAGGAGCTGGAGAAGGAAATGGCAAAGCGCTCCAGTATCTTTGCCAAGAAAACCCCAAATTGGGTGACAGAGTTGGACACAACTGAAATAACTGAATGACAACAACAACAACTTAAAACAAGGAGCACTTTATTCTCCATGAAAACATGAAGAGAAGAAAGATAGCTTCTTCTAGCCCTTTTGATTTTCCTCCTAAAACAGAAACCAACTTTCACATTTTACATATGTAAGGATAGAGTTGAAACCAACCCTACTATTTTAACCTTGATACCTTAATCAGCCATGCTATGACATGTCTCAATCAATCTTATTCATAAGATGCTTAAAGGCTAAATGCTAAAAGACCTTTAAATTGAAATGTTATGGGCAGCTAGGTGGCTTAGTGGATAGAGCACCAGCCCTGGAGTCAGGAGTACCTGAGTTCAAATCTGGCCTCAGACACTTAACACTTACTAGCTGTGTGACCCTGGGCAAGTCATGAACCCCAATTGCCTCACTAAAAAAAATTGAAATGTTGGTGCACCAGAATCATATTCAAATAGGCTAAGGAAACTTGGGGCCATGTTAGGGATCATCTATGAGTTATCAAGTGAGTTGAAAAAGGGATTGACCATTGGACTTGGTCAATCAACATCTGTAAAATTCTGTTCAGTTCTAAGTGCCACTTTTTAGGAAGTGCATTAGATTCAATCCAAGGGAGGTGAACCAGATGGCAAGAATGATAGAAACCATATCACAAATGGATCCGTTGAAGGAATTAGGGTGTTTTGTTTGAAAAAGTGAAAAAAAGAGAAAAAAATCCCATCTTCAAGTATTTGAAAAATTGTCATTTGAAAGATGGAACCAGCTCTGTCAAATCCTTTCTTTGCCTTTCCAAGAAGATACCTGTGAGCAAGTCTTCAATTTAGATGCAATCCTTTCTTCAGTTTCACTAATAGTAAGAATGTCAAGACTGTTATGATTTTCTTCCTCTAGCAGAGTGGCCACTCATTCATCATTGGGCAGTGATCTCATAAAAGTTTAGAGACAATCTCAAAACTGTGTCATTGTTAGCAGCCTCTATCCCTTTTCCTGCCCTTCTACTGCTATCATGACAGAAGCAGAATAGGGCCATGAATGACTGAGATGAGGACCATTTTGGTATTTTTCTTTGTTCTATAGGTTGACAAAAATTTCATTACCAAGTGGCCAAGCTACTGATGACAAGTCTCTCACAGTATTTTGTTAGACTGGCCCTTAGTGAATTTATTCTGTTGTTGTGACCATTTTCAAAGCCTTTCCAACATTGTAGAATCTGCCAGCGCTTACAGCTATCAAGATTCCAAGGCTACCTCTATTTCTGCAAAATGAGTACAGTATAATTATATCATTACTACGTACCACTAAGGGTTTTTATGAGAATCCAGTAACATAATATTTACAAAGTACTTTGCATCAGCCATCATTAATTTTTTACTATATCAGTGGGGTGGATAAGACTGATATATTTGAGGGGAACAGAGGCTTTTACAAGTACCCCTGAAATCATGGCAGGCAGGTAAACAAACATATCATCTAAAATTTGCTAAGTGCTTCTTTTATGCTGGCACCATGCTAAGCATGGAGGATATAAAGAACAAAAAACATTTCCTGCTCTCAAGGATCTTAACTTCTATTAGTGGACACAACTTGGATAAATAAGTACATATGAGGTAAAGATAGAGTAAATGGAATCTTAGAGGGAAAATTAATAGCAGCTATAGGGAGCAGAAAAGACCTACTGTAGAAGGTGATGTTTGAATTGAGTCTTAAAAGATGCCAGGGAGCAGCTAGGTGGCGCAGTTGATAAAGCACCAGCCCTGGATTCAGGAGAATCTGAGTTCAAATCTGCCCTCAGACACTTGACACTTACTAGCTGTGTGACCCTGGGCAAGTCACTTAACCCTCATTGCCCTACAAAAATAAAAATCAAATCAAATAAAAGATGCCAGGAATTATAAGAGTCTGAGTTTGAGAGGAAGAGTATCCCAGGCATGAGAGCCAGTAGGAAGGTAAAGTTAAAGATCTTGCATAGGATAGCTACACTGTCACACCCCCTCCAAAAAAAAAATAAGACTAGGGGCAAAAGAATTAGTGAGAGAATCTCTAGTACTTGAAAGTACTTTTATGAGCCCTTCTCACTTCACACAAAAAAATAGCTAAATTTTTCAACAGGTGATTCAAAATGGAGATCCACACAGCTTCCCTGCTTCCTTTCAACATTTCATTTAGATTTCTATTTTCACCTCCCACCCTAAAATGGTGGGGGGAAGGAATGAGAAATGTTGGTGCTTTGAAGAAGAAAGCAAAAGAGCCAACAATTTCAAAAGAAAAGGCACTTCAAGAAAAATAAATAAAATGACAGCTATGTTCCCATTCTGGGAGTGGCAAAAAAAATTCAGCCATCAAAGACAAGTGAGTAGTTCACCTCCACCTTAGAAATTTCCCAAAGTTGATGAAATAACAATTTTAATAACAATTTGCCTTTTTCTAGACCTTTCTCAGAGAAGCTCAAAACAACTCAGAGATTAAAAATCTAATTCATCCTCACTGACCTCTGAGAAGATTTCAGAAAAATATTATAATCATAACACTCTATTAAGTAGACAAGGGAATGTATTCTCATCTTAAAGCAACAGAGAGCCTTAAAGTGACTTGCTTATAGTTATGGATTATAAATCAGTGATGGCACTGTGACAAGTCTCTTGACTCCTAATGACATGTTCTTTCTCCATATTCTCTCTCCCTCCCCCCACCCTCTTCCCCTCTCTCTTTCTCTCTCTCTCTCTCTCTCTCTCTCTCTCTCTCTCTCTCTCTCTCTCTCTCTCTCTCTCTCACACACACACACACACACACACACACACACACGGATAGGGGGACCAGTGCCTGCAAATTACAAGTTTATGGTTGCTTTTAACTTTTTTTTCATTTTAAAAACTAATCTCTCACCTCCATTCCCTCCTCCCCCCATCCAGAGAGAAAAAAGAAACAAGAAGAAAGAAAAATCTTCTAGGCAACTCTCTTGGAAATGCCCACTCCATGGTATATTTGAAAATAACTCATCAAGGGGAAGCATTTGTTAATTAAAACTTCTGATTAAAGAGACAAATTGCAAAGCAACACCTGCTTCTTAAATTGATTTCTGTTCAAGTATAAATATTTTAGCTACAATGGATGTGAAAGCAGAATGTCAATGATGTTTAATCTTTATCTCTCATTACACCTATAGATTAACCTTTGCAAAAATCAGGCACTACACCCTGGCATGCAGAATGAATTACTGTTAAGAACAAGAGCTGAGCCAATTAAACATAGCATCAGTGTGCCTTGCTAAAGAACAAAAACCCATCCAGCAAGAGTATTCTAGCACTGAAGTCATAATGAGGTGGTTCAGGTTAAAATGGCAGTTATAGTCAAACCTGTATTTTTTAAGGTTTATAATGAGGATAATAAGGGAGAAAAATATATTTTCAGCATGGTATTTCTAAAACATACTCTTGACCCTGACAGGGTACATTTTTCTTACTAGGTTTCAAGAAATTTCAATGAACTATATCCACCTTGCCTGAGGACAAACAAGATTCCTTCCCCAACTCCACTACCACCCTCACCATAGCAAAGTCTCCTTTCAACCATCAAGCATTCATTAAGGACTACATGCTAAATTCTGGGAATACAAATAAAAGCAGAGATTATTGAGGAAGTTCCAGGTCATGTGAGCAACAATCTGGAGGGACCAGATTTTTTTCTCTGATCCCCTCCAAACAGAAATTATGCACCAAAGACAAAGCAACTTCAACTGTCTCCATGGTCTAGGACACCCAGAATCCAAAAGAATAATAAAAGCCCTCAAAACCCTGAACTGACACTTACTGACTCTGATCCCACTCAGCATCCTTCCCCCACCTCCCGTGCTACTGGTGTCAAGGCCACACCAGAACATCCAAGGACATGACCCAAGTTTACAACAAAATCTGTCCTTACACCTGAGACCCCCTCACTCTTTTCAGTGCCATGGAGACCTCAGCTCCAGGAAGCAGAAATTTACTTGGGTTGCCACAGAAAGTCAGTGGAACCTCAGCCCTTCAGAAACAAAAATCTGGGCCACAGTCCTATAACACCAGAACTGCAAATATCTGAATTTTTGGTGACAATATTACCAAAATTATTTGATACTTTTAATGCTATCTAATCAAATTACCAAAAGGATACTTTACAGAACTTGATAAAATAACAACACAATTCAGTTTGAAAAATAAAAGATCGGCAATATCAAGGGCAATGATGAAAAGAAGTAAAGATGAAGGAGTAATCACCTTCCAGACATCAAACTATATTATAAAGCATCAGCCATCAAAACCATCTGGTACTGCTTAAAAAACAAAGAAAAAGATCAATGGTACAAATGTAACAAGGGAAATTCAGAAACAATAGAACTTCTACAAAGGTTGATAAACCAGAAAACATAAATTGCTTAGGTTAAAACTTCCTATTTTATCTAAAAAAACAGCTAGGAAAACTGGAAAATAGCTTGGCAGAAATTAGGCTTAGGCTATCAGCTTATATCATACTCTATATTCTATATGGATACATGCCTTTAATATTAAAGATTACACTTTAAAAATAAGACAAATAGATCATAGCTCTTATAGGTATGGGTAAGATATGTACTCTTAACAAAATAAGAGAGAGAGACAATTACAAAAGATAAAATAGATAACTAATTATGTGAAACTGAAAAGCTTCTACACAGATAACATTAATACATCTAAAATGAAAAGAAAGTCGTCAAATGGGAAAAAATTTCATAGTAAATTTCTCTGATAAGGGTTTGGTATGCATTAAATGTGTGTATGTATAATTTAGAGATAGATATATAAAAATATAAATGTAGATAGTCACTTTACGAAAGATAAATGGTCAAGAGATTTGAACAAATAATTCTCCAAAGAACTGAAAAGGTTTCACAACAACATGAAAAAAATGTTCTGAATCACTAATAATAAGAGAAATGCAAATTTTTAAAATTCTGAGCTTTCACTTCACACCCCAATAATTGTAGGTGAGAGATTGACAGCAGTCAATGTCAGAGGTGGTGCTGAAAGACAGGCACATTAATACACTTTTGGTGGAACTATGAAATAATACAGCCATTTTACAAAGCAATTTGGAATTATGCAGATAAAGTGATTAAAATGTCCATACTCTTTGAACGAGAGACTCCCTTACTGGACTTATACCACAAGTATGCCATGGATAAGAAAAAAGTCCCCATACACTCCAAAATATTTATATCTTTTCCACTTAATAGCATTTTATTTTTTCCAATTACATGTAAAGATAGTTTTCAACATTCATTTTTGTAAAATTTTGAGTTCTAAATTCTTCTTCTTTCCTCCCTCACTTTCCCCCCTCCCCAAGACAGCAAGAAATCTGATTCAGGTTATACATTACAATCATGTTAAACATATTTACACTTTAGTCATGTTGTAAGAGAAGAATCAGAACAAAAGGGGAAAAAACACAAGAAAGAAAAAACAAAAATATTAAAATAGTATGCTTCAATCTGCATTCAGACTCCATAGTTCTTTCTCTGAAGGCAGATAGCATTTTCCATCATGAATCTTTTGGAATTGTCTTCGATTATTCTATTGCTAAGAAGAGTTAACTCTATCATAGTTGATCATCACACAATGTTACTGTTAATGTGTACAATGTTTTCCTAGTTCTGCTCACTTCACTCAACATCAGTTCATATAAGTCTTTCCAGGTTTTTCTGAAATCTGCCTGCTCATCATTTCTTATAGCACAATAGTATTCCATCATAATCACAACTTGTTCAGCTACTGCCCAATCAATGGGCATCCCCTCAATTTCCAATTCTTTGATACCACAAAAAGAGATACTATAAATATTTTTGTACATGTGGGGTGCTTTTTCCTTTTTATGATCTCTTTGGCATTCCAAAATATTTATAGCAGTTCTTTTTTATGATAACTAAGAATCAGATACAAAGTAGATGCCCATCAATTGGGTAATGTCTAAACAATTATGTCCAAATTGTACATGAATGTAATGGAATACAACTGTTCTGTAAGTAATGACGGAAAGCTCTATATGAACTGATGCAGAGTAAATCAAGCAGAACCAAAATAGTAACTACAACATTGTAAAGAGCATGGAAAGAGCAACAACACATTTTTAAAGTAAATGTAATAAAATTATAAAAATCAAATAAGATTCAAATGAAGAAGTATGAGAAGATACTCACAACCCTCTCCTTTGTGTGGGATCAGAGGCCCCGAGTTGTCAGACATTTCACATGTTTTTGGACATTTTCAATATATTCATCAATTATGCTATCTTTTATTTCTCCTCTCTAAAAAATTACTACTTATCATATGGTCTGGTTCTCTAGAAGGGGAGGAGATACTTGAGATAACTATGGTGATGTAAGAAGCAAAATATATCAATAAAAACTTTTTTAAATTTTTTAAATTTTTTTAAATAATACAGAAGCAAAAAGACAGCATCTGCCCTCAGAGAGGTTGCATTCTTTCCTTAAATAATAAACATTTTTATTTACAGTTTTGGATAGAAATTTTTATCCCTCCTTTCTTCCTTCTCCTCCCTCCTCCTTGAGGTGGTAAGCAATTAGATATGGGTTATACATGTACAACTATGTAAAGCATTACCATATTAGTCATTTTGTATAAAAAAAACAAAAGAAAAAAATGAAAGAAAGTGAAAATGAGCATGCTTCAGTCTGTGTTCCATCAATATCAGTTCTTTCTTTGGAAGTGGATAGTATGTTTCATCAATAGTCCTTTGGGTTTGTCTTGGATCATTATATTGTTTAGAATAGTTAAGTCATTCACAGTTCTTCATCAAATAATATTGCTGTCTCTATGCACAACATCCTCTTGGTTCTGCTCACTTCACTATACATCAATTCATACAAGTTTTTCCAGGCCTTTCTGAAATCATCCTGATTGTCCCTTCTTATAGCACAATAATATTCCATCACCATCATATACCACAGCTTGTTTAGCCATTTCCCAATTGATGGGCATTCCTTTGATGTCCAATTCTTAGCCACTCAAAAAGAGCAGCTATAAATTTTTTGTACAAATAGATCTTTTTTTTCTTTGGGGGGATGTCTTTGGGATATAACCCTAGCAGTGGTATTGCTGGATCAAAGGGTATGCACAGTTCTATAGCCCTTTGGGCATAGTTCCAGATTGCTCAAGGAGGTTGCATTCTAATGGGGGAATTCAACACATTTTTAAAAGCTAAAAAGCAAAAAAAAAAAAATTCAAAGCCAAAAAGCAGGAAAGGAAGGACAAACATACTCAACCTATGGGGACATGGAGAAGAAATCTGGGTAAAGCTAGGAGAGCAATGAAACTTGACTTGTCTGGCAATCTTCCTTAAATACAGGTTCTGGAAGGAACCATCCATTCAGAAGGAGACACCTAAGAGGCAAAGAAAGTACTTCCAGTGTGTGAATTCCAGCATTGGATTGAGCTTCTAGGATGAAAAGGTTTCTCAGGCATGGTAGAGCAAGTCCAGAATGCAGATGGAAAAGAACATAAGATTTTCTTCAAATTCTCCATTTCAAAACTACATTCTAATGTTTCCCAAAAAAGTTTATGATGTCCATATGGCAAATAAACATTCTTTGGACATATACTAAAGAAGTTAGACTCAGAAATGATCAAATCAACTAATGTGAGGGGTCTAGAAAGAAATCAGTGCTCAATGAGATAAAGAGCTGTGTGTGATAGAAGTTATCTTTTATATCAAAGAGAAAGTCCTTGGTTCAGGTACTGAACAGATTAATTTCACCTACTTCCTCTTAATTTTGGAGCAGCTAGGTGGCACATTGGATAGAATGCTGGCCCTGGAGTCATGAAGATTCCTCATACTCAGTTCAAATGTGGCTTCAGACACTCAGTAGCTATGTGACCCTGGACAAGTCACTGTTTTCCTCAGTTCTTCATCTATAAAATGTAGAAGGAAACTGCTCCAATATCTTTGCCAAGAAAATCCCAATTGGAGTCATGAAGACTTGAAAACAACTGAAAAATGAAATAACTTTTCTCAATTGCACACTACTCTTCAACCAACTGACTATTCAGCAAGGCAGAACATATAAGTAGTAAATGAAAAATTGAACCATATTTTCAAATACTGCATCCACATTTTCTTCCCAGAAGAATCTATCAACCCTATGCTGAACTTCACTAACCCTAATCCCCCAAACCTCATTTGTTAAACTGGGCCAATCAGTTTTTTCCCGTTCTGCAGAACGTTGTTCATTGGGGCTCAGAGTAGACAGATCAATAAAGATAAGCTGATCCATACAGATAAACTAATCAAAGGTCATGTTAATACAAGATTCCTAGAAAATTCCCCATCCTCTGGTTAGCAATAATTAACATCCATATTGAGCTTTTTCACAGCTTTTTTCCATTTCATAGATGAAATAGAAAGTAATATTGTCTTCTCTCAGCCCCTTGCCTCAAGAGTTTGAGTCCAGATAACTCTAATTGTTTTAAAGTTTGTCCTTACATCAAGCCTTAGCCTGCCTCTCTACAATTTCTACTCATGCCAGCTCATTCTGTCCTCTTGGACAGAGCAAGAATAATACCTCTTACATGTGACAGCACCTCAAATACTTGAACTCTACTATCCTGTCCCTACAAAATCCTCTGGTCTCCAAGCTCTTTTCAATCCATTTTCTTTTTTTTTAATTAATAAAGTATTTTATTTTTTTCCTGTTACATGTAAAGATAGTTCTCAACTTTTGTTTATACAAGCTTTCCAATTTCAGATTTTTCTCCCTCCCTCCCCTCCCTCCCCCCTCCGCTAGACAGCAGGTAATCTGATATAGGTTATACACACACACACACACACACACACACACACACACACACACAAAATAATATTAAACATATTTCTGCATTTGTCGTGTTATAAGAGAAAAATTAGAGCAATGACAAAAAACCTCAAAATGGAAAAACATCAGCACCAAAAACAAAAGAAATAGTATGGTTCATTCAGCATCTATACTCCACAGTTCTTTTTTTTCCTGGATTTGGAGATCCTCTTCTATCATGAGTTCCCTGGAACTCTTCTGTACCATTGCATTGGTGAGAAGAATATAGTCCATCACAGTAGATCAACACTCAATGTTGATGATACTGTGTACAATGTTCTTCTGGTTCTGCTCATCTCACTCATCATCAGCCCACACAAGACACTCCAGGTTTCTCTGAACTCTTCCTGCTCATAATTTCTTATAGCACAATAGTATTCCATTGTATTCATATACCACAACTTGTCCAGCCATTCCCCAATTGATGGGCATCCCCTCTACTTCCAAATCCTTGCCACCACATAAAGAGGAGCTATAAATATTTTTGTACATGTGGGTCCCTCAATCCATTTTCAAATAGAATTCCAGCTTTTCTCTGGACATCCTCCAGTCCCTATGACACAGGAAAGCAAGAACAAAGTAATATGAGGAAGAATGGTATGCTAACACTATTAGTTAAAGAGTATTAAACTATCACTTAGACTATTAGAGTAACTCTGGGGAAAATGGCTCCAACATTGACACATTATGTTTGATGCATTTAATCAACCAAAAAGGAATGCAAGTGAATGTATTCTTTCTTACAAGCAAGTTTTATTTCTAGGGTTTCTGGTCCATGACATGTACTGGGAAGGTCAATGACAGCACTAAATTTGTAGTCAGAAGGCCTAGGTTTGAATCCTGGTTCTAGAACTTACTATTACTTTGAGCTATTCCTTTTCCCTCTCCAAGTCTTAGTTTTCCCAACTCTAAAATAGATTTGAAGAGATGAATTCCAAGAACTTCCAGCTCTAAATATATGAGCTATGAATCCCTGCCTTGAAAGATTCTGCCCACCTTCTTCCCGTGTCATCCTCAATCACCAAACTGGAAAAGAAGAAAAAGTGGATGGATGAGTTAACTTTTGGCTAGCGATGAGCATGAAGGTAAAACCAACTCCTGTTTCTCAGTTTCTACACAGGAAAAAGAATAGGTAGACAGGTCTACATAGAACATAACAGAAGAAGTTGGCAAATATCTAGAGATTTGAGCAGTTATTACCAATATAGATCATCAGTAAAGGCCAATCTAAGTCAAAAGCTAAAATATGTCATTCAGCAAAAACAAAATTCTCTGTTTCCAAAGCATTTTAGAATGATCTCCCCACATATACCATCCATCATGACCTTTCCCTGTTGTCATTGTTATAAAATAGGATTTTCACTTCTCTTTAAGGTATAGTTTTAACCTTAGCTTATGATGAGTATGAAGTGTATATTACACACTTTTAACTGAGTCTCTCAGTGTGATCTAACAGTTCAGTCATGATTCATGGGAATTCTCTAGTCAAACATTGTTCACTGGTTCAATAAATTCTAATATTAAAGCAAGATATGAGCCAGGACAAAAAATAATTTGGGAGGTTGGGAGACTTTATCTCTGGATAGTCAGAGTATCATTTAAGAGATTCAGCTGTGGCCATTTGCATAAGCATAATAATGTGCCTATCTTTTATGACTAGAAAATTATTTCAACAGTTTGGAAATGTAAAATTATCACTCACAGCTTTTAAAACATATTTCTGCCTGATAGTCTGGCTTTTGTTTAAATGATATTCCCAAATCATAGTGATGACTATCTCCCTCTTTTACTCTGCCAAAGAGAGTACATCTCATTCCTTTGATTTTTAATTTTATAAAATTATTCCCTCATTTTGAAAAAAGTGTATGCCTTGGAGTCTGTTTATTGCTTTCAGAAATTACATTTTCTACCAAGAGAATGATGGATTCTTTTTTTTTTATTTCAACAATGGGGGAAGGGAGGTAGAGAGAACCTCCATTTAAGCATTTTTATTACATTTTCCAATCTATTCCATTTTTAATGAAACTTCATGATTTTAATGTTCCCTTAACTGTTCTTCAAATGTGCAGATAATTTCCTAACATTTTTTAGAACCTATCAACTTTGCAAGGGAAAAATTTATGAAATAATGACTTTATTAGGCTTTTTTTTTTTAAATTGAGAGTATGAGGCAGCTAGATAGCTCAGTGGATAAAACACTGGCCCTGGATTCAGGAGGATCTGAGTTCAAATCCAGCCTCAGACCCTTGACATTTACTAGGTATGTGACCCTGGGCAAGTCACTTAACCCTCATTGCCCCACAAAATAATAATAATAATTAATTAATTAAATATATATACATATACGTACACATATACATATACTTACAGAGAGAGAGAGAGAGAGAGAGAGAGAGAGAGAGAGAGAGAGAGAGAATGCAGGTATGCCTTACTTTAAGCAAACTTGCTCAACAAAAATCCAACTGTACATGGCTTCCAAGAATTGTTTGCTTTGCAAAATGAATCCAAAGAAAGGTATTTTTTTTAAGTTGTAATAATACTAGCTGACACTTGTATAGCACTTTAAAGTTGGTGCTCTCTGTCTCTTTCTGTCTCTCTGTCTGTCTGTCTCTTTGTATGTGTGTACGTATGTATATATTAAAGAGCTGGTATATTATATATGTGTGTATCATATATACATATATGATATGGGAATGATTTGAGAATATCACTTAAACAAAAGCCAGACTATCAGGCAGAAATATTTTTTAAAAGCTGAGTGATAACTTTCAATTTCCAAACTGTCTAAATAATTTTCTAGTCATATATACATATATGTACACATATACATATACATACATACATACATACACAGACACTCCTTTGACCTTCTCAACCATGCCCCCCCCTTCCCAGGAACCTCATCATCCTTCAAGATCACATCAGCCTTGGTACTCACACTTAATCAGTATCCTCTGCCCCCTGATCAGAGAACTAGAGGAAGAGTTCCTCACAAAAACCTCTATTTAAGAAGAAAGCTTGGACAAAGCATCTCTTCATTTCCCACTCAGCTGCATTCATTCAGATTCATCAGACCTTCTCCTTGCTATGATACCCTTTTCAACTTCCTTTTGTGTATTGTCTTCCCTCATCATATTTTTAGTTCCATGGAGACAAGGACTATTTTTCTTTTTAGTATTTTTATTCCCTAGCCCTTAAAACAGTGCCTGGCATATAGTAGTCAATTAATAGACATTTACTCCCTATCGTTTAAGGGCAGAAATTATCTTTGCCTTTGTTTCTGAATTGCCAACACTTTTACACAGCACTTGAAATAAAAGTGCCTATTTTCTTCATTTATTCCTCTCACTTGAACTTCATAATAATTTTGTGAGGTGGGTGCTAATATTTTCCTCATTTTATAGATATAAAAACTAAGGTTAAATGACTTACCCAAGGTCACACAACTACTATGTGTCAAAGGCAGAACTTGGACCCAGGTTTGCCTGATCCTAGTGCATCTCTCAGAGACACTATGTTGAGCACAAAGAAAACTAGGTCAGTTTTCCAATACATTTTCTTTTATAATTATTTATTTGTCTGTTTTTAGGATTCTTTTCTTTTTAAATTTTTAGTCCCAGATTTTCTCCCTTCCACCCACCCCTCCTCCATCCACTGAGAAGGCAAGCAATACATCAAATATATATATATATATGTGAAATCATGGGATACACATTTTCCATATTAGTCATATTGCAAAACCAAAAAAAAAAGCAAGAAAATTTTAAGAAAATCATGCTTCAATTTGTACTGAGTTCATCAGTTCTCTCTCTGGAGGTGGATAGCATTTTTCATCATGAGTCCTTTAAAGTTGTCTTGGATTGTTGGATTGATCACAGTAGCCAAATATTTGACAGTTGATCATCATTAAAACATCATTAAAACAACCTTGCTATTACTGTGAACAATGATCTCCTAGATCTTTTCACTTTACTTTGTATCATCAGTTCATTTGGACTTGCCATGTTTTTTTCTGAAACTACATCCCTCCTCATTTCTTATAGCACAATAGCACCATCACAATCATATGCCATAACTTTTTCAGCCATTCCCCAATTGATGTACATCCCCTCAAAATACAATTCTTTGCCACCACAAAAAGAACCGTTATAAATATTTTTGTACATGTAGGTACTCATGTTTTTTATGATCTCTTTGGGATACAGATCTAGTAGTGGTATTGCCGGATCAAAGGGTATTCACAATTTAATAGCCCTTTAGGCACAGTTCCTAATTGCTCTCCAGAATGTTTGGATCAGTTCACAACTCTACCAATAATGCATTAATTTTCCTACATCTTCTCCAACATTTTCCTTTTATGTCATATTAGTCAATCTAATAGGTGATACTTCAGAGTTGTTTTAATTTGCACTTCTCTAATGAATAGTGATTTGGAGCATCTTTTTTCATTGACTATAGATGGCTTTGATTTCTTCTTCTGAAAACTGCCTATTCATATCCCTTGATATCAACTGGAGAATGGCTCTTATTTTTATAAATTTTACTCAATTCCATACTCAATATAGTTTGACAAATTATCAGAGAAACTTACTGTAAATTTTTTCATATTACTTCATTGACTACAGTACTTTTTAGGAAAAATGTAGTTTCCCTTATTCTCTCTTTTAATTAGGGCTATGTTTGCTTTTGTTTTGTCTTGCTACCCCTGCCTTTTTTTTTACTTCTTGTAAAGAATATTAGTTTCTGCTCCAAACCTTTATTATAACGCTGTCTTTCTGTTTCAAGTGTGTCTTTTGTTTAAAAAAAAATATATTGGACTCTGATTTCTAATCCACACTGCTTTCTTTTTCCATTTTATGGGTGAGCTCATCCTATTCACACTCATAGTTATGGTTTCTAACTGTGTATTTCCCTCCATCCCAATTACTTCTGTTTCTTCTTCCTCTCCTCTTGTTCTGTCCTTCTTCAAAAGTTTGTTTTGCTTCTAACTACTTACTTCCTTAATCTGCCCTCCCTTTTCTAATCACCCTCTCTTTCTCTTTCATTTCCCTTTCCCCTCCTATTTCTTTATTGGGTAACATCTATGTCTATACAAAACTGAGTGTGTGTGTGTATTTCCCTCTTTGAACCAATTCCAATGAAAGTGAGGTTCAAGTGTTGCCAGCTACCCCACAATTCCTCCTCCATTATAAAAAACTTCCTTGCCTGCTTCTTTTATGGAAGAAAACTTTCCCTATTCTACCTCTCCCTTCCCCCTTCTTCCAATGTACCCCTTTTACTCACCCCTTCATTTTTTTTTAATCATTCCAACATACTTGACTCCAACCCATAGCCTAATAATGATAAAGTTCTTAGGGGTTACATGTTGTATCTTCCCATGTAAGAAGGTAAACAATTTCACTTTACTGTATTCCTCATGATTACTCTTTCATGTTTACATTTTTATGCTTCTTTTGAGTGTTGTCTTTAAATGTCAGATTTTCTATTTTGTTCTGATCTTTTCATCAGAATGTTTAAAAGTCTTCTATGCTACATGACATAGAGGATAAGGTACTGGCCCTGGATTCAAAAAGACCTGAGTTCAAATCCGGGCTCAGACACTTGACACTTACTAGTTGTGTGACCCTAAACAAGTCACTTAACCCTAATTTCCCTGCAAAAAAATTTTTTTTTAATTTTTTAAAAATTTAAAAATGAAGAGTCTTCTATTCCTCTAATTCTCTGAAGGATTATATTCCATTTTGCTGGGTAGGTTATAATTCGCTGTAAATCCTAACTCCTTTGCCTTCCAGATTGTCATATTCCAAGACTTCCACTCCTTTAATGTTGAAGCTATTAAATTTTACATGATCTTAAATGTGGTTCCATGATATTTGAATTGTTTCCTTCTGGTTACTTGTGATAGTTTCATCTTGATCTAAGAGCTCTGGAATTTGTCTATATTTCTGTCAGTTTTCATTTTGGAATCTCTTTCAAGAGGTGATCAGTAGATTCTTTCATTTTCTATTTTACCCTCTGGAACTTAAGATATTGAGGCAGTTTTCCTTCATAATTTTTTGAAATATGATATCCAGTCTCTTTTTAGAATATGGCTTTAAGGCAGTCCAATAATTCTTAAATTATCTCCTGTCAATCTATTTTCCAGCCAGTTATTTTTCCAGTGAAATATTTCACTTTTCCTTCTTTATTCATTCTTTTGCTTTTGTCTGTTTCTTAATATCTTGTAAAATCATTAGCATCCATTTTCCCAATTCTAATTTTCAAGGAATTATTTTCTTTCAGTGAGTTTTTGTACCTTTTTTTCCATTTTACCCATTCTGATTTTTAAATAGTTCTTTTCTTTAGTGAAATTTTGTATTTGTACCATTAGGCCAATTCTAATTTTTAAGGTTTGGGGGGGTTTTTTTGGGTTTTTTTTAGTATTTTTGTGGCTCTTTTACCAAGCTGTTAATTCTCTTTTCATAATTTTCTCACATCGCTCTCATTTCTTTTCCCAATTTTTCTTCTACCACTCTTATCTCTTTCTTTAACTCTTCCAGAAACTCTTGTTGGGCTTGTGATCAATTAGCTGTCTTCTTTGAGGCTTGGCTTTTAGCTCTTTTAACTTCGTTGTCTTCTTCTGATATTATGTCTTAGTCTTCCCTCCCACCATACTAGCTTATTATGGTCAAGTTATTTTTTATTGTTTCCTCATTTTTCAGCCTATTTCTTCACTTTGAACTTTATGTTAAAGTTGAATCTCTGCTAACCTGGAGTTGGGGGTGAACTGTCCCAAAATTTAGGATTTTTGTGCTGCTGTTTTTGGAGTTAGTTCTGAGAGTTTTGCTTCCAAGGTGATATGATCTAAGGAGAGGTTTGCTCACTGCTCTCCTGATCTGAGCTCTGGTATTTGCCCAGGAAGGGCTGCTGATCCCCTGCAGCCACAAACACTAATACTCCCCTGTTCCCTTGTGCTCCCCTCTTCCCTGGTACTGTGACCCAGAATTTCATATGGACAAGACAGCTGCCAATCAGTAACAACTGTACCCAGTGTGAGCAAAGAATTCTCTGTAATCTCTTTCTGACCATTTTCCAACCCCTCTGCTGTCTCTGGACTGAGAGCTTCCCAAACCCCCACTGCTGTTGCTTCCATCTCAAAGGTCCACCACTGTTACTGCCACTATATGTATGTGCTCTAGACAGGCCTCCACCCCTATGTCACAGACCTCTCCTGCCAACCTCTTAAATTTTCTTAGACCAGAAAAATGTCTCACACTATCCTTTTGTTGGCTGCGTCTCTCCAAAATTTGACTTAAAGCATTATTTTAAAGTTGTTTGAAAGGGGATGTGTAGAGAATTCCCCTGGTTTGCTATTTTTAATCCACTACCTTGACTCTACCCTGCCAATACATTTTAAATATTATTTCACGTACACTGAATTTTCCATGAATATATACAAAGTTTTGAAAACCCACAAAAAAACTTAGTTGGCTGGAATTTGGTAGAATATCTTTGGCAGAATACCATCACTTTCTGGGCTATATCATAATTCTTATTTGTTTCAATGATGTTTCAATGATGTTACTATCATTGAAAAAGGACAATATAACTGGGTTGTTTTTTTCTTTTTCTATAGTGCATATGTGTACACTACTTTTCATATGCATTCCTTCTTCCATACCACAGGAAATAAAGTGCATGCACTCAGGCAGTTCCTCATGAGGCAATGAAACAGTCAATAAAGGGCTTGATTAGGAGTCCATAAGATCCAAGTTCAAGCCTCATTTCTGACAATATTGACTGGGTGGCCCTGGGCAAGTCCCTTAACTTTATGATTGACATTTGTAGATTTTCCTCACTAACAGTTCCTATATCAATTAAGTCACAGATCCAGCTCCCACCTACCCACCCCCAAAAAATCTATTCATCAGAAATTGGTAAATTAACACACTGTGCCTGTATTAGCATGTTTTACACATAGAACTTAAATGGTTGCTGTCTTCACTGATGGTGGTAAGCACAACAAAATTGTGTTCCATCCTCTATTGCTAATTATTGTGAGAGAGAATAGCGCAGGGGGAGTAAAATACTTAAAATGAGGACAACTAGTTAAAGCAGTATTATATCAACATAGGAAACTGCGGTAATTTTATAATCATTGGTGATCAAAAACTTTATGGGCATTTTTATGAGAATGAAAAGCAGGTGCTTGTTTATTTCCTGATGATGCCAATGTATTCCACCAGACTTTCTGCCATTAGGAGATCTAGTTTCAACATTTGTAAGGCACTCCAGACCTGCACATCTGAGTCTTCCAGAATCTATGTGCCCCAACCCCCCACCAAAGTTAATCTCACTCATCTTTGATGCTCTCATCCTTGGGAGCATCAGTTAATTAATGACTGAGTCTGTGCAAACTAACTCATTTAGCCTTTTATATATACTGCTGGCCCTACCAGACCATGCTTCAATTTCACTTCCTATTCAGCCATTCACTCAGGCTTCATCACCATCTGCCTACGGCTAGGTATCTGCTATTCCCTGCCTTCAGGCTCTCCAGAACAAACTTCCTTTCTTGGTCATCACTACCCTACATATGCTGTCTTCTACAATTAGAATGTAATGCAATACATATGTTGTCTTCTACAATTAGAATGCTTCCTTGAAGCAAGCAGGGAATGTCTCTCTCTTTTTTCATCTTACCCGGAGAATTAAGCATCATTTTTGACACACAGTAAGCAATTAATAAATACTTTTTATATCATTCATTCAATATTCTATCTACACACTTTCTCTTCTAGGTGTCCATAACATGTCTAAATGACATGGGTAAGGCACAGACTACATCTTTGTATAGATTTTTCTGTTTATTTTATGAAATGAGAAGGTGGAAGGGTGTCAGTCAGTCAATAAATACCTATTATATGCCTATTAGGTTCCAGCACTGTGATAAATGTTAGGGATACAAAGAAAAGTAGTCCCTCATCTCAAGAAACCACAGTCTAATGGGGCAGAAACCATGCAAACAACTATGTACAATCTGTAGTCAGGATGAATTTTTAAAAATAAACATAGGGAAGGACTAGATTTAAGGGAGATCAGTAAAGGCTTCCTGTAGGAAGTAGGATTTTAGCTGGGATTTGAACAAAACCAGGAAAAATAAGAGAGAGGGATGAGGAACATGGGCACTGGAGGCATGGAAGACAGTCTGTGAAAATTCATGGGGGCAGCTAGGTGGCACAGTGGATAAAGCACCAGCCCTCAATTCAGGAGGACCTGAGTTCAAATCTGGTCTCAGACACTTGACACTTACTAGCTGTGTGACCCAGGGTAAGTCACTTAAGCCTAATTACCCCACACACAAACAAAAGGCCTATATGACCTGCTGCAAAACTAAGTAAGCAGAGCTAACAAAATAATACACTCATTAACTACATTGCAAATGGAAAGAACCATGACACACCAAAAAATTAAAAATAAATGTAACAAAATTATAAAGGTTAACCAAAATTTAAATGATGAGATATGAAAAGACCCTCTCCACCCCCCAATTCACCCTGTTGTTGTCAGAGAGGTAGGAAGCCCACAGGAGTTACACATTGCATGTGCTTTCAGACTTTTTCGGTGTATTCATCAGTTAGTGTGACTTTTTTCCTCTTTAAAAAAATACTATTTGTCTTATGGGATGTTTCTCTGGGAGCGAGAAGGGGAGTGGGAGATACTATGGGATACTATGGTGATATAAGAAGCAGAAAATAGCAATAAAAAATCCTTTTAAAAAAGAAAGGAAAAGAATACTTGGAGTTCAAAGATGGAGAATCTTGTTTGAGAAAGAGCAAGATGATCAGTATCACTAAGGTGATATATAATATATAACATATAATACTGGAATATATAATACTGGAAAGTAGGGGGAGGAGAGAAAAGTGGCAAATTCCTGGTTGTGAAGGGATTTGAATGTGGAACAAAAGATTTTATATTTGATACTGAAGGTAATAGGGAACCACTAGAGTTAATTAAGGATGGGTTAATGACATGATCAGATTTGCATTTTTAGAAAGATCACATTAACAGCTGAGTAAAGATGGACTGGTGGGGGGGCAGCTAGGTGGCACAGTGGATAAAGCACCAGCCCTGGATTCAGGAGGCCCTGAGTTCAAATCCAGTCTCAGATACTTGACACTTACTAGCTGTGTGACCCTGGGCAAGTCACTTAACCCTCATTGCCCAGCAAAAAGAAAAGAAAGGATATAAAGAAAAAAAAGATGGACTGGGATGGGGAAGAGACTTGTGTCAGGGAAACCAAGCAGCAGGGTATTCAATAGTCTAGGTATGTGGTGATAAGGTCCTTCACCAGAGTGGTGGCAGTGTTGAAGGAGAGGAGGGAGGGTATGGAAAAGATATTATAAAGGTGAAATCAACAGGCTTTAGCAGTAGAGTGGATATGGGGTGGAGGGGGAAAGGGGGAAAGAGATAGTGAGTTGAGGGTGACACCTAGGTTTTAAAACCTGGGCCAGAAAGAATGTTTCTCTCTCTCTCTCTCTCTCTCTTTTTTAGTGGGGTGGTTTGGAGAGGAGTGAGACAAAGATGGAGGAGAGAATGATAAGCAGGAGGATACAGTAAGAAAATACCAGTTCCAGGAGCAGCTAGGTGGTGCAAGTAGATAAAGCACCGGCCCTCGATTCAGGAGGACCTGAGTTCAAAGCTGGCCTCAGACACTTGACACTTACTAACTGTGTGATCCTGGTCAAGTCACTTAACCCCAATTGCCTCACCAAAAAAAAGAAAAGAAAGAAAAAGAAAGAATAAATTCCAGCATATGAAGTTTGGAGGTGGCGGGGTTGGGGGTGGGGGGGAGAGAATAAGCATTTATATAGTCTCTACTATGTGCCAGGCACTTTGCTAAGCACTTTACAAATATGATCTCATTTCATCCTATGAGGTAGGTACTGTTATTATCCCCATTTACAATTGAGGAAACTGAGGCAAGCAGAGGTTCAGTGACTTGCCCAGGGTCATAGAACTAGTAAATGTCTGAGGCTAGATTTGAACACAGGTCTGTTTTCCGGCCCATTGCTCTATCTATTGTGCCATGTAGCTGCCCCGTGTCTGAAGACGGACAGACACATATATTGTAAAGAGTAACCATATTGCCCTTAGAAGAGCTTTTCTTGAAAGCCAATAGAAATTGTCCTGTGAAGTAAATCAATAAAAGCTCTCATTGCTTACTATAAGAACCAATCCCAAGTAGCATTGTTAACACTGAAATTCCTTACTTACTTTTAATATAAATAACCATTATTTCATTTCTAGGCCTAAGGAAGGAAGGGTCACAATGCTGTTCAACTTCTAGGCTTTAAGCACAGTATGCTAAGAAGACCATTTACAGGTAGCCCTGGTCCTCAAAGAACTAATTCACAGGAGAAAACACACATGTTCATACATATCTTTTTATTGGGCATTTTGTTTTATTGGTTGTTGATGAACAATGCTTATTCAATTACAAACAAAGCTGGCACTAATTTAAGGAACCTTAATCCTGACACCATTCTATGAAAAGAAAAGTCTGAAAGAAGGGAGGCCAAGGAAGGAGAGCCTTTCTGGAAACAGTGAAATTGGAGGAGAACCCTTTACATTAATGTAGAGAGTATTTTCTTCTCTTTCTTTAAACCTTCTCTCTCCTGGCATCTTCCACTTGAAAATGAATTTCTAAAAAGCAATCCAAAATGCATTTGTTTTTATTTGCCCTCCTCATCTCATTTCTCTTCATTTGTCTTTTGGAATTCTTTACATGTTGTTATTGCTTCTTGTAAATCTGTACACACTAACCAGAGAACCAGTGCTCACATAATCTAAGCTTTAAGGTTGAGGCAGATTTGAGCTTTATACGTGAAAGAATTTTTCAGCAATTAGGGCTGACTGAAAAAAGGAATGAGTTGCCTCATGAGGTAATGAGTTTTTGGTGAAGATGATCAAGTCAGAGCCAGATGAGATCTTGGCAGGAATGTTGTTGAGAGAATTCATACATCAGCAAGGGGGTGGCAGGTCAGAGTAAGGCATCTGTGAAGTTCTTTCCCATTCTGTAAATCTAAGTTTCTATGTATTAATATGCTAAGAGGAAGAGGGGTACAAAGATCAATGATCTCACGCTAAAAAGGACTTCAGAGGCTATCTACTCCGACTCCCTTATTTTACAATCAACAAAACTGAGGCCCACAAAGTTGTTTAGTTGTTTTTTCAGTCGTGTCTGGCTCTCCATGACCCCATTTGGAGTTTTCTTGACAAAGATACTGGAGCAATTTGCCATTTCCTTTTCCAGCTCATTTTACAGATGAGAAACTAAGGAAAACAAAGTTAAGTGACATGCCCAGGGTCAAACAGCTAGTAAGTATCTGAAATCAGATTTTAACCCACTAAGACAAGCATTCCTGATTCCAAACCTAGTGCTCTTTCCCCTTCATCATGTAGCTGCCCTATACAAAGTTAAACAAATTGACTAAGGACATGCAAACACAAAGTAATTGTCAGAAGCAGGATTTGAACTCAGTTCCTCTGATTCTAGAACCACTGCATTTCCACTGTACCATAGTATGATTCTTCTTACCACTGTGGCATAAGCAAACAAAATAGCCAAACCTTTCTCTTTCCTGGATACTTTTTGGCTTCTTTTCTGGTGCTTCTGGCCCAATCAGTTTTCTTATTCTTGTAAATTACTGCCTTCACCACCAACAGCAGGGGAAAAGAATGTGTAGAATCTGCTGCCCATATTAAGGTTCTGTTCCATATTTCAATGTTTCCAAAATGATGTGCAGTTAGTTGGGCTGTATTTGTCATCTTGTTTTCAATTTCTGTTTGCCTTGGGCATCCTCCTCCTGCAACATAGCCATATGAGCCTAACGACAGCACATGCAGTGCCAGATGCTAAAAATGCCATGATGCAGAGGCATGTGACATGAACATGAGCTATTCCTTCAATTGTAATTAAATGAGAATACTGTGGGTAAATTGTCACTAGCTCGGCCCCATCACAAACAAGAGTCAACAGATGCCACTGCGAATGATGCATGTCTGCACAAAGGCACGATGTAAATATACCCCCTTTAAAGGAACATCAAAAGGTGGTTATCCGGTGAAGTGTGCCAGATGTTGAGGTGAAAGAAAGGAAACAATATCCTGAGGGCCAAGAGCCTGGTGGCCTCTGTCCAGTGCCTTATCACAAAACTGACAGTATTTTTTAGCACACCTGTCATTTTCTTTTCTAAAGGGGCTGGGAGCATGTCTGTTGCAAGGTCTGATTAAAACCCACTTGCAAAGTATCTGCTCCTGGTGTACCTCAGAACCACGCAGCACCCATCCTTTACTCTAAGAGTTATCAGCACTCGGTAAGTATAGTTCAGAACAGACAATGCAAAAAAATTCACCTCTCTCTCCTTTACCTTTACATTCATTTGCTAACAAGCTTTCTTCTAATCACTTGTTTTCCACCAAAAGCTATGACTAATTGGAAAAGGGCTTTTTTTCTTTAGTTCCCAATCACTAAATCCCAAAGAAGGATTTCAGGGCAAAATACAGCTGGAAGGATTCTATGGATAAGTGAAAAGGAAGCAGGCAACAAGCATTTATTAAGCATCTACTATGTATTAAATTCTGGGAATATAAAGAAGCAAAAGACAGTCCCTGCTGTCAAGAAGTGCACAGTCTAATAGGGGAGACAATATGTGAAAGACTATATCCTAACAAGATACACACAGAAGAAATTGGGGGTCTTCTTAGAAGGAAGGCACAAAGAATAAGGAGGCCTGAGAAAGGTTTCCTGCAGAGGGGGTGCCTTTAGCTGAGACTTGAAAGAAGCCAAAGAGGGCAGGAGACAGAGATGAGGCAGAGAAGTCCAGACATGGAGAATTCCCAATGAAAGTGCATAAAGTTGGAAGATGGAATATCACGCAAGAAAGAGCAAGGGGTCCAATGACCCTGGATTGCACAGTTCATGGAGTGGAATTAAGTGTAAGGAAACTGGAAATGTAGGAGGAGACCAGGTTATATAAGGCTTTGAGTTCCAGAGAGGATTTTATACTTGATTCTGGAGATGATAGGGAGCCATGCTGTCAGGAGTGGTCATTTGGCTGAAGTACATTAAGCAAAAGTTGTAAAATCATGAACTTCATAATGCTAACACTGACTCATTCTGTGGTCAGGATTCTTGGGCCTTAATTTCCTCAAATAATATCTAACACTATCTGTTTTGCAAAGGAAATGGACCAGACATTCTATGTTGAAAGCAATAGTCCTTTGGGAGGCATTTAACAGAAATTTTGTTTCCTGAGGTATGCCCAACACAAGGAACGGGGAGGAGACAGTGGCAACATAGCAAAGATACTAAAGAAGAACCCACTGTCCCAATTTAGGCGGAGTCAACCCTGACAAAATTAGAGCAGCTCTCAAGCCGGGAGATATCCCAGATGTGCCTGGAAAGAACAGGGAAGGAAGACAACATAACTGAGATGTTGCCAGAGCCTCAGATATTGATTATCTTCCAGTCACATCACCAGAAGGCAGTCTTATGATGCTCTTGCAAAATCATGTCCCCTGAACCTGTTATATCTAACTTCAAACCCTCACTATCCTTTTTTTTTAAATAACTTTTATTGATGCCTTTTGTTTTTACATCATCATAGTTTTCCCCAGTCTCCCTCTCCCTTCCCCCTCCCCAAGAGCCATATTGTATAACAAATATGTTAAAAAGACAAAAGAAAAGAAACAGAAGGGAAAACCAACACAATCAATACACTGAAAAGGTCAGAAAATATGTGTTATGTGCAATACCTGTCCACCTTTTACCTCCATGAAGGAGTAGGTCGGAGGTGCCTTTTCAAACAAAACAATATCTCTTATCTCATATCTCTTCTTTCAAGTTGCATTTGACATTTCTCTCACTATCTTTTTGGTGGGTGAGATTCCTGGGCCCATTAAAGGTGATAAAGAAAAGTAGGGGTTTTATACTGATGGGTAGGTCTTGTTTAGGTGTATATAATTGTTTTCCCATCTCTGATATCACAGGGAAGTGTTAATTATTGTGGGTATTTTTGTTGTTGCTCAGTCATTTCAGTTGTGTCAGACTCTTTGTGAACCCCATTTGGGGTTTTCTTGGCAAAGATACTAGAGTGGTTTGCCATTTTCTTCTCCAGCTCATTTTACAGATGAAGAAACTGAGGTCAACAGGGTTAAGTGACTTGCCCAGGGTCACATATCTACTAAGTGTCTCAGGACAGATTTGAACTCAGGAAGATGAGTCTTACTGATGCTAAGCCCAGCACTTTATCCACTGTGCCACCTAGTTGCCCATTGTGGATATATAGGAGACATAAGTTTCTGGCATAGAAATTTCTCAATACAGAAGATAACAAGAAAAAGGAAGAGAAAACGGGCTGGAGAAGAAGGTGTTTAGAGAAAATTCAGACCACTATAAGAAATACAAGGTCTCAAAACCTAGAACTTTCTTTCAGTCTAATGCACTATCATCCCAATTACTGATCCTTACCTATTTATATGTAAAGATTAAATGGTGGGGACAGCTAGGTGGTGCACTGGATAGAGCACCGGGGCCTGGAGTCAGGAGGCCCTGAGTTCAAATCCAGACTCAGACACTTGACACTTACTAGCTGTGTGACCCTGGGCAAGTCACTTAACCCCAATTGCCTCACCACCACCACCACCACCCCACCCCACCCCCCACCCCCCGCCAAAAAAAAGATTAAATGGTGAAGGAAATAAGCATTTATTATAAGTTCTTAGTGTGAGCCAGGCTCTATGCTAAACATTTTAAAAAACATTTTCTCATTTGATCACAACCCTGGAAGGTAGGTACTATTATTGTCCCCATTTCACAGTTGAGGAAACTAAGGTTTGACTTAAGTAGGGTAACAGAGATTGTTTCTGATGCCAGATTTGAACTCAGGTCTTCCTGACTCTGGGTCCAGTGCTCCATCTACTGAGCTGCCTAGCTGCCTCACTTTTAGATAAGGCACTATACTAAGCATGACACAATGATAAGAATGGATTGAGACAATGTTAGATCCTCCCTATAAAAATAAGTTACACACTCTCAGCTGTACACTTACTCCTTCACACATTTAATATCCTAGAATAATAAGCTAATGGTATGTTAATATATCATTACCAATAATTAACAAAATCTATCTCTCTTCTTAGTGGTAACATAGTTCTCTCCTAAAGATACTGTGTAATCTGGTTTTCTCTCACCTCTCTGTTATGAGAAAATTACGTTCCCCTACTTCCATAATTCAGTAAGAGAAAAACAGATATCGAACCATGGAAATATCAACCTCTCTGTTTCTTATCATTGAAGTCTATGCCATGTAACTTTACCTCCCTCTTCATATCATCATCCCTAATCTTTTTGCTCCAGCAAAACTACATACTCAGTAGGTCCTTCCATCATTCAATTCAATAAGCACTTATTAAGCATCTACTGTGAAAGCAGTACTGTGTTAAGTGCAGGGGAAATATAAAATTTAGCTAAAGCATAATCCCTATCCTGCTGAGTCACCTATGTCCAACCACCTGGATCACCTGGATCCTATCTACCTTGTCCCTTATTTTCATCTTAAATGATTTCAACATCAATATTGATGATACATTTAGGAATCTTTAATCTCAAAATTTTTTTTCCCTCTTCATGTCTCCACCAATCAGAAACCAATTTGACTGTACTCTATACTTCATCCTTAAAAGGCAGAATTCTACATCCAAGCTATTGTCAAGAATTGTTCTTACCTAGCAAAGATAATTAATTTTAAGAAGCTGAGATGATCAATGGATCCCCCCTCTTAATCAAACTTTAACTGGGCTTTTTTCTCATCTGGAGGCATCTAAATGGTTCAATGGATAAAGCACTAGATAGAGCACTGGACCTGGAGTCAGGACAAACTAAGTTAAAATCTCATCTTAAATACTTCCTCGCTGTGTGACCCTGGGCAAGTCATTTACCCTTGTTTGCCTCAGTTTCTTCATATATAAAATTATCTGGAAAGGAAATGGCGAACTGCTCTAATATCTTTGCCAAGAAAACACCAAATGTGGTCAAAAAGTGTCAGACATGACTGAATAGCAACAATTCTTGTCAGTCCTTTTATTCATCTCTTATTAACTTCCTAGCCCACTAGGAATACCAGATATTTTCCTTTTTCCTTAAATCCTTTTTCAATCTGAGATAACCACAATTCCCACTTCACAGAGAATATGAAGGCCTTCAAGTATGAGATATCTCATATTCCCTTAACTTCATTCATTCATTCATTCATTCATTCATTCACTATGCATTATAATGCATGCAATATACTGTCAGCCACTTTTGGGAAATTCAAGGATAAATATGATACTATCCCTATTCTAGAGCTGTAAGTCTAGCAGGATTGATAAGGCATGTAATATAATAAACATTAGAATATGAGAAGTATCTGAGATGAGTGCAAAGTACTTTGGTGAAAAAGAAAATGCTGAAAGAAAGATGATTCCATCTAAAGAAATCAAGAGGAAGCGGTGCTTGAGCTGCGTTTTAAAAAATGCCTTGAAGGATGAGCAGGTTATGAAAAGCTAGAGTGCATTCCAGGCATAGAGAACATTGTGAACCAAGATGCAGAAATAAGAAAGCCAACAACATATGGTTGTACACAAGATGGAGTAGTATGAGATAAGACTAGAGAGATAAGTTGGTGACATATTATGGAGAAACCTGTTCACTAGGCTAGTACGTTTGCACTAAATAGATCAGGTTAAAGACTTTGAATGCCAGGCAGAGGAATTTGAAATTTCCTTAGCAGGCAACAGGGAGCTACTGAAGATTCTTGAGAAGGGGGGGGGGGGGACATGAGCATATCCACGCAAAAGAAAGATTAATCTGGCAAGAGAGAATGTCAAATGATCTTTAAGGTGACTATTGCAATAGTCCATATGAATTATAATAAGAACCTGTATTAAGTTGGTCAGTTGAAAGAGAAATTAAGGAACAAATATAAGGGTAATTGAGAGAGAGAAAGAGAGAGAGAGAGAGAAAGGGAGGGAGGGAGGGAGGGAGGGAGAGACTAGTTCTCCCTATCTCACCTGGGCTGGAAGTGCAAGACCACTCATGGTCCTGATCTCACAATTGATCAAAGCAAGGGAGTTTTGACTTGTTCTGTTTCTGACCTGGGCTAGTTTGCCCCACCCCCAATCTCTCACAGACTTAGTGTGGGTACCAGATCAGCTTAGGATATTGCAGCTCAGTACTCCTAAATTCAAGTAATCCATTAGCTTCCGTCTCCCCAATACCAGGGATTAGAGATATGCACTTGCTATTCCCAGTAAAAATATGGACATGGAAACCAGATCTGGACATGGATTTGATATGAAGAAAAGTAAGATAACACCAAGATTACAAATGTGGGAGGTTGAGTGAGTGGTAGTACCCCAGAAAGAATAATGAAATCAAGATAAGCAGGTTCAGCTCTGAGCATCACATTTTAGGAAGGATATTAATAATCTCTAGAGTCATCCAGGAGAGAGCAACTAGAGTAATTAAGGGCCTTAAATTCATATCATATGATAATCAAATGAAGGAACTATGCATGAGAAAACTAAATAAGTTTGAGAGGGGAGAAATAATGACTCTCTTTAAGTATGTGAAGGACACAAGGAAGAGATTTAACTTATCCTGCTTAGCTTCAGAGAGGACAGCATTAGTGATAGTAGGTTAAAATTGTAAAGAGGCATATTTCACATCAAAGTAAGGAAAAACTTTCTGACAATTAGAGTTGCCCCAGAAAGTAATTGGTAGTCCCCTCACTAGAGAGATCTTCAAGCAAAGACTGGCTGCTTGTTGGGGATGTTTAGAGAGGAGCATTCATATGCAGCTTGTTCTGGAGGGCCTCTGAGGTCCCATCGAATTCCGTTGGCCTTCTGTGATTCTGTTAGAGGCAGCCCCATTCTTTCAGGTAGCCAAGCTCATAATTTCAGAATCCTCTTGTGTTCTTCCCTTTCCCCTGCTTCCCACACCCAATTACTTGTCACATCATTTAAATGTTATCTTCAAGACTCAGTTTAGGTGCCACTTCTACCATGAAGTCTTCCCTTGTTAGTCACTTCTCCCATCTCAAATATTCCTAGAACACTCTGTTTCACTTCATTCATTGCTTACTTCATTCCCTCCCTTATAGTGTAAATATCAGCATGTATGTCATCTAACCACAGTAAACCATAAGCTACTCAAGAGCAAAGACTTTGTTTTGGTGAGACTATCTTCAGCACCTACTGCAATAACTTACACATAGTAGGCACTTAATATTTGTTGAACTGAATTAACTATTATTCTCTCAGTCAGAAACTATGCCATGTAAAGACTTTTCTACCACATTGAAGGAAGGGATAAGGAATCACAATATACAGAATTCTCATTCAAAATACACCTAAGAAATCATCTCCTTCTAATGCCTTGTTTTATAAATAAGGAAACAGAACCCCAGAGATGCATTGTGATATAAAGTCACAAACACCAATGCATACTCTATTTTAAACATTTCATCCTTCATCTGAAAAAAAATATTTTTTTTCTAATTTAAGGGAGCTGAGGAACTTAATTTGGGGGGGGGGTTGATTTTTATGGATTTTCCCCCTCTCCTCAGCTTTCAAAGCTTTAGTATGACTTCTCTAATCAACTAAGATTTCTTCCAATTTTCAACCTGTCCTCTTCTATCATGTCACCCAAAACTCAAACTTACTAAGCATCTTATCACCTATGTCCTTGACAAGAATATCAAATCATGTTTCTACAGAATCCAATTTGTTAGGTTTCTCCTAATGAATTCTGATTCAACTGATAACCATTCTCTGGTTCTTACTCCTCTTTTGTGTCCTCATGAAATTACACCTACCTTCTGCAGGAAGTGAAAGAAAATTATATTTAGAAATATACTTCCACAAGATCAAGAAATGAACATGTGAAATAGAGGAAAAGCTTGTCTCATTCAGAAAAAATCTCCATATTTCAGACTTGAATGTGGCTTTTTTAAACATTCAGAAACAAAAATTAATGATAGTGATAGCCCAAGTAACAAACCCAATGAGACAACATTCTATATGACAAAATGCCAGTCAAGAGCTTTTTACCTACCTTCCATCCCCTAGGAGAGCTAATAGTGGGTCTTTTTTCCCCCTCAGCTTTTGGTTAAAATGAATTCTCTCTCCCTCTGTGTGTGTGTGTGTGTGTGTGTGTGTCTGTCTGTCTGTCTGTCTGTCTGTCTGTCTGTCTGCCTCCCTCTCTCTCTCTCTCTGCTAGAGATCCCTGTCTTGCCCAGGCTAGAAGTACACCAAGCCACTCAAAGACCCAGGTAGGGGTGGCTAGGTGGCGTGGTGGATGAAGCACCGGCCCTGGAGTCAGGACTACCTGAGTTCAATTCTGGCCTCCGACACTTAACACTTACTAGCTGTGTGACCCTGGGCAAGTCACTTAACCCCAATTGCCTCACTAAAAAAAAAAAAAAAATAGACCCAGGTACACCACTGATCTTTACAGGAGCATTGACCCTGCTCCATTTCTGACCTGGACTGATTTGCCTCATTTTGGCCAGCTCAGTGAGTGTTATACTGTCCACTCTGCTGGGGCTCAAGATATTGATGCCAGACAATGGATTAGCTTTAGCCCACTGCAACTCAGCTCTCTCTTGAGTTCAATCAATCAACCAACCTCAGCCATCTCCATAGTGGGGATTATAGGCTTGGACCACTTCTTTTGGCCATGCTTTATATCTGACTGAAATTCTGCAAGGCATCACATCCAGAAAAAATTATTTTGTTTTACTTTAATAATGAGATGTCTCTCTTTGTTCAAGATTTTTTTTACTACTTTTCACAAATTGACATCAACTAAGTATTACTAGCTGGATTCATTAAAGTTATAACTTGTAATTTCATTTTCAACAAAATTAAAGGCACTGAAAGTAAATTCATTTAGTAAATTTTTAAATAACCTAGTTACAATTTTTATATACCAAACGATAATTTCATGTGCCAAAACCCATTCGTGATAAATATTTTTCTAAAGAAGCAAAATGATTTTAGATCTGTAAAGAATGAGAGAGACAGTGAGAGAATGAAAGAGGAGAGGGATGGAGGAGAGGGGGGAGAAAGAGAAAAATAGAGAGGAAGAGGAAAGAGAAAGAAAAAGGGAAAAAGGAGGAGGAAGAGGGGGGATAGATACTATATAGCATATATTTTATTTTGTGTGCTGAGGCCATATCACTTTTTGTGAGCCCCCACCCAGAATTCTGGAAAAATCTCTGCCCTAGAATTTCACAACAGGAAGTCTTTCCAGGGGAGGAAAAAAGGCAATGAAAAGACTTGGCAATAGTAGTTCCCCAAAATAAGTTGTTTTATTATTCTCATCTGAACAAGAAAGTTTTTCTGTTTCTGCGTGAAATGAGATTTACATGGCATTAGTTTTGTTGTTGTTTCATAGCATAAAAACCTAGAGTTGGAAGAGCCCTTGAGAATCCATTCTGTCTATTGCTATGCCTTCAGGGATTCAGGACTGCTGCTCCTAAGCTACATTGCTTGTTATTTTATTTGGATGACAAAGAGAAATTGCAACTACTTTCAAAACCTGAAACCCTTCATTTGGTGACCATCCCCATCTTTCACTTGAAGCCTGAGATAGCAGCAGGCTTCCAGTAGCTGAGTGCTGTATTGGCATTACAGTGGCACCAGTCCTTTCAGAGAGCTTTCTTCCCTTTTCCTTGGAAACTGTCAGTTATCATTAATGCTTCTGACAGTTCACTGGAGCTAGGGCACCTTCCCAGGTGGAAGGTGTGACTGCCAAGTCTCCAATTTATAAATGCAGAACAACATCCAACGTGACAATTTCAATCACACCAGTGCCCAGAGAAAAGTGTCCCATCCCTCATACAGCCTCCACTGCTTTCCGATCTCCCGTAGATGGAGATTACAAATGATTACAAATGCATTTGCTCTGATAATTGAAATGTCCCTTTGAAAGAAGAGAAAGTAGTCTTACAGAAAGAATAGAATGCCCTCAAAAAGAAATCGATTATGGAAGCATCTGTACACAGGATAGTAAAGGTGGTTGGTTGGTTTGTTTGAACTTAAATGAATAAAAAAATAAACGTGGCCACATGAAATCTTACAGAAGAAACAATGTATCCTATTGGCAAGGGATAGTTCAGATGTTACATTAAACATGAATGTGTAATATGATATTATACTGGGGAAAAATTAAAAGAGATCAGTGCTATTTTGGGTTTTGTAGAAAAGGGCATTATGTCATAAAACGAGGATGGTTTCTTTCTACATGACTAATGAAACTGCAGCCGGAAGGCTGTATTCAGCAATGGGTGCCTCAATACCCCCAAATGCAGTGCCAAGACAGATTGGAAAGGATACAGAGGAAAAAAAGAAATTTGGTTGGCACTATCAAGCTACCAAAAGAATTAAGTGTTTATATCATGGGAATAATCATAATCAAGGAGGAACATGACAAGTTTTCAGATGAGAAAACCTGAAGCCCACAGCCAGAATCCACCCTCTCCCCGCAACCACCTCTTAACAGATGTTTCAGCAGTTGGATTCTAATTTTCTAAGACTTCATTATCAATCACCAACCTGTAAACTTAAGCTAACCAGCATTAAGTGTGAAATTTTCCTTCCTAAAAAATAAATTGCGATTCTTTTTCTTTAAGTAGCCAAATAGAGAATGAGATCACTACCTCTCCAAGAGATTGCACTGAAGAAGTTACTGGGCAATTGATAAAGCAGTGTTTGAAGAGAGGGAAATTAGAAAATTAGAAAAGAAAGCAAAAACGGGAAATTAGAAACAGAAGCAAAAGTGGGAAATTTGAGAAAAGGTAGAACAAAGTTTTGGGTATTGTAGATAACATGTTCTGTGCTCATTAAAACTAGTGTCACCTTATGGAGGATGTATGGTAGATATAGTGTGGTGATATTGTTCCTTTTTATTTCCCTGGTGTTTTATACCTTTTGATTTATGGTCCTTGAAGACTGCAACATGATTCTAGAATGGATTTTGTATCAGATGACTGTGCAATTGTTTATAGGGTCATAGAATTTAGAGCTTGAGGGGATCTTAGGGTTCATTGATTCTATTTTGACCCCTTTATTTTGTAAATGATCTTGAAGCTCAGAGAGGTGAAGGAACTTGCCCAAGGTCAGTATTGAAGTTCAGCTGTAATGAAGTCCTGTTATCAATACCCAATGACAACATAACAACAGGGGACCACATCTTCTGACATAATGTACCATAGGTCCCATATGATTTTGTAAACTCTTGATATCCCAGGTTGTATGCTGTAATTTGAGTAATAACAAATATACAAATGAGGGGAATTAGGTGGTACGGTGGATAGAGTGCCAGGCCTGGAGTCAGGAAGACTCTTCTTCCTGAGTTCAAATCCAGCCTCAGACACTTACTAGCTGTGTCACCCTGGGCAAGTCACTTAACTCTGTCTGCCTCAGTTTCCTCATCTGTAAAATGAGTTACAGAAGGAAATGGCAAACCATTTTAGTATCTCTGTCAAGAAAACTCCAAATGGAGTCACGGACTGAAAAATGACTCAAAAACAACAACAACAACAAAATAGGCAAATGTGGCTTAAGCTTCTATTACATCCTCTAGGAACAGACCAGGAAGGGATCATAAATTAAATAGCAAAGCACTTAATTGGCACAGAATAGCCAAGGAAATAACAGAAAAATCACTATGATCATTCTTGGCCATATACACACATTGGAGTTACAATCTCCCACAAATTTCCACCAACATTGTGAAAGGGACAACTAAGGATCCAGCCTATGGAAGAGCTCTATGAAGACCAGAACATCTCATTGCTGTGCTTCTTGGAATCTTGCTACTGGTGTGGTCCTGAGACTCCCCTTGTCATTGTCACTAGATTTCAAGCTGCCAATTTTCTGATTTGATACTGGTATCTGTTGGAATTGTCTTCTGTTGCAACAGCTTCTTCTGAGTGTGTGTAGTTTGGGAGGGAGGTGAAGAAACTGTTGCCCCTCTATAGGGCAATGTGCCCCAGGAGTTAATCAACACACTTTTAGTCCTTTTATTGGAAAGAACTCATAGATGTCTTGTGAATAGATACAGGGGTCATTCAGAAAGCTGTCAAGACTCTAATTCTCTCCTCCCAACAGAAAGCCCCTTAGGCTTCACCCTTAGCTAGGTTAGAATAACTCCCATCATCCCTCTGTCTGCTAGTAGCTGTGCCATGCTAATTATCTTGAATCTTTGATACACTTCCAGAAGACATTTGGCAACATTGGAGAAGGAGAGGAGTTGACAAACTTTTCTGGGTATTCCTGCTGCAGTGACAAAGGTCTCTGCTCCTTTACACTAGCATAATATTTAGCTAATATTTTACTTATTTTAGGTATCTTTAAGTACCTTAAAATAGGTACCTCTTTTATCTTCTTATAAGTTTTGTTTTGTTTTGTTTTGTTTTTTAGTGAGGCAATTGGGGTTAAGTGACTTGCCCAGGGTCACACAGCTAGTAAGTGTCAAGTGTCTGAGGCCAGATTTGAACTCAGGTACTCCTGAATCCAGGGCCAGTGCTTTATCCACTGCGCCACCTAGCTGCCCTCTTCTTATAAGTTTTTATTACTGGTCACATAGGGAAAAACGAGTAGCTTCATTTTAGTAATTGAAGTAGCTACATAAGGAAATTAGGGTCCAACCTCTCAGCCCATGCCCATTTCACTTCACTAACTTCCCTTTCTTCCTTCTCATAATCAGTCTATTGATCAGGTCCCAGAGTACTGTCAGAATAAGAATGCAGAAGATTTTCTTGAGAAGAGTCTCTAGAAATTAGCCCATGATGTTTCATCACCACCCCACACTTTAGTGCTATACTACCAAAGACTTAATTAAATAGCATGGGGGAACAAGCATTTTTCATGAGTGTGCAAATATGTGGGAATGCATAAATTCCCAACATTCCTCATGTTTCATAGTCCTTTGGAACCCTTGCCACCTATTACACTCTCACCTGCTCCCCCCAATCCATAAGAGTCCCTCTGTCACTCCACAAGGGTCCATCTTCCCTTACCACTGGGTCAATTCAAATGAACCCAACTAGTACAGACTGGCAGATTTGCACATTTGAACCACCCCCTATGACCAGGATCAGCATCAGTGGGGTTTGTCTCCTCCCCCCACCCATTCCCAACCAACTAAATTTGCCTTATGTGTCAGACTTCCTAGCTGTAACTTTGGTTTAATTATAGCTAGGATGTCCCCAGGTTCTATCTAATAGTTAAGGTTCAGGTTCTTCTTCAGCACCAGGTAGAAGTTTGACTACACCAGTTCCATAAAAGTAGATAGGCCCAATTTCCTTGCCTTACTTCCCCAATTTCACCCAGTGATGCCTATATGGAAGGAAATAACATTTCAGACAACCCAGTGTTTAAGGCATGAAGGAGATCTGGTTTACTTGAAATCTGAGACCCTTCCTGGCATTTCCCCTTTTCTCAAGACCTCTCTTGGTCTCCCCTAGCATATACTACTAAATGTAGCTAGAAAAAATCATTAAACTATGCAAAGTCCACTCTAGGTTAACTCCACTGGTTCCTCACTAAAGCAAAGTAATCCTTTTAAAACTCCCTAATACATTTACTATCCCACATACCACAGTGGTTTCTCCAAATGTTTTCATCCCTCCTCATACCTTCATGGCTCCCCTTCCTCCCACCTTGTCTTTAGAACTTTATCTCATTAGGAAGAATGTGGGAAAATTGAAACATTAATACACTGTTGCTGGAGTTGTGAATTGATCCAACCAACCATTCAAGAGAGCAGTTTAGAACTATGGCCAAAAGGTTATCAAACTATGTGCATACCCTTTGATCTAGTAATACCACCATGTCATCTGAATCCCAAAGAGATAAAGATAAAGAGAGACAGAGAGAAAGAAGGAACTATTTGTATAAAGACACTCATCAACTTTTTGGGATGGCAAAGAATTGAAAATTATGGGGATGCCCATCATTTAGGCATCTGGTTGAAGATGTCATGGCATATAATTGTAATGAAATACTATTGTGCTATAAGAAATGACAAGCTGGATGCTTTTAGAAAAACCTAGAAAGACTCACATAAACTGATGCAAAGTGAAGTGAGCAGGACGGAGAGAACGTTGTACACAGTAACAGCAAAATTGTATACTGATCAACTTTGAATCGGCAATAAAATGATCCAAGGACTCATAATGAAAAATGCTGTGCACCTCCAGAGAAAGAACTGATAGAATCTGAATACGGATTGAAGCATATTAATTTTCACTTTGTTTTTTCTCTTTTTTGTCTGTTTTGTTTTACAACATGACTAATATGGTAATATGTTTTGCATTATTGCACATGTATAACCTTTATCAAATTGCTTACTGTCTTGGGAAGGGAAAAGGGGAGGGAGGAATTTGGGACTGAACATTTTTTTAAAGGAATGATAAAATTGCTTTTCTAGGTAATTGAAAAAAATAAAAGATTCTAAATTATAAAAAGAAACAATCTCATATTTTACTGAAAAAATAATGGAGGCCATTCTCCAAAAGCTTTCTCTTCTCTTCATTTCTCATCATTCAGATGCTTTCCACTACCAAGCCCTACCTCCACCCAATTCACATGAAGAGATAAGCCCTTCTCTATATCAAGGCAAACCCATCTACACAATCCCATTCCATCTAATCTTCTCTAGCATATTGTCTCCACTACAGTCCCTATTCTCCCATTTATCTTTAATCTCTATCTGCTGACTGCTTCCCTACTGCCTTCAAACATTCCTATGTCTCTCCTATCCTCAAAAAACCTTACTTGAGCCTTCCATCCCCATCTTTCTCTCCCCTTCCTTTCGTGGCTAAATTCCTTGAGAAGGAGGCACCCTTCCTCTCATTCTTTTAATTCTGTAGTGTGGCTTCCAACATCATCATTCAACTGGAATTGTTCTTTCCAAAGTCACCACTAATCTCTTCCTGATGTTATCTAATGACCTCATGTCAGTCTTCATCCTTCTTGACCTCTCTGCAGCCTTTGATGTGCCTTATTCTCCTTGATATTTTCACATCTCTAGGTTTTCATGACACTGCTTCCTCCTTGTTCTCCTCTCACATGTCTTAGCACTACTCAGTCTCCTTTGCTAGATCTTCATCCAAGTCACACCAACTAACAATGGTGGTTCAGTGCTGGGCTTTCTCTTTCTCCTCTATACTACTTTTGTTGATCTCATCAACTCCCATGGATCCAATTATCATCTCCATGCAGATTATTCTCTGATTTTTCCAGCCCTAGCCTTTCTGTTAACCTCCAATCTCAGAAACATCCTCTAGATATCTTAAGTTCCACATGTCCAAAATTGAACTAGTCAGCTAGATTCAAGTCCTGTTTTTGACACTTATTAATTGTATGATTATGGGCAAGTTTTACTTAATCTCTTTAAGTTTCAGGTTTTTCATCTGTAAAATGGTAGCATTAATACCCATAGAACTTACCTTGTAGGACTATGGTTGAGGACCAAATAAGATAATGTAAAATGCTTTGAAAATCATAAAGCATCATTTAAACTCATAAGTTGATAATAATTGCCTTCTTGACTACGACACTGTGCTTATCTTATTATACTGTAATACTGAATCTGCTTGGTTTTCACATCTCATCAATACCCTCTGCCCCTTTTATTGAGGCTCCAGGGCCTCACTTTAAAGAAAGGACTTAGCATACTTTTTCTCCCTCTTTCCCACTAGCTACAGTCCACTACTTTTGGACTTCTTTGAAACTCTTCATCATGACCTTAGGTGCCTTGACATCCCCCTCTTCCCAAACCCCACTCCCTTTTCAGCTTTTTAAAAAATTTATATTTTGGGGACAGCTATTATATTTGGGGCACAGTGGATAGAGTACTGGCCCTGGATTCAGGAGGACCTGAGTTCAAATCTGACCTCAGACACTTAACACTTACTGGCTGCGTAACCTTGAGCAAGTCACTTAACCCTAATTGCCTCACCCAAAAAAAAATTAGAAAAAAAAATTTCTATTTCTATTTCTATTTCAAGTTTTGAGTTTCGATTTCTATCTCTCACCCTTTCCCTCCCTTCCCTCCCCCTTCCCTGAGGTGGGTAAACAATCAGATATAGGTTATACATATACAGTTATGTCTTTTTGTATAAGAAGAGCCAAATAAATGAAAAAAATGAAAGAAAGTGAAAAACAGCATGCTTCAGTCTGTGTTCAATCAATATCAGTTTTCTCTGGAGGCAGATAGTATGTTTCATCATTAGTCTTTTGGGATTGTCTTGGATCATTGTATTGCTGAGAATAGCTAAATCATGCACAGTTCTTCATTAGATAATATTGCTGTTATTGTATATGTTTTGATTCTGTTAACTTTACTATACATCAGTTCATATAAGTCTTTGCAAGTTTTTCTGAAATCATCCTGCTTGTCATTTCTTATAGCATAATAATATTCCATCACAATCATATATAACTTATTCAGGCATTCCCCGGTTGATGCGCATCCCTTTGATTTCCAATTATTAGCCACCACAAAAAGATTCACCTTTTTGTGTGTTGTCTTCCCCATTAGATTCTATGCTCCTTGAGGGCAGGAACTTTGTTTTTATTTGTATTTGTATACCCATAAACAATTCACTATACTACTCACAGGGGAGGGAAATAAGCATTTAATAAGTTCCTACTATGTGCCAGGCACTGTGCTACACATTTTTTTTACAAATATTATCACATTCGATCCTCACAAAACCCTGAGATTTAGGTGCTATTATTATATCCATTTTACAATTGAAGAAACTGAGGCAGACAAAAGTTAAGTGACTTGCCCAGGGTCACATAGCACAGTGCCTCATACATAGTAGGCACTTAATAAAAACTTATTGACTGAATGTTACCTGATGTGTGTGACTAAAGAGTAGGGCTCTTGGTTTCTGTTATAAGAAACAAAAATGTTTCAGTTCAACTCAGAAAAAGAGTTATAAATCATAAAACCTACAAAGTCTTTTTATTATGTGGGGTGTTTGGGGAGGGAAGGGAAGAGGTTGGGATTTGTTTTCACATTTACAGAGACAGAGTAATTATGAAAAATGAAAGTTAGCTTCAAGGAAGAGAAAACTAAGAAAGGAACATAAAGGGACAAACAAAAGGGCGAATAGGGGGAGTAGAGATGAGGAGGGTGACAAAAGGACAGAAATAAAGATCATAGCTAAAAAGATTGCTTTGCTCCCCATGGTCCTCGTTGCACAGCTCTGATCCTGCCACCACCTCCAAGCGGCTCTTCGGCTACTCCAGGCTAGACCTGCTGCAAGAAAATGAACAAGTTAAAATAAAAGAGACACTCAACTACCTGTTGCTGGTTCTACTCGACCACAGTCTGTCTTCAGGTTATCATCTCTGACATCTAATCCTGCCTTGGCCTCAGGCTGATTCTTCCTAAAGATGGGAGGGGGTCTGAAAATAAGTTGTTTCTTCCCACCTTCTCTCCCTCCACCTCCAACAATATTCTTGCACTGCTCTAGTCTAACATCGTCTGCTGTGATCCTAGGCCCAGTCTCCCCCAGCTGTTAGTGGTTTGGGGTCCAAATTTAGGAGCTCGGAAGCTCCTTGCCAATTTGCTTTTGTTTAACAAAAGATTTCCCTTAGAGATTTTTTTTCCCCTGTAGGTACAGGGGGAAAAAAGTGGATGTCACCAGCCTTGGCAGGCTCCGTTTTAGGTATCCTTGGGTACAAACTGGGAAGTGAAATAGGAATTGTCCTATGGGGGTGGGAAGTTTGGAGAAGGGAAGGAAATAGGCATTTAAATTTAAGCATTTAATAGCCAGGAGCTGTGCTTAGCTCTTTACAAATATTCTTTCATTTGATCCTCACAGCAGCCCTTCGAGATGGATACTATTATCCTCTTTTTATAGTTAAGGAAAATGAAGCAAAAGGGAGTCAAGTGACCTGCCCAGGATGACTCAGATAGTATATATCTGTTTAGTATCCTGTTCAGATATGGTATTGGCCAAACATCGTAGGGTCCCAGATTTGGAGCTGGAAAGTACTCTAGAGGACAACTAGTTCAACCTCTTTATTGAACAGAGGAGGAAAGTGAGGCCCAGGGCTCCAGACCCCATTTCTGGAACATAAAATAGTGTTGTGCTAACCTGCACGGGCTGAAAGATGCATTGCAGTGGGGGAAATAAGTCTTCATTGCAGGAGCATAAAGGAAGAAGATACTCAGGGACCATATTTTTGTGATTCTCGGGGACCCTACTTTGTGATTCCTCTCTCCTTTTTTAAAAATCAGAGCTGTGATTTCATTTGCATAAGGAGAGCAATGCAGATAAGCCCCTTTTCTGGACCTAGTCATCTTAGACAGTTGGGACTGTCAAATCCTGGGACTCTAAAAGATTATGTGACTTTCCCAGGGTTACACAGACAATATTTGACAGAGGTAGAACGTTAACCTTTGTCTTCTTAGATTCCAAGACTGACTGTCCATCCAGAATGCCAGGCTGCCCATCTATTCTTTTCATCTTTTTCTATCTGTCCTTCCCCCTTGCAGTGACTGGAAGTTTAAATATGCTCACCAAGTAAATTCCTATTTTGTTTAAAGGAATAGCTTCATGCTTTGCTCTTTTCACTTGCCACTCTACTCCCTACCTGTAGCCTCCTGGAATGGGACTAAGTATAACTAGCAAATTCTGTGTTACATGCAAAGGAGACATCCCCTGCTTCTGCCTGGCTCCCTGAACAAAGGCTAATCTTCCCCATCAGCTTCACCTCAGGTTCTAATGTCCTAGGATAGCGCTTCACAACATCTCCAGGAAGATTGCCAAGAGTACTTTTCTATACAAAAATATCAAAATTCTACAATTTCTTTTGACTAGTTATTAATAACTAATACTTACATAGCACCTTAAGGTTTGCAAAGCATTTTCTGTATATTATCTCATCTCATATGAGTTATGAGATGTCCTCATTTGTCCTCATTTTATATATGAGGGAAATTGAAACGGAAAGAGGTTAGGTGACTTGGTCACTCACACAGCTCAGGTCTTCTTCATTCCAAATACAACACTCTACCCACACAACTCCAAACTGCTTCCCTGATTATTTCTCTTTTATCCTTACTTAGTCAAGTTACATGTATTTTAATCTCTCCTTATAATTCAACAATGCAAACTCATTGATCATTTTTTTTTCTCAGACTTCACACTCAGAGTTTAAACTATATTTTCTTGCCAATAAGATGCCTAGTACCATGGATGGCAGTGCATAATATAAAGGAAAGAACACTGGACTAGAAATCAGAAGACCAATCCATGTACCAGTCTTGCCTGAGGTTATCTGTCTCTTAACCTGAGTCTGTTTCCTTAGATGGAAACTTGGGCTATATCCACTAAATTTCCACTGTAATGGCTTGTTGTAATGTTGAGATGATCCTGGGTAAAAAAAAATCCCATGCTAAACTAAAATGGCTTTGAATATAGGCCTGGCAAGAGACTTCCATCTGAGGACCAGAGTACCTAAATTCAGAAAAACTTCTCCACTGGTAGTCATCAGATGATGGATGACACCACAAAAAATCATGACACCATCTAAAGCGGAGTTGTCAAACAGCAGTGGAGAGTGGACATTTCAGCCAGCAACACTCATGAGGAGCCAAAACAGATGAAAATGTAATTGGAAAATAGTTAATAAAAACCACGATAGAACAATAATGTTACTATGTGGTTTTCTAAGTCAATGTACTACCTACAGGAATCCTTATGTACTTAATGGTCCTTTGACTCACTTATCTAAAGCACAGAGGGGTTTGCAATCTACATTTATGGAAGGAGTGCGCTCCTTGAGGAAACCATGAATCCTTTGAGATACTAAGAAAGAAATTAGAGATGCTATCTTTCCTACTAAGTTGTTGCAAGCATCAGTCAGTCAATAGGCATTTAAGCATGTATTATGTGCCAGGCACTGTGATAGCTGAGGATACAAGAAAAGTAAAAACAGTGTTCCCTGCACTCAAGAAATTCACATTCTGATGGGATAATGATGGTATTTTTTTAAAATGATTGCAATAATGATTAAAAGTGGTTAGCATGTAATGAACATTTCTGCCATGATATTATTTACAACATATAAATAATTAAGTAGATACAAGATAGAGTAGGTAGAAGGTAATCTCATAAAGGGAGGCATTTGGGTGGAACATGGAAGAAGGTGAAGAAAAGCAAAAGTTAGTCTTCCTGCAGAAGGTAGGATTTGAGCTAAGTCTTGATGGAAACCAGAGAAGCTAAGAGGCAGAGGTGATGGAGCAGGGCATTTCAGTCATGAGACACAAACAGGGCAAAGGTATGGAGACAAGAGATGGAGTATGTAAGGAACAACAAATAGGCCAGTGTAACTGGATCATATTGTGTATAGAGAGAAGCAATATATTTCAAAAATGGAAGGGTAGGAAGGAGCCAGGGTGAAGGGTTTTTAAAGCCACACAAAGGATTTCATATTTAATTCTGAAAGCATAGTTAGACCTACATTTTAGGAAAAGCATTTTGTCATTTTAGGAAAATCACACTTTTAGTGCAGGAGAGATTATATTATGGAGAGATGAAACAGGGAGACAAGTTAAAAGCCCATTGAAGTATTCCAGGTAAGAAGTGATGAGGGGCTGTACTAGGGTAGGGACGGGTTGAATAAAAAAAGGAAGAAAGGGGAATGATAGAAGAAATGTTTAAAAGTAGAAATGGCAAGATCTGTCAACAGAGTATATGCAATGTATGTGAAGGAAGAATTGAAGGAGATGCCAAGATTGTGAACCAAGGTGACTGAGATGATGGTGATACCCTCAACAGTATAGGAAAGTTGTTCAAAAAGGATAATGCATCTAAAAACTCTTTATAAATTATAAAGTGCTATACAAATGCAAGGTGGTTTTATATAACACCACCTTAGTACTAGAAAGAAGCTAACTGGCATAACGAGAGTGTTAGATCTAGAGTTCAAATCTTGTCTAATACTTTACTAGCTGGGTAACCATAAACAAGTCACTCAACCTCTCTAAACTTTGATTTCTCATCTGTAAAGTGAGTATAATAATACCTATACTAACTACCTTATAGAGTGGTTAGAATGATCAAATGAAATAACATATTTTGCAAACTCAAAAGTGGGGTGTATATATAGAGAGAGATCTATATTACATATAATATATAAATATTATATATAAAAATTATTTTTATTAGATTAAGGTTGGTAGGTGACACAGTATCTAGAGCATGGAACCCATTGTCAGGAAGACCTGAGTTCAAATCCAGCCTAAGACATTTACTAGCTGTGTGACCCTAAGCAAGTCACTTAACCATTGTCTGCCTTAGTTTCCTCATCTGTAAGATGGAGATAATAATAGCACTTACTTCCCAGGGTTATTGTGAAGATCAAATGAGATAATATTTGTAAAGCACTTTGCAAACCTTAAAATACTATATAAATGCTATTGTTGTTATTATTGTCATTATTTTAATCCCATTTATTTATAAACAGGCATTGATGAAAAGAAAAATGTGAAAGGAATTTCATCTAATGAGATGGAGATAATTTTGAAGATGGGGTTAATAAAGAGAAAACAGCCCTTAATTTAAAAGAAACAATCCCAACATGTATTTACATTGTCATTGTACCAGATGGGGTCCATGCCTCTTTTATATTCAGTTTAACATTCAGAGTATTAAGAAAAATGAAAAATGAGTGCAATAATGATTCATTAAAAGAGGTTATTTAGCATGTGATGAACCTGTCTGCCATGATATTAACCATCAAATTGATAGAACACTGATATAGAAGAAATTGATTCTCTATTGCAGTTATAATAAATATATCATGTGAAGGTTACACCATTTATAGTGATGACTTTCCAATTTCCTTCCCACTTGTAGGTGATCGTTTGTGACTGATTGTTCAAAATTTCTCTCTTCCATGGATTGTATGTATGACATTTCGTTGTTTATGATTAGAAACATGAGTTTGCCTTTTTTCAAAGATGACCATTGTTCCCCCCTCCCCATTTTCCATTATTTAAATTTTAAGTCCATTTGCATTTTCCCCTCAGTCTGATTAGGTATTGGCAGTCCACCCATTTCATTTTATCATCATCTCCACATTGCATGAAAAACATTATGGCTTATAGATAATTCTAATTGATGAAGATGTTCAATGGTCCCACACTAATGTCTTACTCTGATAGGTTCTCACTGGCTATGCCAAAGGCAAACAGGCACTGGCAGAAGGCTTTAAGCATGGGCTTGGTGACAGACTATATATCCATCATCAGAGTTGACAAGCTAGATAATTTCAAAAGGCTCATTGCTAGAGGGATGGCCACCAGATGATGAATATTTTTTCCACAATAGCTCATAAAAATGATCTACTAAAACATAGAAGGGTTGTGAAATGCATCAGTGAAAATAATAATATAAATATGATATATAATCACATCATTTATGTCATATCATAGTCTATAATGATTATATCATATATATAATCAAATGTAAAAGATAAAAAGTGAATCTTTAAAGATCTAGGAAAAAGAAAACTTAATTTGAATTTATATTACATCTTAAAAGACATAGCAAAAAAAATCATTAAGAATATAATAACGGGGCAGCTAGATGGCGCAGTGGATAGAGCACCGGCCCTGGAGTCAGGAGTACCTGAGTTCAAATCCGGCCTCAGACACTTAACACTTACTAGCTGTGTGACCCTGGGCAAGTCACTTAACCCCAATTGCCTCACTAAAATAAATAAATAAAACAAAAAGAATATAATAACAAGAGTTCCTCAATTGGATATCACCCAACATCTAATATAAGAGAATTCTGGATTTGCTGTTGTGTATAGATTGTGAAATAAATTCCATCAAGCCAAAAAAAGAGAGAAAAATATATAAAACTTGCAAAACAGTGTTTCAGGAAATGGAATAGTGGGATAACACCTAGGATCAAAGGCAATATATATTTATCTGACTGAGAAAATCACTGAGCCAAGCAAAATTTCCTACATATAGCAGGCATATGCATGCAAGTCATATGAATTATGTAGGCTAGAAAGAAAAGAAGGCAGAAGGACATTAAACTTATGGAGATGGCATGCACAGGAGTCTCACAGATTGGGTAGGTGTGGATTGAAGGATAGAGTGGGATCGAAATTTTTGGAAGAAACAGCCAAATTGATTAGATATACAAATCCATTCAAGTAAAAAGATCATCCATTTCGATCTGGATTCGGTCTTGGGCATCATCTAGTCCAACTCCTTTATCTAACAGATGGAGAAACTGAGGCCTGGAGAGGTAAAGTGACTTGTCCAAAGGTCACACAGGAAATAAAATGGCAGAGTGATGAAATGAATCCAAGTCCCTTTACTCCAATTCCAGGACTCTTCCTATCACTCCACTCTTCTCTATGGAACCACAGTCTACTGAGAGCAGCCAAGCGCTCCAGACAACACATAGCCAGGTATGTAGGAGCCAGCTTTCAAGGGCTGACCTCAGAAACAGGCAAATGTTATAATTAAGGACTTTGTTTAATGTTTTGTTGATTGTCTAGACTTAAGAAAGTGATGGAAAGAATATTAATAATGTAAATGAAACTTTAAAAGTATGTCCTGCTGTTTAAAGAGGGCTAAATCTTTTCTCACTTTAATATTTTGAAAGATTTGTGTTTTCACAGGTGTGGATACTTTTTCCAATGACATAGACCACAATCCCTCCATGTCTCATGATATAATCTTGATAAGTTGCTAAGCCAAAAGAGTACAATAACCTAGTGGGTAACTTTCTGATAATGAGTATATCCATACTGAACCTCTTTGATGCTTGTATGCCATATAAACAAATTGTCACTGAGCCAAAACTTGTGTTCTTTTGGCCCCTAAGTCTGGAATGCTCTGCTTCTTCACCTAGCTCCAACTCTTTACAATCACTGACTTCCTTCAAGATTCAAACACAGGAGGCTTTTCCCTGTCCTCTCCTAAGATTACCTTGTATCCATCATTGTTACCTTGTATCTGTCATTGCTAAACCATTGAGTAGTTTCTGAGATACAACCTAAAGCAACTGACACCATGGCCCAACAAACAAGACTTCCTCATTGACACACCCAACACAAGAAAAGACAAATGGAAACAGAGGGAAAAGGTCTCAGAAACACAAGACCCACTCCACTTTCTCCACCCCCCCTTAGCTACACGGCTCTGCTGTGAGTAAGCCTCACTTGGTATGTTCTCATATTCTTCCTTCTCCATTATTCCCTCCCCACTACCCCCTTCCTGTCCCCCATATCTCTCTCTCTCATAAATATATATATATATATATACACACATACATACATACATATGTGCGTAAGTGTGTCTATATACATGTGTATATAGACACACACATATATATATACACACACGTATCACACACACACACACACACACACACAAACACTCTATACATAGCCACAATATAGGAGAGAGACTAGTGTCTGACTTGGAACTCTTGAGAGCAGCTGATGCTTTCTTGTCCCCACACATCAGCTACCTTACTATTCTTATTGTGGCAGCACCTCAATGCCCCTTCATTAGATTCCTACTCATGTTATATTATTATTAGTCTTTTTGTTATGAATGTGGGCAGCTAGATGGTGCAATGGATGCAGCATGGGCTTGGAATAAGGATCATTTTTATAAGTTCAAATCTGGCCTCAGACACGTAACTGTGTGATCCTGAGCAAATCACTTAACCTTCTTTGTCTCGGTCTCCTCATTTGCAAAATGAGCTGAAGAAGTAAATGACAAACCCCAAATGGGGTCCCAAAGAGTAGGATATGACTGAAAAATGACTAAACCACCAACAACATTTGTTTTGAATACTAAAAACCTATCTTCATAGAGAGTTACATAACACTTTCCACATAACACAGTTAAAGGGACAGGGGAAGTAGAACAATTATTGTCCCTGTTTTATAGATGATGAAATTGAGCTTCACAGAGGTTAAATGGCTGCCCAAGATCACATAATTAGGAAGTTTGTGACCAGGGATACATACCCAGGCTTTCCAATTCAAAGTACAGTGCTTGGGGCAGCTAGGTGGTGCAGTGGATAGAGCACCGGCCCTGGATTCAGGAGGACCTGAGTTCAAATCTGGATTCAGACACTTAACATTTACTAGCTGTGTGACCCTGGGCAAGTCACTTAACCCCAATTGCCCCGCCAAAAAAAAAAGTGCAGCGTTCTTTTCACAATGTCTCCTGAGTTAGATGAACCCCAAGAAGTGACCATGTAAGCATCCAAACTTCCTTCCCTGTCTCTACCTTTTCATCCCTAGGTACAGACCTCCAGGGATGGTGGAATAGAATCACAGATTTACAGCTGGGAGGGACCTAAAAGATAATTTAGTCCAGCATCACCTGCCTCATTTTACAGATGAGGACACCAAAGCCTAGAATATTTAAGGAACTTGCCCGACATCTCAAAAGTGGCAAGATTTAAACCCAGATACTCTGACTCTATAGCCAGTATGTGGGTTTTTTCCCACTCTGTACTACAATATTACTCTCCTAGATAATGAAAATAGGGATAGAGGGAATTACACTAAGAGAATGGACTAGGAAAAGGTAATTAGCCAAGACTGGCCCAGGAAAGATGACAGTAATAATAATAGCAGAGAGGGTTCTTCTTTCCTATCCTCCTTAACCAACCTTTTACCTTTGATGTATTTAAAAGATCACCATTTTGTCAAGGGGAAAAAGAATTGCTCTGTCAAAGGATTTTTTTCCTTCCTAAAGCTATCTGCTGCTAAATTTATAAAATTGTGGTTTTCCAAGTGCCTGAAAAATAAGGACAGCAGGAAAGAAATGCTATTGTCCAACTTTGGAGACTAGACCTAGTCACAAAACACATTTTGATCAGTTCAATTTTTGTATCTTGGCTTTAAAAGGTCACATTTGAGGTTGACAGGTAGACCTGCTCCCCCTCTTATCCCATGACAGACTGGTTCTAATATAAGAGGATGCCAAGATATCTAATGTTTCAACTATTGCAATCAACTCACTTTGAAGAGGGAAAAAGGCAAATAATTGCAATGCAAGTTGAACATTTAGAAGACAAATGTCTGAATTCACCCATAAGTTATCAACAATGCCTCTGTTGGAGCTGTCAGGAACCCAGGGAAGATTCAAAGATGGAATACAGTAAATATGTCTCAAAAAGCAAATGATGATCAGCATTCATCTTTATTGGTGGATAGGGAATAGAGAATATACTTCATAAGCTATTTCAATTGAAGTCTATTATAAATCAGTTTTAGAAACAGTATGGCCTAGGGGGAAAGAGTATTTTATTCCAATTCTCTCTCTGACCCATAATACTTGTGTGACCTTGGGCAAATCACTGAGCTTTTATAAGCCTCAGTTTCCTAAAGTAGAAGATAGTAATGGTACTTTTACATTACCTACTTCACAAGATTCTTATGAGAAAACACTTTGAAAATCATAAAGCATTCGGGGGCACCTAGATGGCACAATAGAGAGTTGGGCCTGGAGTCAGAAAGACTTAAATTCAAATCCAACCTCACTTATCAGTGGTGTGACTTTGGACAAGTCACTCTGCCTCAGTTTCCTCATTTTGTGGGGACAATAAGAGTAGCATCTACCTCCTAGGGTTGTTGTGAGGATCAATGATACAACAAGTATAAAATGCTTAACACAGTACCTGGCACACAGCAGGTGCTGTGTAAGTGTTAACTAATGTTAATTTTAGAATAGAGACCGAGGTCTTGGGAATTAGGAAGGCTGATAGAGAGACCATGATATTGAAATGGTTATCATTGTGAATATTGGAATCATCAAGGATAAGGGCAGTGGTTGGAGTAAAGAGAAAATTTGAACCAGGAGTTGAAGTGACAAGGATCTGGGTGACAGAATAGGGTGAAGTGAACTTGAGAGGTGATATTATGAGGACAGACCAAGAGTCTTCATGTGGTAGCAGGGAGAAAGGACTATGACATACATCTCTCAGCAACTCCAGATCTCAAGTCTGTTATCATGAGAGAAGGAACAGCCAGCATTGAAGAAGGTGATGAAAGAAGTGCCATCTTCTGGAGAAAGCCAGGTTCCAATTAGGAGGAAGGAAGAGGAGGACTAAGGCGAGTTATTAAATTAATAATAGGTCATGAATTCCAGGAGGAATAGAGTGGGAAAGGGCCAGACAGAAGATGATAAGGAAAGGTAGGACTGAAGTTGATATAGAATACAGGGGGAAATCCTGAAGGAAAGGGGTTTGTCACCTATGTGAATGTTTGGAATGTTAGGGATTAAGAAAGCAAGAAATTGAGATTTGCCAGCCATACGGAAGGAAGAGTAACAAAAAACAGAAGCTTCCATAACAAATCAGCCCCAAGACTTTAATTAGAAAGTTGGTGTGATGGAGATTTCCTAGGTCTTGTCTCCCCGGTGAACCTCATAGGCTTGACTGAAGCTGGGCAGGGCTGCAGGTTAAGCTAATAGCCACAGCAGCTGCAGCTGACATTTGTACAGCTTTAGGGTTTACAAAGCCCAAGAAGACTGGAGGTGGAAGTAGGTCTTCACTTTAGCAAAAATAACTTTCCTGATGCTTGTTGTAGCTCCACCACCTGAAAATTTAAAATGTCATGTATTTTACTCAAACGCAATTTGCATGCAAATTTTCCAAAAACTTATGTAATTCAATTCAATTCAAGAAACATTCATTAAACCACACATTTCTGCATGTGTGGGTCATTGTGCTGGGACACAAAGATAAAATGGTAATAATAAGTTCAATAGACATGTAAAGGGAAAGATAGATAAAGAATACTTAAACGATTTCATTTTTCCCCCAAAAGGTCGGTAGCATCAAGTAGATATCAATTCTTAAATTTCACTTTCTCCAGAGAACTGGAAAAACTAAAATTATATTTGTTCCTTGAATTGAAGGGTTAGAATATCTTAATCATCTTAGTCATGCCCTCCCTAGAGAAGTATAGGAATTACCTGATGCCCCTTGCCTCCTAGGGAGTTATGCTTCCCTTGAATAGCAACCAAGCTGTGGGCAAAACTGGTTGGTGAAGAGAATCTGGCAAGCCTTATATGGATACAGGGGATCCCTCCAAATAGCATTGTTTCCTCCTCAGCACGGCTTTCCTGACCAACAATAACAACAACAACAACAAAATATGAGCGTTGGCTTCATACCAAGCTTCCTCTCCCTCCTGAAATGATTTTGTATTTATTTATCTGTTTATATGTTGTATTCCCCCAACCCCTAATAGAATGTAAGCTCCTTGAGGGCAGGTGCTGTTTCATTTTTGTCTTTGTATCCTTAATACCTGGCATATATTACTTGATAATTAAATAAATATTTGTCAAATTGGAGCCATGTAAAGGTGGGAGCCATAGGTACCATCTGTAGAATCTAAAATATTTAGAATTCACAAAACAGATAAAATAATTGTAATTATGTATAATTTTTAACTTACTAGAATAGAGGTTCTTAACCTGGAGGGGGGAGGTCTTTGAATTTATTTTTTTAATAATTTTGATAACTGCATTCCTTTTTTTCTTATTTCTTTTCTTAATTACTTTTTAAAATTTTAACATTTGCTTCTAAAAATTCTACATTCCAAATTCTCCCCCCTTCCCTCTCCCCCTCATTGAGAAAGCAAGCAATTTGATATAGATTATGCATGTTAAGTCATACCAAACATATTAACCATGTTGCAAAAAAAGACACAGGCCTCCCCCTTTCCACCCTCCCCCCCAAAAAAAAACAAGAAAAAATAAAATTAAAAATTATACTTGAGTTTGCATTCAGACTCTATTGGTTCTTTCTCTGGAGGTAGATAGTACTTTTCATAAGTCCTTCAGAATTGTCTTGGATCATTATATTGCTGAGAATACCTAAATATTGCTATTATTGTGTACAATATTCTCCCAGTTCTGCTCACTTCACTTTGCATCAGTTCATATACATCTTCCTAAGTTTTTTTGAAAGCAATCCTGTCTGTCATTTCCTATAGCACAATAGTATTCCAACATAATCATATGCCATGACTTGGAAAGCCTTTCCCCAATTGATGTGGATCTCCTCAATTTCCAGATCTTTGCCACTACAAAAAGAGTTGTTATAAATATTTTTGTATGTATATGTCCTTTTCCTTTTTAGTTGATATCTTAGAATACAGACCTAGTAGTGGTATTACTGGGTCAAAGGGTATGCAGTTTTATAGGTCTTTGGGAACAATTCCAAATTGTTCTCCAGACTGCTTAGATCAGTTCACAATTTCACCAACAGTGTATTAGTGTCCTAATTTTTCCACATGCCCTGCAACATTTGTCACTTTCCTTTTCTGTCATAGTAGCCAATTTGATAGGTGTGGTGGTACCTCAGAGTTGTTTTAATTTGCCTTTCTCTAATCAATAGTTTGATTTCTTCTTCTGAATACTGCCTTTGACATTTATCAATTGAGGAATGACTCATACTCATAAATTTTATTCAATTCTCTATCTATTTGAGAAATGAGGCTTTTATCAGAAAAACTTGCTGTAAAAATGTTTTCCCAGTTTCCTGCTTTCCTTCTAATCTTGGCAGCATTGATTTTGTTTATGCAAAAAATGTTTTAATGTAATGTAATCAAACTATCCATTTTACATTCCATAATGCTCTTAATCTCATTTGATCATAAATTATTTTGTTCACAGATAATAGGTAAAATTTTCCATGCTCCCCTAAATTGTTTATATCACCCTTTATGTCTAAATCATGTGCCCATTTTGATCTTTTCTTAGAATATAGTATGAGATGTTGGTCTCTACCTAGTTTCTGTCAAACTACTTTCCGTTAATAATGTGTATTTCAATAAAATTTATTTCTTCTGTAATCTTTTATATTTTGTTTTATGCAATTAAAAACATTACTCTGAGTAGAGATTCACAGGCTTCACTACAAACCACCAAAGAGGTCCAAGACACAAAGATTAAGTATACTTATACTAGAAGATTCACCACAGGATTGTCTTTTTAAAAAGAGGTCCCATAGGACATTTTACAATGTGATTTGATATTACTAAAACTTAATTTAGATTCAGCTTTTTGGAAAGATATCCATTATAATGATACTCCTAAAAACATCCAGCATCAAAAACAATATTACCAAATAAAAACACCCAAAAATTATATTGCCATGAAAATGAAATCTTTAGAATTCAATATTATTCATTAAACAGGCTTGTCCTTTATTCAGAAGTACTGTGCCAGAGTAAATTCTAATAATGCAAGAACTGTAGAAATATATTTTGAAACAACATATTCATCAATAATATCTATTTTTTATTGAAACTAACAGTCCTTTTTTAATGTTCTATTTTATTTTTATTTATTTATTTATTGGTGGGACAATGAGGGTTAAGTGACTTGCCCAGGGTCACACAGCTAGTAAGTGTCAAATGTCTGAGGTCGGATTTGAACTCAGATCCTCCTGAATCCAAAGTCAGTGCTTTATCCACTGTACCACCTAGCTGCCACCTAACAGTCCTTTTTTTATCAGATGAACTGGAAGAGTGGATCAGTTTGTTGTGGCATGGCTTAAAGGATTAAAGTGATAACTTGATTAACAAGATTTTAATCACCAAAATGAGTGATCCCCTTCCAACTACAGCCTATATAGATAGCTATAATTGTTCAGTCTTTTTTGGTGTATGTGCCACTATCTCTGCTTTGCCCTTATACATGCTGGTTGGTATTTAATCAAAATTACAACTAGGATAAGGTAACCGCGGCTTTGGTCCAGGGTACCTATGATTCAGAGGGCATCAACTTCAGAAGATGCTAATGGCACTTTCAATGCTTTGGCTGTGTAAAAACAGCAGGAATTAGCACTTAGTAAGCATGAATAGTTAAAATAGGAAGCTACCAGATGGGGCCTGAGGTGGGTTCTTTCCTTCTCTGCTTTGCTTCCTCTCTCCTCTCCATTCTCTACCCCCCAGCCCAGAGAATCCTTGCCCATGTGTTCCACCTTCTTCCCTTCCACCCCCCTCAGCTGAGGGAGGGTCTCATGCTGCTTGTCCCAAAAGTGCAAAAATTCCTAGCTATAGTTCTGCTTTCAGTTCACAGTGATTGAAAGGTGTTCTATGGTCAGAATTTCTTTTCTTTCTGTTTTCTTTCAGAAAAAACATCAGCCCTTTTTCTTAGCCTTCATGCAAAAACAGCCCTGAATACTGTCAGCTCATTTAAGTCGGTAGCATGACATACATAAAGGGGGCACCACTGCTTCCTTAGAGACTTCAATCATTTTGAGTTTATGGGTTCCAGCTCAAACACTGGTTTCTGAGTGAGATGAGTGGAACATAAAATGATTTAGAGATTAACTTCACAGTAGATGTGGTATTAATTTAAGGCATTTGAGTTGATCTTTAAATATGTCATTTAAAAAATGAAAACATTTCCAGATTCAATACTTTTATTTTTTACTTCTCCAAGTTTGACTTTTAATTCATACTATAATTTATCTTGAGACAGTAACTTAATTATTTCCATAGAGCTTAGTATTTGCAGAGCAAATAGGAGAGTAAAGTTTATGCCTTCATTCAAATACACATACTTGTTATTTAACATCTGATAGTAGGGCAAAAACTCAACAAGAGCAATGGGACAGCACCATATGAACAGTACAGAGAGAGAGAGAGAGAGAGTCAGACAGACAGAGACAGAGAGAGAGAGAGAAAATGGAAAGGAAGCTGGCCTGCAGTTACTGCTACCTCCTGCCACATCTCAGAGGCTTGTGGAGGATATAGTTCCCAAGGGGGAGATGCTCACTCCCACATTTACATAATGATAAAATCACTATCTTAGAAAAGGAAAAATTGAATCTACCAAGAATTCTATTATACTACTAGCCTATGATAAGACAATTGATTTGGGTAAGATTTTTTTAAACTGTATCAACCATTTGTTTGCTATAACATAGATATGGCAGAAGAATCCAATATTGCCACATAGTGACACAAAGTTTGTCTTATTCTCCCACCTTTTCTAATCACTGAGCACCTCCACCCAAAGATCAGAATATTGAGATCTGGCACAGTGATAGCACACCTTGTTCCTCTTAGTACAAACCAAAGGTCAGATTGCACACACCTTGTTCCAAATAAACTGCAACTTCACAATCTAACTGTTGCAGCAGGTGCACCATTATATATATTTACTCTATACTCCAGCGGAGTGGCAAAACAATTTTATCCTGCATTGATTCTCAACCAGTAAGGCCTTTTGTTTTCCTCAGTGAATGGGAGAAAAGTAGTTTCTTTAAGCACACACAATACCTTTAAAGCACCACACCAAATACTGCTCTAGATGGAGGCTAGATAATAATGTACCCACTTCAATAACAAATTCACCGACAACGCAGTATTTTCTATTAACTGGCGCCATGGGGCCTAGGTGGCTAAGCTGTCAAAAAAATTTCCCCTGGGTACAGATCGCTTCAACACTAATGAATCTCATCCTATTTGCCTCACTCTTAAAACCATTAAATAAATTGGTTCAATTCAGCACAAGGGATAAACACAGTTCACAAAAGGCCAAGGAATTAAAAACAGAGTGTAGAAGCTTGGTATTCAGATACACTTTGTATTGAGGCAGATTCACATAATGAAGTTTGCAGAAGCCCAGAATACAATGGGCTTCATTGAACGAAGTGTATTTGTAATCACAGACATTAATACATTTAAAATTTTAAAACATAAAAGTATTGCCTACTTCAAGAAATGCCTAGACTGTTTCCTATTTTCACTGGTTAAACAAACCATCTAAAACATTAAAAAGAACCAGAAAGAAGTCCTTCCACTGAATTCAATGTCAGAACAAGTAGTAAGAATTTTTGTGCCTGAATCAGGAGGATTTGGGGAGCAAGGATCCAGTGGTGGAAATTTACCTAGAACCGGGCTTCACAAGGAAGAGTTATGCCTTCAGATACATTGAGGTTTCTACCTTACTAAAGGACCTGCTGCTGTTGGACTATGAGGTTAAGGGAGCAGCTGAGGATGACTCCAAAGGAAGAAAATGTGTCCTGGAACTTACTGTTGGTACCTTCTTCGCTTCTAGGAACTATGGCAAAGCTTATCCCTAAGTGAGGCTCAGTGTTTACCATAGACTCAGAAGAATGGGCCTGTCATGCTAATCTATCCATAGAGCTGCTATTTCAGACCTTTTCTTCTCTCCTCTTGACTCCCATATCACCCTTCCCTCCTGCCTGCTTGCCTCATGGTTAAAGAGAGACCTTTGGCTGTCAAATAAATCATCCTTCTCCCATATTCTATATCTAAAAAAAACATGGACATGATTCCATCAATCTAATTTCTTTCTACTCCAGCTTCTGATAAAGATAAATGGCCTTCTCTTTACCACAGTCAACACCTCTACTTGTATCCTTAATTCCATCCCCTCCATTCTATAATAATTGTAAAACATTAATTTCCTTGAAATATTAGCATGAAGCATAGTGACAGCAATATTGTTCGATGAGCAATTGTAAATGACTTAACTACTCTTAGCAATACAATGATCCAAGACAATCCCAAGGAACTAATGATGAAGCATACTATCCACTCCCATAGAAAGAACTAATAAAGAGCACTTGTGGATTGAACATATTGGAATGATTGGAATGATGCCACCTGCTGGAGACTTGCTGTAGAAAAACTCCGCCATGAGGAGATGGCCTCTGAGGGCAAGCCATGGGATCAAGGTCCTTGGCGTCAGGAAGTGACATTTGCTCGTGTGTACTGTCTGTCAAGGCTACCAGCCAATCAACTTGAGGAGCCTCCCATTTCTGGGAGGAGGACACTAAGTAGGAAGGAGATGCTGGGGGAGGGCTTGTGTCTCTTTTGGTTCCTGACCTTGCCATGGTGGGTCAAATGATGGGGTCTCTTAGAAATAGTTAGATTTTTACCTTTCTCTCTAATCCTAATGTTCTTTAATAAATACTTAAATACTCTTGCTAAAGCTTATAATTTATTGGTGACCACTCATTAGATTTTAGATAGTATAGCTAGAATTTTAGCCCCTTACAATATATAACCTATACCAGATTGGTTGCTATCTTGTGGAGGGGGGAGGAAAGGGAGAGAGGGAGAAAATTTGGAACTCTAAATCTTATGAAAATGAATGCTGAAAACTACCCTTACATGTAACTGGAAAAAATAAAATAAATGTTTGTTTATATATATATATATATATATATATAGCATAATGTGTGTGTGTGTGTATGTATACATACATACCACATGATATAAACTCTCAGCCAAGCTCTGAGCAAAGTTAGGTCTTTGGTTGTGTAAAGTACTATAAAATTACAATGAACAAAAGAGACAACTTGTCTGAAGAGAGCTCTCAAGACTGAATTTTACTCTTCTAAGTCAAATGTTTGTATTTTTCAAGTCAATAAATAGGGTGAATAGTAAAAAGCATGCTGGATTTTGGAATAGAAGCCTTTTGTTCAAATTCTAGCTATGGTACCTGTTACTTGTATGAATCTTCAGAAGTTATTTAACTTCTATGGACCTGTTTCTTTACCTATAAAATGAAGAATTGAACTAGAAGATTCCTTTGGTATAAATCTATGATTCTATGAGCAATAGATGTAGGAGGATTTTGTTTTTCCTATACCTCTCTGTCTAGCAATGGTGTAGTGCAAGTCAAGTCAACAAGCATTTATCAAGCACCTACTATGTGCCAGATATTGTGCTAAGTGCTAGGGATACAGTGAAAGGCAAAAAATCGTCCTTTGCTATCAAGGAACTCATAGTCTAATGCAAGAGACAAAATGTAAACTACAATCTAATAAAATCTGACATTCATAAGCTATGAGAAACTGACAGAAATCTATAAGAATAGATATTCCCCAATAGAAAAATGGTTGATATGGATAAAGAATCTTTTTCAGGATTTTAAGATATATCATCTTATCCATCAAGTTGGCAAAAATGGCTTAAAAATGATAAAATTCAATAGTGGTAAATTCAGCAGCAGTGAAAAATATATTCTATTATGTTGTTGGTAAACCTCCAAAATGGTATAAGCTTTCTAAAGAATAACCTGAAAATATGCAAGAAGAATTACAAAACTGATCATGTATTTTACTTAAGTGATCCCACTATTACAAATATATCCTAAGATGCTATTAAATGAAGAGAGAGATGTAGTTATATAAAAATATTCATAGCTGCTTTATTAGTAATAATCAAAAGCTTAAATCAATATATATTACCTAAGATTGGGGAATGGATGATTAAATTTTAGTATATGAATACATTGCAACATTATACTATAAGAAATGACAAAGTTCAAAGAAACATATGTATAAGAAACATGTAAAGTGATGTAAAATAATAACAGTAAAATTGGAAGAACATACATATTGACAACTATATGGGGAAAAAGCCCAACAAAATAATTTCACCAATTAAAAATAGAAGATAGTTATTGTTGCTATTAAGAAAAATATGGAAAATAAATTTAATCAAGTAACATTTTTCCTGTTTTTTTTAACCAAATTAAAAATATTTGGTTTCTAAGGAATGGACTCATAGCCAGAAACCTGGGTTTGGGACCAATTATTAGCATATGGCTTCCATATGTAAGTCCCTTAAGTTTTTTTACCTCAATTTTCTCCTCTGTGAAATGAGGGTGTTGGGATAGATGATCTCTAAGGTCCCTTCTAGCCAAAACACTTAATAAAATATTCTTGATTATTTCTATTTTTAAAAAATGCTAAGTTTATGGAGGGAAACACTAACTGTGAAAAAGGGAAAAGGAAAAAAATTGTACAAAAAATATTTATAGCAACTCTTTGTGGTGGCTAAGAATTGGAAATGGAAGGCATATCCATCAATTGGGGAATGACTGAACAAACTGTGATCTGTAATTTTAATGGAATATTATTGTGCTATAAGAAATGACAAGCAGGATGATTTCAGAAAAACCTGGACTCATATGAGTGAGCAGAACCAGGAGAACATTGTGCACAGTGACAGCATTATTGCTCTATGAGCAATTGTGAATGACTTAACTACTCTCAGCTATACAATGATCCAAGACAATCCCAAAGGACTAATGATAAAGCATACTATCCACCTCCAGAGAAAGAACTGATATTGATTGAACACAGACTGAAGCATGTTATTTTGCACTTTCTCTTATTTTTTACTTGAGTCTTTTTGTGTAAAATTACTAATATGGTAATGTTTTACATAATTTCACATGTATAACCTATAGTGATTGCTTGCAACCTTGGGGAGGGCGGAGGGTAGGGAGAGAGGGAATGAGAGAGGGCTAGAATTTGGAACTCAAAACTTTAAATTAATATTTTTTAAAAAGAATGCCTAGCTGTGTGACCCTGGGCAATCCACTTAACCCCCATTGCCCTGCAAAAAAAAAAAAATGAATGCTAAGTTTATATGGCCAATGACAGAATCTTTTCTCTGCCCTTAAGGACCTCTCTTCCTCTCTCAAAATCAATGGTGTCCCCCATCCCTCTCTCCTAGGGTGAATGGATAACCCTGCACCATTTAAATTCTTACTCAAAGGATACTTTATGAATTCCTAACTAGATGTGGTCCAACAGGGCTAGAGAAAGCATAACACAATCTGAACATGGAGCTGGTGACAGGAACCCTTTTCAAGCTGAAAAACAATAGGATCAGTCCATCCTCTCTTAAAATAAGCTTTTGTGAGACCAGAGGACAACAGAATTAATAGACAAAGGGAGAGCAATCAACTTCAGTAAGAGGATATTCTTTTTTTATTTTTTTTTATTTTTTGCAGGGCAATGAGGTTTAAGTGACTTGCCCAGGGTCACATAGCTAGTAAATGTCAAGTGTCTGAGGTCATATTTGAACTCAGGTCCTCCTGAATCCAGGACCAGTGCTTTATCCACTGATCCACCTAGCTGTCCCGAGAGGATATTCTTAATCAGGCTTTCCATCACTAGAGCTATGAGCTATATAATAACTCAAGGAGACCTGGGTTTCCTGCCATACAGTGAAAATTCTGGAGGACTTCTTCTCTGACATTCGATTATCAAGTTTTTCTTACCTGAGAGCACTGCTTGGTCCTGACCTCTGGGAGCCAAGAAGAATTTCAGGAGGAGCCACACAAAGAGCAACACCTAAGGAAAAAACAAAAAGGTTTCTATTTATTTTCCAAAGGTTCTATTTTGATTTCTATTTTTGTTTTCCCCAAACTCTTAATAAAACTTTCCTGGTTTGGGGCAGCTTGGTGGTACAGTGGATAGAGTGCTGGACTTTATCCTTCCTGAATTCAAATTAGAAAGACCTGAGTTCAAATTCAACATCTGACACTTACTAGCCAGCTGTGTCATCCTGGGCAGTCACCTAGCTTCTCTTAAGCCTCCATTTCAATAGCATCTACCTTACAAAGTCATCCTGAAGATCAAATGAGAGAAATATACAAAAATGTCTTTGCAAACCTTAAAGAGCTATATCATGAATGAATGGATGGGGGGGAGCATTTATTAAGTGCTTGGTATAGGCAAGCACTGTGCTAAGCACTGGAGATAGAAATAGAAAAGCTTGACATTCCTTCTCTCAAGGAGCTCATGTTCTAAATAAATGCTAGCTGTTATTATTTTCTCGATGTTCCTTCTTTAATATCTTGAACTTCATGCTTGCAGTGGGAGTTCTATTCAGTATACATAGTGATGACACACAGTAATACTTTCAGAGTTTAGGGGTGGGATAGAGCTACAGGCCAGAGAAGTGGGATTTCTTGAAAATGATCCTGGGTCCTTCATGTTGTGAAAGCCCTTGGATTCAAAGGTTACATTTATGATTTCCTTTTAAAATATCTAAGGGTAAAATAAGAGACAGCTACATGGTACAGCGGATAAAGTGATGGGCCTGGAGTCAGGAAGACTCATGTTCACGAGTTCAAATCCAGCTTCAGACACTTACTAGCTGTGTGACCACAGACACTAACCTAATAGCTATCTCAATCAGCTTAACTAACTAGAAGGCTTATGTGATCCATCAGAAAGGACTGCAGTTATGAGAGATCAGGCCCAACATTGTGACTTTTACCACTGGCAGAGTGGAAGAGAACCCAATCTCAGAATCTTTTGGGGATCCAAAATTTCTGTGCCTCTGAAGCAAGCTATCATTTCATAGGGGTTCAAAGTGTTTGTCAATCAACAATAAACCCAGGACATTTTATTTCTTTTTTTTTCAGACTAAAGAATTAGTCTCTGTTATAAGAAAAATCATTCCAGTTTGTGTGCATGTGTTTCCTTTCTAACTAGAAATCTACATTTGAGTTAGCTCACTGCTGTTGGTTTTCAACATAAATTAGGTAATTAGATGATTCTATTTTTTCCTACTTCTCTCCCTTACAAACAAATTTGCCTTTATACAACACAGTGGGAAATGAGCTTTCCTCCTCCACAGAACACTGTCCTCATTCATCCTCATTAGTCTTCATTAGTTGTCACAAGAATTAATAAAAGAAAGTTCCACTTTGGGTGATTTATATTCCAGACAATTGAATTATGAAGTTGGATACATGCGGGGGACATATGACAAAGACACAGGGTGAAAACTGTTGAGAGTGAGGACACTGTAGATAAATTTTTTAAATCTCTCGGAAATAACAGTGAGCTTCCATGTCATTTCATATTATTTCCATGAGAAGAATCTCATTTTTTCTTTAAAATGCTAACCAAAAAATCATATGTAAAATTTGATCTTCATCTTCTCATGTTTTTACATTATGCCTTTCCTAAGTAAAATGTTTCTTATACCTATGCCTCCACTAGGAATTCAGGAACATTTTGTTTTGTTTTGTTTTTCAGGGGCAATGAGGGTTAAGGGTAATGACTTGCCCAAAGTCACACAGTATCAAGTAGTATCAAGTGTCTGAGGTCAGATTTGAACTCAGATCCTCCTGAATCCAGGGCCAGTGCTTTATCCACTGTGCCACCTAGCTGCCCCTGCCCCCATTTTTTCTTTTTCTTAAAGCAAGAGTTCCTGACCTGGGTTGTGAACTTCTTAAAATAATATTTGATAACTTTTTTCAATGTAATTGGCTTCCTGTGTAATCCTATGTATTTTTTTTTTATTTTAAACCCTTACTATGAGAAGCAGTCCATAGGTTGCATGGGACTGCCACAGGAGTCCATGACACACAAAAAAGGTTAAAAAACTCCTTTCTAAAGAATCAGTCTAGGTACTTCTCAAGATTTTTGCTCTCTTCCTCCTTGCTAAAGGAAACTTTTATAATAATTTTTTTTAAAGTTCTCCTTTGTCTGAAGCAACTCTGCTTTCTCATCTTCTGATCCCAATCACTTCTCCAGAATGGCATTGCTATCTTCTCGTAAAGACTGTGAATCGAATCATCTGTACTGGGAAAATAGACTTGTTGCCAGCCCTTATCTTCAGTCCAAAGTTTTTTCTGTCTTCTGAGACCATTACCTTCTTCACACTTCATTCTAGTCATAATATCAAAATACTTAGTCTACAATTTGGAGCTATTTCTCCCTCTGTCTCCTTTGAAATCACTCTCATGTTCTTTTTCCATCCCGAAACAGATTCATGCTACACCTCCCCCCCCATGCCATTTATTTCCTACTCCCAATTCAGATTCTTCAAATACTTAAACACACACACACACACAAACTTCCCATCCCTAACTTCCTGCTGAAGACCTACTTTTGTTCTAAAAGATATGAAGAAGGGAATACATATTTATTAAGCAGTCCGACCCTTTGCCAGGCCCTGAGCTAAACACTTTACATTTGATCTTAACAGCAACCCTAGATATAGGCACTATTATAATCCCCATTTTACATTTGTACAAACTGAGGCAGGCAGGAGTTAAGTGACTTTCCCAGGGTAACATAGTTAGGAAGAATCTGAGGCTGGATTTGAAGTCAGGTCTTGCTCTAGGCAGAGGGGGTCTATCCACTATGGTACCATGTACCATCTCATCTTGCTTAATTCTTCCCTTATTGCTACTTAAGAAAAACATCACATGTACAAATGGCTGCCCACCACTCCTTCTCCACATATCTCCTTTTGTGGCCTTAATAACTTGTTATCCATCACCCTGTCCTTCTATACAAAATTGTTCACCTTTTCTCAAGATACCAAATGATCTTCTTTAAATGAAGAACCACTTCCACATCCTTTTTCTTCTGGATATGGTAATGTGCTGAATAAAAAGACATTCAAAATTTCTCTAACCTTATTTTCTCTTTAAAAAATAAACAACCCACATTTTTCTCTTTTTTCTTTTGAGAGGCTTGAGAGTGGAGGTCTCCTTTTATTCACATTCTTACAGCTTGCTTCCTTTTCACTAAAATACTTGCTGCTTCTCTTCTTTCCTAAAATTGAACATCTCCTAAACCACAACCTTGTCCTTGTTTAAATAACCCGTTTTTACCTCCCTTTCTACTGTAATGCAATTATCTTCTCAACTTGAAAAATTTTTTTTAAAGTTTGCAATGAAAATGGTCATCTCAAGTTCCTTGATTATGTTAGGGATTATTCCCTTTCCACCACTTCAAATTCTCCATAGAATTATTTTTTCCTTTCCCTCCCACCAAGCTGATTCTTTTCCAAAATGATTCCTATTAATACCCCTATATTAGACATTAAGATCATGTGTCATTGCAGTTTCTAGGATTATTTTTTCCTCAAGATTATTTTGTTCAAAATGTTTTTTAATATTTTAAATATACCCTAGCATCAAATATTCTAAATTATAACTCTAAAAACATATGTAAATTATTTTAAAATGTAGTAATCTCAATTCACTTTAAAAAAAATATTTTTTATTTAGCCCTATTACCCAAAACACTACAACCCTTTTTTAGACTTTTTTTTTGGTTTTTTTTTTTTTTTTTTTTGCAGGGCAATGGGGGTTAAGTGACTTGCCCAGGGTCACACAGCCAGCAAGCGCCAAGTGTCTGAGGCCAGACCTGAACTCAGGGACTCCTGAATCCAGGGCCTGCGCCCCATCCACTGCGCCACCTAGCCGCCCCCCCCTTTTTTAGACTTTTAACCCTTAAGGATACTCTTTTTCTGGGTTCCTTTAAAAGAAAAACTTTGACAAGTTAACACTCAGTTTGTCAATGTCAATTAGGTCAGCAAGAGCAACAACAAGGAGCTGACCCAGCTGAGAAGGAAAACTCTTTTCTCTTCCTCCTGGCCATAAGCCAAAAGGTATACCTAGGAAGACCAAAGGAAAAGCAGACAGATCTAGTGAAGTAGTCTCCTATCTACCTACAATAAGGCTTACACATGTCTCTTGCATAGAGAGACATAGTCCCTTAGGACTGGGTTACTTACCAAGCTCCTGAATGAAGGATTCAGCCAAATCAACAAGCTGCATATGAGTATGCTGTTGCCAAAGGATGAGAAGCCAATAAAAGTATTGTTTTTTTAAGAACTCTTGTGTCGAATCTGCTTTGGAATCCAAAGGTGAGGCCATGATGTTCACATCCTAACCAAAAAGGGCCCCTGAAGGCTTAACCAGCAATATTGACATGCCTGCCACAATTGTGACCTCTCTTAGGATGTCATAAGAAGCTGGTGTTGCCTTGGAAACTTCCCGGATTGCTACATGTAAATTCTGTTTTCTCTAGCAGCCAGGATCCAATGTAGGCTCTCTCTGAATTCTGTATATCTCTAAGATGAAAAAACAAAACCAAAAAACAAAACATGATATTTTCTTAGAATAGTAATACTTCAGGGAGAGGAAGCATTCTTATAAATCAAGATTATTACAGAATTCAAAGCAACCTACATTGAAAGACCAGGAAAGGTTTCATGGAAGAGCAAATACATATTTATTTGACCTTATAACAATGAAAATGAACTTAGTTTATACCTTAACCCCAAACAATTTCCTTTATTCTACTAGAGTAGTAGAAAATCAATTAATCAAGGAAGAATTTCCCTCTTCCCTCACTTCCTCATCCTTAGAGCTGATAAGGATGCCATTTCTCTTACTATTCCCCTACTTAACTTTGATAAACATGTATTAAGTCCCACTGTGTACAGAGCTAGGTGCTATGAACTGGGAGGAGGCACAAGTCAAAAAATAAGGGTGGAGATACAAGTCCCAAGAATAGAATTGTGATACAGGTGACCTGAGGTTACCTAAGTAAACTTGCAAGGGTAAGGAACAGTGAGGGAGAATATTAAATCTAGCTTAATTAAGTCTTAGCAAAATATAATTAAAAATCAATGTTCAATTTCACAAGCCCAAGGGCCCCAAGGAAAGGCCAAGTAGGGCTAACCAGCCCACCCAAAAGCATAGGAGTGGCTAGATACTGACCTGATGCAAACCAGCAATTTCAGGAACTAAAACTGGAGAACAAGTACATCAAGGAAAACATCCTCTCCTTCCCAATTACCTTTTCCTGTGAGGACACCACCCTCCTCTCAGTCACCTTCATAACTTCATTGTTGTTCCTGACTCCTGTCTCATAAAACCTCCACATATCCAATCTGTTCCCAAGTCTGGTTGTTTCTACCTTGACAATATATTGATTATGAGGCAGATGCATGGTACAGTAGATAGAGCCCTAGGGCCTGAAGTCAGGAAGAACTGGGTTCAAATATGACCTCATACAGCTCCCTCTCTGTGTGACTCCAGGCAAGTCACTTAATTTGTTTGCCTCAATTTCCTCATTTGTAAAATTAGATAATCATAGAAACTTCCTCCAGGGGACCTACATGAGCTGATGCAAAGTAAAATCTACTGTATACAAAGTGACAGTAATATTGTGAGATGACCTGCTGTGAATGACTCAGTTATTTTCAGCAATGCAATGATCCAAGACAACTCCGAAGGTCTTAAGAAAAATGCAATCCATCTACAGAGAGAGAACTGATGGTATTTGAATACAGATTGAAACATGTATTTTTTTGTTAGTCACTTTATCAGAAACAAAAAAAAAAATGATGAGCAGGATGCTATCAGAAAAACCTGGAAAAACCTACATGAATTGATGCTGAGTGAAATGTACTGTATACAAAATGACAGCAATAGTGTAAGATGATCTGCTGTGAATGACTTGGTTATTTTCAGCAATGCAGTGATCCAAGATAACTGTGAAAGACTTATGAAAATTTCAATCCATCTACAGAGAATGGATTACAGATACAGAGATGGTATCTGAAAACAGATTGAAGCATAATTTTTTTGATAGCTCTTTAATCTGAAGTTTTCTTTTTGTCTGTTTTCTTTCACAATCTGGCTAATGTGGAGATGTTTTGCATGACTACTCATGTATAACTTATATTGAATTGCTTGAGATCTTGGGGGGGGGCGGGCCTGGGGAGGGAGGGAAGCAGAGAAGTTGGAACCAAAAGTTTTTAAAAATCGATGTCAAAATTTGTTTTTACATGTAATTTGGAAAAATAAAATTCTAATTAAATAAGAAACTACCTCTAGGGTGGTTGTGAGCATCAAATGAGATATCTATAAAGTATTTTAATACAATGCCTGGCACAGAGTAGATGCTTTAAAAATGCTTGTTAAATCTAAATCTATACATACCTTTCTCCCTACTTTCACAGCCAGCATCATATTGCAGGCACTATTCAATTCATCTATTCTATTTTTGAATATTTGCTATTGTCCAATATGTTCACTATTTCTTCTTGTTTCATGTCATCTGAAAATTAATATTCATGCTATCCATAGCTTCATTTGAGCCATTGATAAAAATCTTAAATAGCACAAGTCCAACTATATATCCTGGTATTCCACTGGAAACCTCCTTTGAATTTTCTATCAATTCATTAATGACTACTTTTGGGGGTCAACTATCAATCAGCTCTGAATCCACCTAATAGTAATAACATTTAGACCATATCTTTCTATCTTATTCTAAGAAGAGGATAAATTGTGCACAGTTCTCCTTTTTTACCTTTATAACATCTCTCCTATATCCACCCTTCTCTCCTCTGGCACTGCCACCATCCTGTTCCATAACTTCATCACCACAGACCTTGATTATTATAATAGCCTACTGGTTTATCTCCCTACCTCAAGTCTCTCCCCACTTCAGTCCATCTTCTACTCAGTCTAACATCTGATCTTCCTAAAGCATAGGTCTAAGCGTGCCACCCCTCTCTTCAGTAAACTCCAGTAGCTCCTGATTACCTCCAGGAGCAAATGTAAAATCCTCTCTTTGGCTTTTTAAGTCCTTCATAACCTGGTCCCTTCCTATGTTTCCAGTCTTCTTATACTTTACTCCCTTTCACATGGGTTGATTCAGTGACACTGTCTTTCTTGTTGTTCTTAAACACAACACTCCAACTTCCAACTTGGTACCTTTTTCACTGGCTGTGCCCCAGGCACAGAATGTTCTCCCCCACACCCCGAATTCTTCCCCCTTGCTTTCTGGCTTCCTTGAAGACTCAGCTCATTTTACAAACAAAATAAATATATGATTGTGGTTCCTTGGTACTTGAACTGCCTGCAGGCAGCTCGAAATATTTTTTCTTTGCTATGAGAGCTCTGGAGTTTGGCTATGATATATAGAATAGTTGAACTTACACTATGTAAGTACAACATAATGGAATGTTATTATGCCATTATTGTGATATGATGCAGTGAGTGAAGTGGGCAGAACTATGAAAACAGTTTATATATGGACAACAATATATTAAAAAAAAAAAAACTTTGAAAGACTTAGGAACTGTGGTCAAAGCAAAGGCAAGCCATGTCTCCTTAAGATAAATAATGAAACATGTCACCTATCTCCTGACAGAGAAATACATGATGGACTCATAATGCAGAAGAGGAAATACATTTTTGGACATGGCCCTTTTGTGGATTCACTTTGCTTGAATATGCTTAGGGGCAGCTAGATGGTGCAGTGGTTAAAGCACCGGCCCTGGATTCAGGAGTACCTGAGTTCAAATCCGGCCTCAGACACTTGACACTTACTAGCTGTGTGACCCTGGGCAAGTCACTTAACCCCCATTGCCTGCAAAAAAAAAAAAAAAAGAATATGCTTAACTGTGATTTTTTCTTTTGTCTCAGGGTTTATTAGGAAGAAGCTTAAAGGAAAGAGCTATAATGATGAAAAAATAAAACTCATTTAACATTTTTAAATGCACAGAAAAGAACAGACAAAAGTACATGAGAAAGTACAGACAATAGGACAGTTTTGAAAACAGTATATGGAATTTATTTTTAAGTGGCATGAAATAGAGATTACGAGTTAGATATACAATCCTCTTTTTATGTTCTGCTGTGTGTATATCAGTGCTCTTTTGTGTTAAAATTCATAATAAAAAATAAAATCTAAAAAAAGAAAGAATGCTAAGGGATATCTGAAGAAGGAAAGGTCATCTCCAGCTAGGAGAAGCAAGAAAGATTTCATGGGAAAGCAATCATTTGAGTAGTGTCTTAAATTATTGGCAGGATTTCAACAGATACAGATTGTGGATGGGGGAACGGGGAAAAAGGGAAGAGCATCTCAAACATAGTAAACACCATAAGCAAAGGATATAGACATAGTAAAACATAGTATCTGTGTGAGAGACGGCAAGATGGTGTTCAATGATGGAGTGCCTTAATACTAGAATTTAGAGAGTTTATCCTGTATTAAGAAGCAATTGGGAGTCACATAATTTTCAACAGCTAAGTAATGTGTAGTATGAAGAGCACAAGACTTCTAATTTGGAGATGTAGGTGTTTTATCAGTCTTCAAAATTACTAGTTATGTAACCTTGAAAGTCACTTCACTTCTTCTGAGCATCAGTTTCCTTATCTGTATAATGAGTAGTTGTAAGGAAAGTACTTTGTAAATCCTAAAACTTATATAATTAACTGAGTTATAAACTATTTATAGCTGGGCTGTTTATATATAAGAAAGTGATCTGGCTTTCAGAAAAACTTGGAAAGACTTAAGTGGACTGATGCTGAGTGAAGTGAACAGAACCAGAACATTGTACACAGTAACAGCAACATTGTGTGATGATCAATGGCGATAGACTTAGCTGTTCTCAGCAGTACAATGATCCAAGACAATTCCAAAGAACTCAAGAAGGAAAATGTTCTCCACATCCAGAAAAGATTCTGAATGAAAATTGAACCATATTGTTTCTACTTTTGTTTTTGTTATTGTTTTTTTCTTTTTTGAGGTTTTTCCCTTTTGTTCTGATTCTTCTTTCGAAACATGACTAAGGCAGAAATAGGTTTAATGTGATTGTACATATATAACCAATAACAGATTGCTTTCTGTCTTGGGGAGGGGGGAGGGAAGAGAGGGAGGGAGAAAAATTTGGAACTAAAAATCTTATGAAAACAAATGTTGAAAACTATCATTACATGTAACTGGGAAATAATAAAATACTTTCATGATTTTAAAAAAAGTGATCTGGCAGTAGTATGAAGAAGGGTTTGAACTGAAAAATGAAGGGCTAATTTCAGGATTATGACTCTGGGTAAGTAATTTAACCCTGTTTACCTCAGTGTCCTCATCTGTAAAATGAGCTGGAGAAGGAAATTGCAAACCACTCCATTATCTTTGCCAAGAAAAATCCCAAATGGGGTCACAGAATCTGATATGTCTGTAAAACAACTGAACAACAACAACAATTTCAGGATTAGCCCTGAAGTCTCAGGACTAAAGATGGGGAGAGACCAGTTGAGAGATTATTTCACTAGTACAGCCAAAAGGTAATGCGTGTGGGTTAGGGTTGTGATAGTAAAAATGAAAAGAAAGGGGCTAATATTAAAGAGATTGCAGAGAGAAAATAGAATAAACAGGCCTTGGCAAGTGATTAGCTGAGGGAGGTGAGGAAAGAGAAATCAAAGGTGACATTGAGCTTTTGAGCCTGGATAACTAGCACGGGAGTGGTACCAATGAAAGGTTTAAGAGAATCAGGAGGAAGTGCAGTTTGGGGCATGCTGAATTTGAAGTATCAGCAGGGGCACTGTGCTTCCCCACATAAAGTGCTTAATGAATGCCTGTTAATGGACTGACACACACCCACAGAGAGATATCCTATAAGCTATTAAGAGATTTCAGTCAGTATCTCTGAAGAGAGGTTGGGGATAGAGATACAAACATATGAGTCACCTGAATAAAGGCAATATTTGAAGGTAAGGGAATGGCCCTTAAGAAAGATATGGTCGGGGCAGCTAGGTGGCGCAGTGGATAGAGCACCGGTTCTGGAATCAGGAGTACCTGAGTTCAAATCCGGCCTCAGACACTTAACACTTACTAGCTGTGTGACCCTGGGCAAGTCACTTAACCCCAATTGCCTCACTTAAAAAAAAAAAAAGAAAGAAAGAAAGAAAGATATGGTCAAAGATTTGTCCTTGTCAGCATAAAATATGATTATTGGCATCTCAACTCCCTCTAGTTCATCTGGTAAAACAAACTCCTGTCACAGTCATTTGTTCATTCTTGAGATTGTTTACACATTGTGTAAATGTTTTTTAAATCTTTAGTAAAAAATCTTACATAGATACAGTGGTTAATGTGTTGGACCTACAGTCAGGAAGACTTAAGTTCAACTCCTACCTCTAAGGAATACCAGCTTTGCGACTTTGGGCAACTCACTAGATTTCTCTGGGGCCTTTAGTAAATCTCTAAGAATATATTCTTATATATTATAAGGTTATATAGATTACAAATATATTGCAATCTGCATTAATCAACAGTTTCCATACCAAAGAAATCACAGGTCCTTTATATTCAATCATAATGAAAACTTCAACTCATTTTCCAAGGAATCCATTGTATATCAAGTTTTATTGCTCTATTAAAATTCAGCCAGAAACTTCAAACCTATTACTACTGTGGAGATTGCAAGGTATTTAGATCTACTGATTGTAGTCTCTAGATTCCAAGTACTGAGGTCTAACTTCTTGGAAAGATTCCAGACCCTGTGAATCTTAAAACTCTATGCATTAAGAAAGAAAGAAAGAAAGAAAGAAAGAAAGAAAGAAAGAAAGAAAGAAAGAAAGAAAGAAAGAAAGAAAGAAAGAAAGAAAGAAAGAAAGAAAGAAACGATGGGGGAGAGGAAAAAACAAAAACAAAAAAAGCATTTCTTTTAAAATATTCTGTGGTTCAGATTTTTCACTACTTCATACATTATTATGAATTAATGAGTTTTATTACAACTGCAGATTATCAATGACTCAAATAACAGATGATCTCAAAAACTAAAAGTTTTTAGAAAGAGCTTGAAGAAAAACAATTTTTCACATATCTTAAATCATTGTTGTCTCTGTCTTGCTAGCCTAAGCATACAAATTAAAGACACTCTCCATTGCCTAAAAGTAGTTATGTTAGCCTAGATTCACTCACTTGCCAAATCTCCAATGACTTCATTTTGAATCTTTTTTTTTTTAACTAGACTTCTAAGTTCTGTTGAATTATTGGTAACCCTTCAATAACAAAGCTATTTGGAAAACCATTTGCCTAAGTGCTCGAATCTCCTTCCCTGTTTAGAATTTCTTTCACTCTACTGACTGCCCTTTTTCTTCCCCACTGAAAGAAGAAACATGATCTGAAAAGCATTTACACACCCCACAATCATGACCTCTTTCTGCTTCCATGTCATAATCAGCAAGGGTTGCTGTGGCAACTTTAAAGGATCCATTTGTGACTTTCTGGACGGCAATCTCCAGAGTGAACTGTATCTGAGCTATTACTCTTCTTCCCATGAAAGGCTTATTCTTTATGAAATTTCATCCTTCAGTTTCAGTCCTCTAATGTAGGCACAGCTGATTATGAATGGTCCTCAGGCAGACAGACTGAACCAAAGATGATTTTCCTAGAAGGCCCTGTATATCTGAAGGCCTTCTTTGTTTCTGGATGGGAACTCACTCTATGGACTTGGGGAGGAAAGGAGTGGGGCAGAGGGGGAATGGCCTACAAAGAACTACCATTAGATTATGGGACACTGACATTGTATTTGTCTTACTACTCTTAGTGACTCTGCTCAGAAGTTAGAATTATTAGATACATTAGATACATTGATACATTAGAACACTGAGAGGTAACATGGACATGGTACGCAGAGAACCAGCCTTGATAGATAGAGAATACAGGAGGCTGTGGATTCAAGTTCTACCTCTGACACACATTGCTTATATGACCCTAGGTAAGTCCCAACCTCAGTGACCCAGCATCTCTCTCAGGGATGCTTTTAAGATGCACTTCAAGATCTGCCTTAGTTGAAGGGATTTCATTATTTGCCATGGTTGAGAGTTTCCTCTCTAGGAGTTATACTACTGAAATCATTGGTCTCGACAAATTAGTGCATTGAACAGAGAGGGAAATGTCTATAAAGGTGTGTTGTTTTTTTAAATCAGATCATGTATTATTTGGAGCATCTTATTGTTGTTGTTTTTAATTTACTTTTTTTTTAAATAGGGGCCCCTAAAGCTGAAAGCAGTCTATTCTTCATTCTTGATGTCACGTATAATCAAGTAGGTTGAGCCAGGCAAAGCTAAGACCTGCAAGTAGAAAAGAAATAGTTACACATGGCTCCTGCAAGGAGAAAAAAGTTGTTGGGCAATGCAACCCAGAAAGAAATTTTTAAGCACCTACCGTCTCACCAGGCATTATGCTAAACCATAGGAATCCAAAAGATTTTTTTTTGATTAGTCCTTGTCCTCAAAGAGTTTACTTTCTTTAGCTGGTGGAAAACAAAATGTACTCAAATATGTGGCTGATAGATAAATAGATAATAGATAGGTAGATAAATAGGTTTGAAGAGAGACAGAGACAGACACACAGATGGAGAGATGGATATGTGTATGAGTTTGCCTAGAAAGCAAATGCAAAATAATCTCTAGGTTGGAGAAAACACTAACACTTGGAGGGCTTAGGAAAGGTCTCATATATGAGGTAGTACCTCAGCTTGAGCCTTTAAAGAAATCAAGGAATATTTTAGATGAGCCTCCAAGAACTTAAGGGTTGGCTAAGAAGTTCTAGATAGGCAAATACAAGAACTGGTAATTTTATAGCCCTGGGGGCACCATGGATACAGTACAGGACCTGGAGTCAGGAGGACTCATCTTCCTGAGTTCAATTCTGTCCTCAGACACTTACTAGCTGTGTGGTGTTCTTGGGGAAGTCATCTAACCCTGTTTGCCTCAGTTTCCTCATCTGCAAAATGAGCTGGAGAAGGAAATGGCAAATCATTCCAGTATCTTTGCCAAGAAAACTCCAAATGGGGTCATGAAGCATCAGACAAAACTGAAACAACTGAACAACAATAACTACTACTCCCTTGAAACTTTAGGGCTGAAAAAGAGATCCAGTCAATGTCATTCATCATAGTTGAATCATCTCCATCAATAAAGGTATTGATAGAAGAAGGATGAAGTATAAAAAATTAAAGACAGAAGTGGAAATGAAGACAAAAATTAAATATTAGGGGGGCAGCTGGGTGGTGCAGTAGATAAAGCACTGACCCTGAATTCAGGAGGACCTGAGTTCGAATCTGGCCTCAGACACTCAACAGTTACTAGCTTGTGTGACCCTAGGCAAGTCACTTAACCCTCATTGCCCTGCAAAAAAAAAAAAAAAAGAATTAAATATTAAATTGAATCAGAGGCAGCTAGATGGCACAGTTTCATAGGGTCCTGGATATGGAATGAGGAAGACCTGAGTTCAAATCTAGCCTCAGACACTTTTTAGCCGAGTCATTTGAATTTTGTCTGTCTCCGTTTCTAGAGTGGTTATGAGGATTAAATTAGATAATATCTTTAAAGCATTTAGGACAGTACTTGGAAACTGATCTTCACTTTTCATTTATTGATGGATTTGTGATCTCCTTGATACTCAAATCGAGTAATGAAGTTCAATAAGCCATTCATACCTGTTCATTCTGTGAGACAGGATGTTCTACCATAAATTTGTCATAGGGTCTTCCCAATTTGCCTTCTCTTAATTCTCTTAACATTGTGGAGATATGAATGAAACATGTAGAACATCTACAAGTTATCCTTTGCACTTTCTAGATGATTAGCCAATCTTTTTTCCCTAGTCATACATTTTTCTGATGGCATAACCTTTTTACAACACCTTTTTCTGCATAATTTTTCACTTATAATGTGGTACAGACTGCTCAGGCCCATTATGCACCTCTCTATTACCATTTGAGTGATCCACAACTTAAATTTTTCAGAGATAATGGAATTCCATGACTTGCAGCTATATATCATTAGAAGAATATTACCATTAAAAAAGATGAACCTTAGGCCAAATCTACTTTTCCACTAATATTTATCTAAATCATGTCTCCTCCCAAATCCCAAAAAAAGGATATGCAAAATGTTATTTTATCCATGGGATTGGTTTGGTGAGTATATTTCTAAAATGGGTGGAGTCAATGATTGCCTACCCCAATTCTGAATAAATGTGTTAATATAAAATGTTAAATTTTTTTAAAAAGGACTGTACAATTTCCCAGAGGCAATCCAGCCTGCTCCCCACTGCTATTTAATTCTGGTCCAAGTTCATTTTCTATTTGTGGTGTCTGTCCCAGATAAATATACTGATTTTCAAACTCCATGAGTTGTCTGACTGGCACAATAGACTTTCTTCATACATTTGGCTTGGGTTTTTTGTTTGTTTATATAATCAGGACAAACTATTTTTAATGAATATAGATCTCATTTAAAAGAATATACCATCTTCCAGGGCTTACAATGTCAGCCACAAATGGAAGAATACTAAGAGCCTCACCATCCACAAGGATCCTGTTTCAATTTGAACTCTCTAGAGCTACTCCAAGACAGGACAAATGTATCTAATAAGAAAGAATGTTTTCCTGTTTCATGTCTTGCTTGGTATTGATAATTAAAAGGTTGTCAAAGTTCTTTGTTGCAAAAATTTTTAAATAATCATATGGTTTTGATTTATGCATAGGAGACACATGGGCAGAAAAAAGTGTAGGATGGGGTTTTATAGTCACAAACAAACACAAGGGAGTCTTGTCTTCCCTGTACATTTCAGTCAATTGTGTCACTATAAAGACCCGATCAGGCATTGAGGTGACACTGTGGATAAAGTACTGGGGCTTGGAGTCAGAAGATTCATCTTCCTGTGTTCAAAACTAGTCTTAGACACTTACTACCTGTGTGACCCTAGGCAAGTCACTTAACCCTGTTTGCCTCAGTTACTTCATCTATATATGAGCTGGAGAAGGAAATGACAAACCACTCCAGTATCTTGGACAAGAAAACTTCAAATGGAATCATAGAGTCAGACGTGACTGAACCACAAAAGACATGATCTGCTATAGAATACCATATGCAAAAGCCTGTCTGTTCCCTTCTTTTTCCTTCATCGATGATGTCCTTCATCTTGTGTAGATTTTTTTTCCCAAAATATATTCAAAGACACAAATGGATCTATGATCTCATAAACTTGAATATAGAAAATTCCTCTTAAAAACTGAGGTAAACCAAATGTAGGAGAGAAAAAAAAAACAAGTGTGAAAATCCAAGAACATGAGTTCGCTTCTTTCTTTGATGTTTACTATTTATGTGAGCAAAGTGTAGTGGATAGGTATTAGACTTGGAACTGGTAAACAATCAATAAACATTAATCACCTACTCGGTGCTAGGGACACAAAGAAAGCTAAAAGCCAATCTCTGCTCTCATGAAGTTCACAGTTTAATAGGGGAAACAACATGTAAAAAATTATGTAAAAAACAAGCTATACAGGATAAGTTAGAAATTATTAATAGAAGGAAAGCAGTAGAATTAGAAGGGATTGGGAAAGATCCCCTGTAAAAGGTAAGATTTTAGCTGAGATTTGAAGGAAGTCAGAAATCAGAGGGGTGAGGAAGAAGAGAATTCTAGGCATGGAAAAATTCAGGGGAAAATACCCCAAGTCCACAGATGGAGAGTCTCGTTCAAAGAACAGTTAGGAGGCCAATGTCACTAGACTGAAGAGTATGTGGAGGAGAGTAAGGTAATAGAAAAGTGAAATCAGGAAGACCTGGGTTCATATTTCACTTCACATACTTTTTGGGCATGTAACTTAACTGTTTCAATTTTCTCCTCTATAAAATGAGGGGATTGGACTCGGTTGCCTCTGGAATCTCTTCAGGCCCTATGTATATAGAATGCAGTGATTCCATAACCTCTCTTAGATTCAGTTTCCTTCTCTATAAAATGAGGAGGGTAGGATTAGATAATTTCTAAGGTCCCTTCCAACTCTAAATCCCCCATGATCCATGACAAGGGGTAGAAAACATCATAAATTGGCAGTTTGCTATGCTTTCTTCCATTTGCAACAAAATTTCCCTTACAATGGATTCACTTGGGCCGTATACAAAACCTTAAGGTGGTCTTGTTGTCAGATGCCATGATCCACACACCTAGAGCCATTTTTCCCTTCTCAGAGGGATGAACTTTTAGTAAATAAAATATTACTTTATGAGCAAACATAGAACACTTACATACAATGTGCAAGGAACTGCACTAGTTCCTGATCAGTTTGAGCATTGTTTAAACATGGCAAATTTAGAACTTTTATTTTATCCTGAAACACGAGCTGTTTATTTCTGTCCCATTTCTATTGTATTTTGCCCTAGTTCCTTCTATGTCTTCTTTTCTAACCTGTTTTTCTCTACCCTGGCTTTGTTTTCACAAGCTGACACTATAACAATGATACCCTAGAAAGAAAATTGCATTTGGAATCATAGACTCTGGCTTCCTGTTACTGTCAATATGAACTGGCCTACTATCTGTGTGACCTTGTACTTCAGTTTCCTCCTCTGTAAAACGAGAGAGGGTTGGATTATGTGATCTAAATCAGGATCTTATAACACTAGGAAGTGTGATGCAGTAGAAAGAGGTGAGAATTGCCTGTGAATATCACCTAAGATCACCAACTCCTAAGCTAATGAAATTGGAAAGAGTTATTTTTCCACAACATGGATGGAAGATGACATGTACTTATATGAGCCAGACTGATCTGACCTTTGCTCCAGAACTATATTTGCCAGTCTCAAGTTGGATTACAAACTACAAGAAGTCACGTATAATACTACATAATAGCTTTTTTAAAGCAAAGATTGGCTTTTAGCTTTCTTTGTGTCCCTAGCAGAGTAGGTGATCTTTTCATCTCTGAGGTAATGTGGATAGAGGACTGGCCCCGAGTCAGAAAATTCTGGGTTTTTTCAGAGTCCTTCATCTGAAAGACTGAAAATGTTAGTGGTTTTACAGTGGCAAGTTGGTAAAAATTTAACAGGCTTGGTGTTGGAAGAGAGAGAAGGGGAAAATGTACAGCTGATATACTTTTTTTTTAAATAGAATTTTATTTTCCAAAATATATATAAAAACAAATTTTAACATCAATTTTAAAAAAAATTGTGTTCCAACTTCTCTTCCTCCTCTATTCCCACCCCCCACCCACTAGAACTCAAGCATTTCAAAATAAGTTATAAATGAGTAGTCATGGAAAACATTCCCACATTAGCTAGGTTGTAAGAGAAAACAGTAAAAAAAAACTCCCAAAACTTCAGACTGAGGAATTGTCAAAGAGAAAAAAAAAGATTTTTTAAAATGTGTTTCCAGGGTCAGCTAGGTGGCACAGTGGACAGAGCACCGGCCCTGGAATCAGGAGCACTTGAGCCCAAATCCAGGCCTAGACACCCAACACCCACCAGCCACGTGACCCCAGCAAGCCACCCAACCCCAATCGCCTCACCAAAAAAAGAAAAAAAAAAATGTGTTTCCATCTATTTTCAGAGATTATCACTTCTTTCTCTATAGATGGGTTGCCATTTTCATAAGTCCTTCAGGGTTATATTGGATCATTGCCTTGCTGAAAATAACCACATTCTTCTCAGCAGATCATCTTACACTATTGCTGTTATTTTGTATACAGTACATTTCACTCTGCTTCAGTTCATGTAGGTCTTTCCAGGTTTTTCTGATAGTATCCTGTTCATCATAACCTAAATAAAGTACCTTAAACATGACAAAGAATTTTCTTCATATTAGCCCAGCAAAATAGGTACCATATGTTTTGCCATTATATTCAATCATCATAACTATTTCCCTCCATCCTATTCCCTTCCCATGATATTTACTCAATTTTCTATCTTCTTTTAAACTATTCCTCCTCAAAAGTGTTTTACTTCTACTGTACCCTCCCCTACTCTGCACTCCCTTTCTTTTTTCACCCTTCCTTCCTTATCCTCTTCCCCTCACACTTTCCTGTAGGGTTAAATAGATTATTCCTCCCAACTGGGTGTGAATGTTATTCCCTCCATGAGCCAACTCTGATGAGTTTAAGGTCTTTGAGCTAATTCTATGTTCCAAATTTTCTTCCTCCCTCTCTCCTCAACCCTATGAAATCAAGCAATTCAATATGTCATACTTGTGCCATTATGCAGAACATCTTTACCTTCCTTGAAAGTATTTTGCTTTTTACTGCTCTCTCCCCCAATCTGCCCTTCCCTCCTTCCCCTCTCCCCCACCTTATCTCCCTCCCCTCCCTCAGGGCAAAATATATTACTATACCCACTTGAGTATGTATGTTAGTCCTTCTTTGAGTCAATTCTGATGATATTAAGGTTCAATTACTCCCCAATTCCTTCCCCCTCTTCCCCTCCCCTCCATAAGCTTTTTTCTTGTTTCCTTCATGTGAACAACCTCTCCCCAGACCATCTCTCCCCTTCCCCCTCCCCCAGTCTATTTCTCCTACACCTCAACCCTATTTTAAGGATGTCATTATGGGTTAGTTAGGTGGCACAGTGGACAATGCATCAGCCCTGGACCCAGGAGGCCCCAAGCCCAAATCCGGCCCCAGACATAAGACACCCCACAAAGAACAAAACATAACATCCCTTCATATTCAGTTCAGACCTGTGTCCTCTGTTAAATACTTACTGAGATATTTCTTATGATTTTGAAGTATTATCTTTCCATGTAGGAATATAAATAGTTTTATCTTTTAATATCCCTCATGAAGTCTTTTTCCTGTTTATCTTTTTATGTTTCTCCAGGGTCTTGTATTTGAAAGTCAAATCTTCTATTCAGTTCAGGTCTTTTCATAACAAATGCCTGAAAGTCTTCTTTCTCATTGAAATTCCATGTTTGCCTCTGAAAGATAATGCTTAGTTTTGCTGGGTACGTGATTTTTGGCTGTAGTACCAGTTCCTTTGCCCTCTGGAATATCATATTCCATGCCCTCCGGTCCTTTAATGTAGAAGCTGCTAGATCTTGCTCTATCCTTATTGGAGCTCCACAGTATTTAAATTCCTTTTTTCTAGTTGCTTGCAATATTTTCTCCTTGACCTGGGAGTTCTGGAGTTTGGCTATAATATTCCTGGAGGTTTTCCTTTTGGGATCCCTTTCAGGAGGTGATCGGTGGATTCTTTCAATTTCTATTTTAGCTTCTGCTTCTAGAATATCCTGGCAATTTTCCCTCACAATCTTTTGGAGGATGGTGTCTAAGCTCTTGTTTTGGTCATGGTTTTCAGGTAGTCCAATGATTTTCAAATTATCTCTCCTAGATTTATTTTCTAGGTCAGCTGTTTTTCCAAGGAGATATTTCACATTGCCCTCTATTTTTTCATTCAATTGGATTTGCTTTACTGTGTCTTGGTTTCTCAAAAGGTCACTAGCTTCCATTTGTTCAATCCTAATTCTTAGGCAATTATTTTCAGCAGACAGTTTTTTAATCTCCTTTTCCATTTGGCTTTTCAAACTGTTGACTTTTTTCTCATGACTCTCCTGCATTGCTCTCATTTCTCTTTCCATTCCTTCCTCTCTTTCTCTACATCTTCATTCTATCTCTCCTACTTTCTCTTCAAAGTCCCTTTTGAGAGCTTCCATGGCCTGAGACCAGTTCATATTTTTCTTGGAAGCTTTGGATGTTGGAGCTTTGACCCTATTATTATCTTCTTCTTCTGAGGATGTATTGTGGTCTACCTTTCCCCCAAAGAAGTTTTCGATGGTCTTCTGCTTTCTCTGCCTACTCATGCTGGCTTACTATTTCTTGGCTTTTTACTCCTTAAAGTGTAGTACTGTTTCCAGGACACACTGTTCGTGCTACAGTGTGGCCCAGGGGGTGATTGGGCTTCTTCTCAGCCTGCCTGGCTTGTGAGTAATCACAGCGGCTTTCTCTTTGACCCGGAAACAGAAGTCTGAACTCTGATTCTCTGTGGTTGGAAGCTTGGCGCGCTTTTACCCCTCCCCCACTGGGCCACCACCACTGGATTCAGCCCACTGGTTCAGACTCAGGGCGCTTTGCCCCAACTCCAGTAGATACTGCCTCCACTTCACCCTGGCCTACTGCCGAACCCCCTCACCAGTCCATAATCAAAGCCTCAGAAGTTGCTGGTGCTGAAGACTCTGACATGCGCTGGAAGCAGTGTCCCTGGCTGGGTCCTGACCGCGTCCTAAGCTGTTCAGCCTGATCAGTAGGTGATCAGAATTGCCCTCTTTTGCGGTGAAACAGTCTCATTCTGTTCTTATGTGCATTAGGCTGTTCTGGGTTTTGATTTTTACCGCATTATTTGGGCGTGAATGGACTGGTTTATCTGGAGTTTGTGGGAGTCACAGCCTCTCCTCCGCCATCTTGGCTCCGCACCCCCAGCTGATATACTTTTAAGTATAATCTGAATTATTAACATTTTCTCCATGATTTTGCTAAGACTAGTCAATCAAGAAAACAATCAAACCCTGATTTATAGTGTTTGCTAATTTCAAAGATGTATAAATGCCTACACTGAAAAGTTAACAATTGTAGAAACTGGCTAAAGCTGACTGCAACACATCCTAATAATCCTGGGTAATGACAACCTCTCAGTACATGCCTTGCTTTCCCACTTCCTCTTCTCCCCCAGCAATTCTTTAACTATAAATTATAAAATATTGTTTTAAGAACAACTTTGAGTGACTAAGTCATTTTGCCTATTATAAATACCCAAATTAACTACAACGAACATATGAAGGAAGATGATACCTGAATCCAGTAAACTGATAAATAGAAGTGATAAATAGAAAACTGATAAATAGAACTGATATATAGAATGATTTTACATGTATATATACATATTTGCGTCTAATGGTAGCCATGGCTGGGGGTGGGGGGAGGGAAGGGAGAAAAAGAATTTACATTCTGCAGAATGGGGGGTAGGTGGAGGTAATACAACCAAACTGCATATTCTGATAACAAGGTCTAGTTTTCTTTAGGGTTTTTCATCCTCTGTACACATCCCTATAATCCCTTGTTAGTGGCAGTTATCATGCCAGTAAGCACCAACTATGGGCAGGAACAAAATACTCTTTCTACAACATGCATTTCCCAACCACCTTGATAACTATTTGTAGAGCCTAGACCTTCTGTTTTCCTCTTCTCTGACCTCTCACCCGGATCTGAGAAAAGATCAGGAAGGTTTAGGTTTGAATCCTGCCAGACACTATTAATCAATCAATCAACATGTATTAAATGCCTATATGCCAGGCACAATGCTAAACTCTGGGGACGTGAAAAGAGGCACAAGACAGTCCCTGAACTCAAAGAGCTTGCAACCTAATGGAGGAGACTACATGTAAACAAATACACACATAGCAAACTACCTACAGAATAAATGGGAAATAATTAAGAGAGAGAAGGCATTAGAATTATCTGGGGAAGGCTTCCTGTAGAGGGTAGGATTTTAGTTGGGACTTAAAGGAAGCAAAGGAGATCAGTAGTTGAAGCAAATCCCCTGGCCAAGTTACAACCTGTCTCAGTCTGTTTCCATGTCCACAAAATGAAAATACTAATAGCATCAGCTGCCTCACAGTATTGTTGTATAGATCAAATAAGATAATAATTATAAAGCATTTTGCAAACCTTAAAGCACTAAATACAAGTCAACTATTCATGTTGAAGTTATTTTTGTTGAAATAGATCCAGCCCTATTGGTAGAGTAGGAAGTGACATTGGTGCTGACTTTTGGGAGGTATAAAAGACCTAGCTGAGGCCTACATGTTATTATCCCTGTCTAACAACCTCCATAGACACTGATATTTCTGACACCAGGAATATTATATTTCACAAATATTCCAGCTAAAATGTGCCAAGTGAACTTAGAACAACCATGAACACCCCATTAGCTGAGAACAGGGACCTCCTCCTGAATATTCTCTCCTCCCTGCACTTTTCTTAACTGATTCTCTTCATAACAAGTCTGACCACTCCTTTTCACTGGGTTTGGGGGTTTTTTGGTTGGTTGATTTTGTTTTTGTTTTCAGAATCAGTTAATAAGCTTTCATTACAGATTACTTCGAGCAGGTAAGTGGTGCAGTGGATAGAGTGCTGGGCCTAGAGTCAGCTTCTTGAGTTCAAATCTGGCCTCAGACACTTAATACTGTGGACCCTGGGCAAGTCACTTAATGCTGCTTGCCTCAGTTTCCTCACTGTAAAATGAGCTGAAGAAGGAAGTGGCAAATCATTCCAGTATCTTTGCCAAGAATACCCCAAATGGAATCACAAAGAGTAAGACAAAACTGACAAACAACTGGAGAGATTACTTTGTACCAGGCATTGTGCTAAACTCTTGGAATACAAACACAAACTGAAAGAAAGACAGGCCTTGCCCTTTGATGAGTTTACATTATATTGGGGAAGACAACACATAAATGGGAGATGAAAATCAAAGGGGGGGGTGATATGGTGACAGATTCAGAAACAAAGCCTGAGAGGAATGAGAGATAGCCTGCCTAGGTCCTTCCTTAGGGGGAAACACACCATACATGTTTCTCCCTCTATTCAGAGGTATTTCCAAAGTTTCTCTTCTCTATATACTCACTCTTCCTAAGTCATCAACTCCCATTGGCTTAAATATTATTTTTATGTAGATGACTCCTAAATCCACATATCCAACCCTCATCTTTCTTCTGAACTTGTTCCACATTATCCACTGTCTGTGTACGTCTTTACCTAAGGTCAGCTAGGTGGCGCAGTGCATAGAACACTGGCCCTGAAGTTGGGAGGACCTGAGTTCAAATCTCACTTTGAAGACTTACTAGCTGTGGTGACCCTGGGCAAGTCATTTAACCCCAATTGCCTTATAAGATCCAGGGCCATCTCTAGTCACCCTGATATATATCTTGCCACTGGGCCCAGATGGCTCTGGAGGAGAGAGTGAAATTAGTGACCTTGCACATCCCTCCCTCACTTAAATCCAATTCAGTGCAAGTCATGACATCACCCTGATGTCATGGCTGTCTTTGAGAACAAAGCAACAACAACAACATCGTTATCTGGATATCCCATAGGTATCTCAAATTCAAATTCAAAGTCATAATCAGTTAGAAAATAAGTATTTATTAAGCACCTACTATGTGCTTAGGTGGTACAGTAGATAAGTGCACCAGGCCTGGAGTCAGAAAAACTCATCTTCTTGAGTTCAAATCTGGACTCAGACACTTACTAGCTGTGCCACCCTGGGCAAGTCACTTAATGCTCTTTGCCTCAGTTCCTCATCTGTAAAATGAGCTGGAGAAGGAAATGGCAAACCACTGCAGTGTTTTTTCCAAGAAAACCCCAAATGGGTTCACAAAGAGTTGAATACAACTAAAACAATCAAGCAACAATGTCTACTAGGCCCCATGCCAAACACTAGACTCATTATCTTTTTCCCCTAATCCTACTTTTTTCCCCTAACTACCTGTTTCTGTCTAGAGCACCATCACCTTTCCAGTCACACAGATGAACAATCTCAGAGATATCTTCAAGTCTTCACTTTCTCTAACATTGTTTACTTACATCTGTGAGAAAATAATTGGTTTTGAGGGTCCCAGAGACTCCCCCATTTGAGGGCCTAACTGCCTGACCCCTTTTAAGGCCAGCCCAGAGTTAGTCAAGTTGTACCTTGCACTGTGAATAGAGACAATAGAGATTAAAACCACAACTACCTGAAAGCCTTTCCCCTCAGAGGGTCTGTCCTCTGCACTCTGACTTCAGCATGTACTCTGACCTCATTTTAATATGAACCACCCTAAGTCCAGTAAACCAATAGATTTGAATGATGCTAGCCAATTAGCTTTGAGCAGTGTGTAAGAGTCACCTATCCTCTGGACCACAGGGAGCTTACACTCTCTGACTCACTCTCTCTTGGCCTGGGATGCTGAAGGAGGCAGCCACATGGCCCCTTTGTCTCTCCCCTCTATCCTAGGTATGTAGGGCTTCTGAACTTTTGGAGCCATGTGCTCTCTCTCTTTACTAACATTTAATATGATTTAATAAATGCTTAATACCCAAAACTGATGCTAAAGACTCTCATTTATAAGTAGCAATATATTAGATACCCTAGCTAAGTTTCCCTAAAACCTAGAACAGAGACAAGCACCCCCACATAATTTCAAACGACACACATCTAATCAATTGCCAAGTCTTGTTCATTCTAAATATAGAACATCTCTGGCAATGTTTATTTGTCCATCCCCTTTTCTCTACTCACACAACTACCACCCTGGTAAAGACCTTCATTAACTCTCACTTATTGCAATAACTCTCATCTGTTGCAATAACTTCTTAATTGGTCTCCCTATCTTCAGATTCTTCCTTTTCTAATGCATTCTTTACTCAACTGCCAAATTGATATTCTTCAGGTCTGATCATGGCACTGCCCTTTTCAGTAGCTTCCTTTTTCAAGTAAAGCTAAAATACAAATTCCTCTGTCTGATGTTTAAAACTTTTCCAGTGACCCCAGCCCACCATTCCAAGTAGATCTCACATTCCTCATCTTCATACACTATACATTCATTACAGACAAACTGCTCTACTTGCTGGTGTACACATTTCACCTGCTGCCTCCCTGCCTTTCTTTATATAGGCCCTACCTCGAATATTCTTCCTCATCACCTCTATCTCTTGGAATCCCTAGGTCCTGTGAGAATTGGAATGACACCCCCTGTTGGGAGGAACAGTGTGAGCTCTGGTCTGAAAAGAAACCATGTTACTTTAGTGTCTGAAGTGACCTTTTCTGGGGTTTCAAAGGTCAGTTCAGCATCAGGAAGTGATGTTTGCTCATGGGTCCTGTCAATCAAAGTTACCATCCAATTAGCTTGGAGCCATGTGTGTGTGGATGGCCCTTTCTCCTGTTTTATAGGAGGTTCTAGGAGTAGCCGCTGAAGCGTTGGGTTTTTGGGGTTCCTGACCTCAGTTTGGGGGGGTCGGATGCTGGGGTCTATTTAGATAGTTAGATTTTTACCTCTCTCTCTCCTCACCAACTTCTTATGCTCTTTAATAAATACTTAAAAGTCTAAACTCTTGCTAAAGTTTCTAATTTAGATTTTAGACATCATAGCTAGAATTTTAGCCCCTTACAGTCCCTTCAAGTTACAAGTTAAATGTCACCTCCTACCCAAGGCTTTTCCCAATATCAGAGGGTGTTCCTCCCCACCTCCACCACCAATATACACAAAGAACATGTGTAGGGGGCAGCTAGGTGGCACAGTGGATAAAGGACCAGTCCTGGTTTCAGGAAGACCTGAGTTCAAATCTGGCTTCAGATACTTGACACTTACTATCTGTGTGACCCTGGGCAAGTTACTTAACCCTCATTGCCCTACAAAAAAAAAAACAAAAAAAACAAAGAACATGTGTAAGTATGCATAGGTAACACAAATACACATAAGACATAACATGTTAAACATGTTTATATGTATCTATGTATCTCTTATCTATCTATTTCATTTCCTTATCTAGGTAGAGGTTGTTTCCCTTCAGTAGAATGAAGATCTCGGATGGCAAGAATAATTTCGGTTTTTATATGGTTATCTCCAGTGCTTAATACAATGTCTGGCACCTAGTGGGCTGTTAACAAATGATTACTTGAATTGAACTGAATTTAGGGGAAGCAGATAAACTGTAATTGAGGGAGTGCATCAACTTGGTAACTTGGGAATTGGCTCTGGATTTTCAGATGCCATATCTTGGCACTGAGTTTATAGAAGGTAGGGCATGTCAGATCAAGAGACCTGGGCAGGAAATAAAAAGGAAAAAGAAAGAAAGAAAGAAAGAGACCTGGGCAGGAAGCCAAAAGAAAACTTCAATGACTTCATATGTTTGCCTTGGGCTGACCTTCCCATGGAGTTTCCTGCCCCAGGGTTTGGCAACTCTCCTAGAATCAGAGAATTCATACCTCACATAATTAAAGGATTGATTGGAGGAATGGTTGAATGATGGGGGTTGTTTTCTTGGGAAAGGAGGGGGGAGGGTTGTTTAGGGCTTTTTTGAAGCAATTTCTTTCCTAGATAAACCATTGTGTGAGAGTGAAAAAAAGCCTGCCTAAACCAAAGAGGGTCATATTGTCCTGTCAATTAGTTTTCCTTGCTGCCGCTGAGCAAAGCACCAGTATTCCAATTGCATATTTCCTGGAGACTGGCACAGAGTTTATTAGATTGAAGAATGATCGAAACAAAGACTAGCACACTCATACTGGAATGAAAACCCAGCACTGACAATCTCAAGTTTTGTTTCTTCTTAGCGTTTGAAGACAGGGGTATGAAAGGGAGAGATTCCATTAATACCAAAGGTTTCTGTTGTCTTTCCTGTCTCTGCATCGAGGGTCTTTGCATTAAAGGTAAAACACAGAAAGAGGAGAACATTTACAATGCTGTAATACTGAATCAATAGTTGGTAGGGAGCTCACATGGCTGGAGAAGGTGAAAAGAAAGCCAAACTTCTAGGACTACTGCATTTTTTAAAATGTACTTAGAAGTAGCTGTGTGACCCTGGGCAAGTCACTTAACCCTCATTGTCTGATAATAATAATAATAATAATAGTAATAATAATATATCTAGAAGTTACTTATACACTGTATTGATGGCAAGTAGAAAGACACCTGTAGGAAAGGGTTTATTCTTAAAACCTTCTTAATATCCCTTTGTTTGCATCAATATCATTATTTCCATATTGATGCATTTCACAGGGATGTCTTCCCTTTGGCATACCTTCCTTTCTTTGCTGTCTTATCTTTGTCAGTGCCCTGCAGACCAAAGCACTTTAATGTAATAGTCTAAATGTTTTCCAGACTGTGTTGCCTCATCAAGTGTCCCCAGTGCCAGCTGAGCTCTGGGCTGAAATATGAGAATGCTGGGCATGGGTTTGGTAAAGTGTGTTTTAAGTGAGAAACCAATTTTCTAACAAAGAAATAGACCCAAGGAGCCCATTTTGAAATATATTCAAACTAAACTGTAGTAGGCATTCAAGAGGGAGAGTGAGTTAGAGGTAATACAGGGTAATTAGCTTCATTATCTTAGAAAAAAACACTAGTTTTTTTGCATTTCCATGAATACCATAAAAACAGCAGTGAACTACCACCAACAGTATTAAAATACAGATTAAACACAGTAAGAGACCATTTGTAGGAAAAAACAGGTTGAAAGAAAGTAACAGAAGCTCTGGACTGGAAATACTGGTATGGATCATGCTTTGGCTACCTGTAAAAACAAGAGGATTTCAGGAGAACCTGTAAGAATGTGGCATATAAAGTTATATGGGGGTGGGGGGGAGCAGCTAGGTGGCGAGGTAGATAAAGGACCAGCCCTGGATTCAGGAGGACCTGAGTTCAATTCCAGCCTCAGACACTTGACACTTACCCTGGGCAAGTCACTTAACCCTCATTGCCCTGCAAAATAAATAAATGATAAAATTATATGGGGTTCCCTATAATTGTCCCAAGTTTTAGGGAAAATTAGCTGGGCTCTAATGTATAGATACTTAGAAATTAGAGGCTACTGTACTAGTTTGGGGGCATTAAGTATTTATTAAAGCATATTAAATATTAGTAAAAAGATAGAGCACATGACTCAGAAAGATCAGAAGGAGAGATAGTGGGGAGCCATAGTGGGTTGTGTCTGCTCCCTCCAAGTTCCAAGGCCAAGAGAGTGTGTGATTGTGTAAGCTTCCTGCAGTCTGGGTGAGAGGTGGCCCTTCCACACTGCTCAAAGCTAATTGTCTAGCATCATTCATATCTAATTGGTTTACTGAAATTGAGGGTGGTTTGGTGCAGTGCATGCTGATGTCAGAATATGGAGCTCCCTGAGGGGAAAAAGCCTTCAGGTATATATGGTTTTAGTCCCTAATCACAGTCCAAGGTCCAACCACATTTCCTTTGAAATTCTCCTGACCCTGAGCTGGCCTTAAGAAAGGTCTGACCAGGCTCTCTGGGTCTCATAGAACCCCATTATTTTCTCACAAGAACTAAGATGAAATGAAGGTAATAGTTGAAACTATGAGAAAAAGAGGGAAATCTATGTTATGAGAGAAATAACTCCTTTTTGAGTTCTTGTGCTAAGTAACTACTGTCAAACTATATCTACAATAACATAGAAATTAAAGAGGTAAAAACCCAGGTTTTATTATGCTTAAGTACAGGTTTGGAGAGGTAAAAAAATAACCCCTAAGCCTGATTAGTATTTTAGTTAGCCTTCATATAGACAAAATTACTAAGAGTGACAGAAATAATTTTTTTACATATTACAATATTGGACATACTTCTGTCATAAAAGTTAAAGAAGAGATAACATAATCCCATACCTCCTTTAATATCATAAAAATTTAACAAACTTAGTTGAGCAAAAGTCATCATCTCATACAGACAGTAGGGATAAATTAAGTCAGGTTACAGATTAAACTACTTTTAATCAGTCCACAATATGCTCATTGAGGGGGTAGATTTACGCATCACCAAGATAATCAAAAAAACTGGTCTCAGGAAATCTTTCCTTACACAGTTAGCTAGAGTAACTAACAAATAAGTCACTTTGTGGAGCTCAAATACCCTTTTGGCTTTTATCACAGGAAAATCAGTCTTCCCTTAACACTATTATTCTATAAGTCAACTTTTGGTTAGCTGAGGCTAATATTAACAGACAGCAGGCTTTTAGTTAACCAAAAGTTTCAGGAGGAATGGTCTGGAGCCTTGAATAATATAAATAAAAGGAAATTTAAAATCCCCACACTATTTGAATGCCGCTTTTGTTATTTGATCATTACTTTGATTTTACACTCTACTAGGGAAAGAGGCTTTTAAATTAATGTTCCCTGGAATGAGATGCAATGGAGCAATGGAAAGATATCTGCGTTCAAATTCCATTTCTGCTATTTACTAGATGTATGACCCTGGGCAACTAATTTTACCTCTCTAGTCCTGTTTCCTTGTCTATAAAATGAAGCAATTGGACTAGATGGCCTCTAAATCTGTGCTCTTGTGATGCATAATTCCCCAACATGTAAAATTAGGACATTGTTTATTCCTAAGCATGTCTCTTCACATACACTGCAGGACAGATATAGTGGCCTACTTGGTTCCCCACCCCCCCCCAAACCCACCTTCACCAAAAATATTCTATCTCTAATTCCCTCTGCCATTTCACAAGCTATCCTCTGCCTCTGCCTATAATGCTCTCTCCCTCCTTATCATTCCCTCTTAGAATCAAAGGATCTTCAAGGTCATCAAGTGTCATTTCATTTTATTTTTTTAAGATGAGGAAACTTTCATTTTACAGATGAGGAAACTGGGGCCCAGAAAATTTGGGTGACTTGCCGAAGGTCACACAGCTAGAAAGTATCTAAAGCAGGATTCAAATCCAGAGCTTCCTGAACCCAAGTTCAGGGCTCTTTCCAGAACACCACACAACCTTAGCTTCCTTTAAGAATCAGCTAGAGTTGGGGCGGCTAGGTGGATAAAGCACCAGCCCTGGATTCAGGAGTACCTGAGTTCAAATCCGGCCTCAGACACTTGACACTTAACTAGCCGTGTGACCCTGGGCAAGTCACTTAACCCCCATTGCCCCGCAAAAAAAAAAAAAAAAGAATCAGCTTGAGTGCCACTTTCTACAAGAGGCCTTTGGCATTCTCTTCAGTTATAAGTGCTCTTATCCACAGATGTATTTATATGTGTATGAGTGATATTCCTTCTAGTATATAAATTCTGTGATGGCAGGGAATGTTTCTTTTTTTTAATTTTGGCTTTATTTATTTTATTCCTAGCATCTACTATAGTGCCCAGCACATGGTAGGTGATAGAAATGCTTACTGAAATAAATCAAAAGTCTTCTTTTTCTGGGAACTTATAGCCTAGGATTTGTGACAAGGAAACTCCTACCCCTATCCTAAAAAACTTGTTTTTGGTTTTCTCTTTGGTATAATTACATTATTTTACATGTACATGGAAATTTGACAATTTTTAAGAGAATCCCTTTAAAGTAAACTTCCCTGGGGAACATATAAAGCACAGAGCAATTAACCACTAAATCAGATCCATTCCATTCTCTTTGGAAAATATATATATTTAGGTCATTCATAATACAGAGCCAGTAAACCAGCATGGCACCAAGACCTCAGTGAAGAACATTATGAGCTTCTGGAGAGATTTGTTCTCTCTTGCTTTAAGAAAAAAATAATAAGCTTGCTGGGAATTAATTGCTCATGATTGCTACAAATAATTGAACTAGGAATGCCAAGCTGATCAAGAGGGTTGTTGACAGTGTTCTTTATTCAACTCTACCAAAACATTTCGTTTTTCACCTGAACATAAGCAATTCTACTCAGATCTCTAACCTCTGAAGAAGTGAGTGATTCAACATGCACATCATGAAGTCCTTTGTTTTTTGTAGGGATTTGTCCCAAAGTTGTTGAACATGCCCAACTCTCTTTGACCCCAGTTAAGGTTTTCTTGACAAAGATACTGGAGCGTTTTGTCATTTCCTTCTCCAGATAGTTTTACAGATGGAGAAACTGAGGCAGAGAGGGTTAAGTGACTTTCCCAGAGTCATACAGCTACTAAGTGTCTGAGGCCAGATTTGAACTCAGGTCTCCTGGCATTCTAACCACTTTGCCACTTAGCTGGACCTTTCTCCTTAGAGGGCAGTGTTAAAATCACTTAATTTGGGAACAAGAAGAAAGGGACAAATGCTCAATCTCTGTCTCCATTCTTTTCATGAGTTTCAAGTATTTATGTCTAACTGCATGAGAGGTAGTTTGGCATAATGGATGGAGAGGCAGCCTCGAAGCCAGGAAAATGAGGATTGATTGAGTACTACCTCTGACACATACCAGCTGCATGGCCCCAGACAGGTCATTTAACCTCTCAGTCCTCAAGGCAGTTCTCTAAGACCATTAAGTTGCTGAGAATTATTGAATGAAGCATTCATTAAGTGCTTACTATGAGCAAAACACTGCACTAAGAACTGGGAATACAAATAGGAAAACAGGACAGCTTTCCAAGACCTCATATTCTAATGTGAGAGGCAATACAGATGGAAGGTTTCAGCTGCAAGTCTAGTGGAAAAATCCCAAGGTCCTAATGGTGCAGCAGTGAAACAGATGTCAATGCTTCTTCTTTAATATCATTCCCATTAATGAAATCATATTAGTTTCCAATGTTAAATATTTTACAGTGATAAGAGAAGGTGCCATTCTATAAGGTTAGGAGTTTCCTCATCAATAAAATCACATTCCTAATTATATGTGGCATGATGTTAACCCCTTTAAAAAGAGTACTTGCCTTCTAGAAATATCTAAGCTAAGACCAAATCTATAGGACTAAATGTTCTTTTTTTTTTTTGAGGCAATCGGGGTTAAGTGACTTGCCCAGGGTCACACAGCTAGTAATTGTTAAGTGTCTGAGGCCAGATTTAAACTCAGGTCCTCTTGAATCTAGGGCCGGTGCTCTATCCACTGTGCTGCCTAGCTGCCTCTATAGGACTAAATGTAAAGGATTAGATGATATTAAAGTAAAACCACCAAAGGAAGTTAATAATGTTGATGACAAGCTGGCTTCAAGACCTTAATTGATTAGTATAAGTACTCTTGGGGGCAGCTAGGTGGCACAGTGGATAAAGCACCAGCCCTGGATTCAGGAGGACCTGAGTTCGAATCCAGCTTCAGACACTTGACACTTACTAGCTGTGTGACCCTGGGCAAGTCACTTAACCCTCATTGTCCCACAAAAAAAAAAAACAAAAAAAACCCCACACAATAATAGTATAAGTACTATTATCCCATTTTATAGATGAGGAAAATTGGAAGATTGCCCACTACTACCTAGGACATGAGATGAAAAAGGAGCTTCAGATTCTACCAGTCAATTCGTTCTTGAGATTCTATCTTAAAGAATCCATGCCCTTTGAGGGCAGAGGAGCCATCTCTTCCCTTCACCCTGATCCTCCTTCTCTCCCCTGCTCTCATTCCCCTCCCACTCAGAGCTCATGTTACCAGTCACTGATTCATGTGAGAGCGGGAATGAAAACAAGATTTTGATTCAGTTCCATTATGGCTTCCCCTAATATTGCTTTCTTTCTTGGGGTCAAATGAAGGCGCAAAATTGTAGCACAACCTATAAGGACTGCAAAGTGTGGCTGGGGGTATTTCGTCCCAGGACTGGAGAGAAACATGAACCAAGCATTTCCCAGGTGTGGAGCCTGCAAATGTGTCTTCCACTCCACCTATTGATGCCACCTTCCCAGTTTAGAGAAAAATAAAACAATGATTTGTAGGTGGGAAAATATTCCATCACATATACAATAGATACTATTGAAAGCTCTGCAAACTTTTTACTTCTCTGGGATATCTCAATAGCCTGTCCACCCCATTTTCCTGTACTCCTCAGCTTTCAGTGGTAGCTATAAACTCCTTGCTTATAAATATGAAAGTGCACGATCATAAGATGATAGATTTAGAACTGAAAGGGATCTTCTGGACTATCTAATTCAACCCAGTATTACAGGAACACTGAGAATGAGTGAACATAGGTGTGAATGACCATGTATACCTGTAGTTAGGCTGGGATTCTTAGATTCTTGTTATATAACACATTTTTGAGAATTAGACTAAATGCTGATTCATTTGTTATGAATATTCTGTTACTTGGCTTCCTATATGTATTAATAAACTTTGATTTTTGACAGGGAGATTAGCCCAGTTTAGTATAGTCAGGGAAGTTAACAAGTCAAGTCAACAAACATTTATGAAGTTCCTACGATGTGCCAGGCAGTGTACTAAGCACTGAGGATGGAAAAAAAAAAAAAAAGGCAAAAAAACAAAACAAAACCCTCAAGGAAGGCTTCAAGAAGGAAGTACAACTTTAGCTGAAACTAGAAAGATCTGTAGGATTTTGAGAGATGGTGAGGAGTGTGAAGGACATTAAGCAAGTGGACCAGCATGAATAAGGGAATGGATGTGGAAATGAGTATGGTGCATAGGGAAGATAGGAGACCAAAGCACAAACATAGAATGACTCTAGAATAACCTAAGAATTTGGGGAGTGATCTGGCAATCACCAATTTGTTTAAATACACTGGCTACTGCATTCTCACTGGTCCCCATTAACTTGCTTTACATTCTTAGTACTGTGAGAAATGATTATTAATAACCAGTAATTTGGGGGAGGGGGAGATTTAGAGCTCTCCCTTTCTTCTAAAATCCTGACTTAGTCCAGGTTTTTTTGAATCTCAGTCAGTGATAATGAGATTGCATTACCTCTTTTCATCTTGGTCAGACCCCACCCAACCAGGGAAATTTGTATGTGACCCCAGGTTTATAGGTATATAAAATAGGTATAAATAACCTTTTACTATTGCCAAATTTTTCCATGACCCCCACATTCAGTTATATTAATGACCCAAAGTTTAAGAAGCTAAGGGTCTAGATAGCCAAAACCTTGGGGGGATCTGAGTAAAGATACTTTCTCTGTCCAGGGGTCACTCTCAGGCCCCATTGAAAAGGATATGCATTCTTTGAATTGATAGCCTAAAGCTGGTCTGATATAGAGATATTCAGCCCTTCATTTTAATATAGCCCACTCCCAATCATGTTAACCAATTAGATATAATTCCTGTTTTTGATGAGCCACTTACTATTTTGAAGGGTGTATGAACTGTGAGTCTGCCACCATGATTGTCTTTGGTCTAAGACAGCCAAATGACCATCCTCTTATTAGTAACCCGATGGCCCTATTAATAAAAATGATTAAATTACCCAGAAATTATATCTCTTGGACTTTTTAATCATCACAGTTAATTTGGGGCCCTCTACTATCCTATTTAAATGCTAGAGTATTATGTTGCTTTGCTCAAGGGTTCCCCCTTTTCTAAAATTTAATGCTTTTAGTCTATGCCACTCAATTTAGTACTTAAGGGTACAATGTCATCCATAATTACATAAATTATGGACAGACATTGACAGATGGACAATGAGTTAGGCCAAGAAAAAAAAAATGGAGGAAGAAAGTGAGCTAAATTGTATTTGGGAAATAGTGATTCAAATTAACTGAAACTTTTCCCTAAATCAAAAACTCATCTTTTAACCACCAATAATCTCCTGATGATGTGAATATTGGCATTAAATCATCTAAGAGAACTTAGAGTTAAAAGGGTATACTCTTGTTGAAAGTGTTGCATATATGGGGTGGCATAGGCTATAAAGAGACATTTAGGTAACATTAAGACAAAAGATTAATAAATTTTAAATCAAGTGCTACACATTTTACCAAGTGAAATATAACCCACTCTCTTCATCTTATTCAAGTCTGATTGCAGTGCGTTATACATTTTCAATGTCTATCAGAAAGTTTGTCCAGGCTCTGTGGGCTACTCACTTAACTACACATCAGAGTCTGGACAATGGGAATTCTTCTTAGTTCTTCATAGGTGGACAGTTAGGTTCAAGCCTTTGGAGTTGTGGAAATTTATTTTGATTTGGGGACCCTACCTTTAGGCTGAGATTAGAAAGCCTTAGGTCCTCAGGGTCTCTTCCCCTCCCCCTCTGCTTCAGCTGAGCCAAAAAGCCCCGTGGGCTGTACAAGACGCCAGGTCAGACAACTGGGGGGAATAAGCCCCCAGCTCCCTCCAACCTGAGCGGAGCTATCCGAGAGATCCCGGACTGGTCCAGGCCCGGCTCTGGCATAGCCTGAAGCACGTGAAGCTGGAGCGCACCACCCCCCCTCCCACCAGCCGCAGCCCTGGCTAGCAGATTAGCGTGGTCTGTGGGGGCGCAGGAAGCCCCAAGATTTGAGTGGAGAGAAGAAAAGGTATATATAGACCTGGGAGTTAGACAGCAAGGGGGGAGCGAACAAGAGAGGCTAAGAAGAGGTTCAGTTTGGACAAGGAGACAGAGGGCTGAGAAGAGGTCAAGTGGCGGCTAGCGAGATTAGAAAGGTTGTAGCGCGGCAGACTAGAGACGGGGCTACAAGGATGCAGGAGAAGACGAGAAGGACTAGGAGTAGGGAAAAGAGAGGCCAAAGGGCAGACTGACGAGCAGACAGAAGGTCGGTGAGAGAGAAACACAGGGGTTCAGAGGTGGCAGTAAGGAGGAGAGAAAAGTTAGAAGCAGGGGATTTACAAAGTGAAAGGGGCTTGGAGTTAGAATAAAGGACCTGAGTGCCCTGAGGCGGGGCACGGTTAAGGCCCTTATTGTATTAAAAAGGTTACAGGCCTTATTACAAACCAGGCAAAGTGTAACATGCCCTGAGGCCGGAGGCTGCTAAAGCCCTTATTGTATTCAAGAAGTTCGAAGTGCAGCAGGTGAGAAAGAGATGCAGTGGAAAGACCACAAGAAAGCAGTCAGGTTGTACATTTTATTTCCCTGTATTCTTAATTTAAATAGTATCTCATACATAAACTCTGCTTTGATTATTTACTTAAGAGGCTTCTTAATATTTTGCTTATCAATTTGGGAGTGGAGCAGTGTGGTGGAACTTTATAAACGGCCCATATTAAATTAAACGCAGTCAGATAGCCAATTAGTCAAAAGTCCCCAGATTAGTCCTCCAGTCAAATTTAGCCCCCCAAATTAGCCCTAGTCAATTTAAAATGTTTCCACAGAGTGATTATGAATCAAATTTAGGAGGAGCTGCAGTACTCAAGGACCTGGTGCAATCAAATATCATCCACAGAAAGGAAAATCTGAAGAATCTTAGATTTTTAAAAATCCTTCCATTTGGATGCTATGTTTGACTTCTTCCTAGACAGTGACAAACACCTTTGGTGAGCAGATGTTTCCTGGTTTATGCAGAAGAAACAAAAATATGACAGGCTAACTACACAAGGACCTGGTAAAGCAAATGATCTCATCCACTGGTGTAGAGCTATTTGTTGTTCTTAGATAAGAGATGCCTGAGGCTTTCTCTTAATGGATACCTCACCCCTGCTTTCTTAAATAAAACAGATTTCTCTAAGGGTTGTAAAAGTATTTGGTCACATCCACTTTTTTCTTGCCCTTGAAGAGAGATTTTTTTTTTATTCCAATAAATTCTGCCAGTTGCATTCCAAATACTCCCCACTTTTCCCCTTTGAATGATTTCTCCTTCCTCTACCCCTACCTCTCCTGGAAAAGATGCTACTTTTCTATCTTAAGTTGCTAAAGAATGCTGATGATTGGCAGGCCTGAAAAATTATAAAAACTTAATCTTTGCATTTTCTTTTGCAACATCACTAATATGGAAATGTTTTGCCATGACTGCACTTGTATAATCCTTATCAAATTGCTTGCATTCTCAAAGAGTGGGAGAGGAATGGAAGGGAGAGAGAGAATATGGCACTCAAAATTTTTTTAAAATGAACGTTAAGGAGGCAGAGCCAAGATGTCAGAGGAAAGGCAGTAAGCTCTAGGAACTCATGACACATTCACTCTAAAAAACCTCCCAAAAATGAATGTCAAACTATATTGGATTGTTTTCTGTTTTGGGGAGGAGGGAAGGAAGGGAGGGAGAAATATTTGGAACTCAAAGTCTTAAAAAACAAATGTTTAAAATTATCTTTACATGTAACTGGAAAATAATAAAATGCTTTTAAGATTAAAAAAAGAATGTTAAAATTTTTTGTTTTCATGTAATTGAGATAAAATAAAAATAAAAAATAAATGTTTTTTTAAAGCCCCTCAATTTTTACCCTAAGAAACTAAAGCCGCTATCAGTTAGCAATCTTTTTTTTTAATTTTTTTTTTTTTGGTAAGGCAATTGGGGTTAAGTGACTTGCGTAGGGTCACACAGCTAGTAATTGTTAAGTGTCTGAGGCCAGATTTGAACTCAAATCCTCCTGAATCCAGGGCCGGTGCTCTATCCACTGTGCCACCTACCTGCCCCAGCTAGCAGTCTTCCTTAGCATGCTAATAAATAGTTTTATCTTTTGTTTGGCTCCTTAGGTTATCTGATGCCTTTCCCCACCCCCATGAATGAGTGAGCTGGTGAGATTCTTCCCCAACTGTGTCTTGCATGATATTAATAATCAGAGGATCTTTGAAGAAAGTTATCTCTTATTAATTATCTGGGAATTTTTTAAGATCTTAATAAATGCACATGCTTTAGTGAAAGAGAACCTGTAAGGCTGAATTTTGCTCTATGGAATAAATTTATTTATTTTTTAATGTTAAACAGTACATCCGGATCTTGAATTCTTTACATCTTTAGTCACTTGTGTGACTGTAAAGATAAAGTTTGTTATAGAATATCATTTGCAAAACCCAGACTGTTTCCTTCTGATATTTTCTTGAAGTATGCCGTTGATACATGTGCAAATTATACTCATGAAGATTTTGTAGGGATAAGAAAATAGCCATCTGGCTTGATAGTTACTGATAGCTTCACATAATCACTTCCTTCATTATTAATAAAATCTAAGACTGTTTTTTCCCAGTTGTTATATACTTTTTTCTCTTTCACATATCCTGAGCTTTGGTCCCTTGGTGTGCTCAAGATGTGTTGCCTCAAGTACAGACCTCCTCTGTGTATATTGATCTGGTGAAGTTGTTCTTCCTGTCTTTGTTTTCTCTAGTGCAGCCCATCAGGGAATGTGATGTAAGAATCCAAATGTAGTAACTCCACCATCATTGACAGATAAAATAGTTTATTGTAGAAATCTTAACAGATCTTTGCCATTTTTCATGCTTGTTGTCCTCCTTCCAGTTTCTATTCTCTCACAGGAAAGTGAGAATAAAGGAATTCTACCCTGCTGATACCTTCCTCTCCAAATGATGCATTCAATGCCAAATGTTGGGTCTTATTTTCAGTGTCCATCCCTGGGTTACAACATTTTGGGGGTGGGGAGCGAGGGTATAACCTGATTCTATAGACCATTCAGCACAGCAGTTGGTATCAGGATTCCCTGTCAAAAGCAAATAATAATTGCAGTTGTTGATTCTTACCTCCTATGCTGATTCTATTAATTAGGAATAGGTTTTGCACTGTCCCTTCACAATGGGATTGAATGCTTCAAATGCTTTTCTAGTCAGAGGGGGAACTGGAAAGTAAGTCATTGGTTCATATCATTCAGGCCATTCAATAGCCACAATATCCTGCATTTAGGGCTGGTCTGTGGCAGATTCATACTGCTGGCCAAAAAGTAAGAGACTTGCCACCCTATTAATAATCCTCAAAGACATAAAGTCCCTTAAAATTATATTTTTAGAAGAGATGATTAGAATTTAAAACACTTTAAGTAGATTCTGAGCTAAATAGGGAAAGGAAAAAAAAGCAGAAAACATTTTACTAATTAAAGTCAATTAATGTAGGGAATGCAGTGCAGATGAATGGGTTATAGGACATAAATGGTTATTCTCTAGTGGCCTGTATTATTAAGGAATGATCCAAACAATACATGGATCAAAACAAACAAGTCTCCATGGAAAAAAATAAAGAGATGGAAGCCATATGTGAACTAGCAGATACAGACCATGTGGGTCTATGCCCTTTTAAAAGGAGCTTGTTTCATCTTTACCTGTCTGTCCAGAACTATGTGAGCCTCAGTGATAATTTAGCTGTTACAATGCTAAGCATTTTATAAAAACAAACCAGAAAACTGCTGGTTGTTTGGGGTCTTTTTTTCAGCCTGAAATTGAAGCTTGTAAATCATACACACAATTGTCCTCCATACTCAGCTAAGGCTATTTGAGCAGCCATTTTTCTGCTGGCATAAATGGTTGCCAAGTCTGTGTTTCCCAAGACTTTGTAATCACCTCTCCTCCCCTTTAAACCCTTTATCATCTACTACAAGCCCCCAAGACAACAAACCTAGCACCATTCAAAGGACACACTGTTGATTTCCTAAGGAGGCATAGTCACAACAGTGGCTGGCAGGATTTTTCTTATTTCAAGGAGGCTCATGTGATGTCTCATTCTAAGGAGCTGATTAATGGAGGATCTTGTAGCAATCTGGAACAATAAGTCATAACATCTCAGGACAGACAAGTCTATGGATTATGTTTGTGAAAATTAGAGACTCTGAAAGCTTGGCATGTAAAGTCATGAGGACAAAATAACATAAGGAATCCACATGACATAATGCAAAAGTATTTATTGGCATCACAGGAGGCAAAGAATACCTGTTTGCTTAGAAAACATTTTGTTTTATCAGAAGGGCAAATGTGATTATATGGGAAGTCATTGATATCCTCTTAAATTCTTACTTAAGATTGAACTGTTCTTTGTGAAATGCACCCTGGTTTAACAAAAAAAAAAAAAAAGCAGGTAAGACCATGATTCCAGAGGAGTCACAAGGAAACATGCTGTCCAGCTTCTAAAAGAGAAGTAATAGACTGATAGACTCAGGGTGTCAGTCTGTATGTACGTACACACATACACACACACACATGAGAGAGAGAGAATTGCTAAGATTGGGTTACTCTATGTCACCCCAACTGGAAATTCAGTGGCAACTCATGGGCCTGACCCCAGTATTGATTGACACAAAAGCTTAGATCTGCTCCATTTTTCTAACATAGGCCCATTTGTCTTTCCTTAAACTGTCTGGTCTTTCCAACATTCACCTCTCCCCAGTCAACCAATCATCCTTTAGCCCTTTCTAGCTCAGAAACACACCCTTAGCTCAATCTGGCACAAAGTTCATTTTTAGAAATGGTCAATGCCTGGAGCAGAATATATTATGCTTCAGCTGAAGTTAAAAAAAAAAAAAAGCAGGGGTAGCAATTCTTATCTCAGACAAAGCAAAAGCAAAAGTATATTTAATTAAAAGAGCTAAGGAAGGAAACTATATCTTGCTAAAAGTACCATAGACAATAAAGTAATATCAGTACTAAACATATATGCACCAAGTGGTATAGCATCCAAATTCTTAGGGGAGAAATTAAGTTAGTTACAGGAGGAAATAGACAATAGAACTACACTAGTGGGGCACTTCAACCCCCCCCTCTCAGAAGTAGATAAATTGAACCTCAAAATAAATGAGAAAGAAGATAAGGAGGTGAATAGAATTTTAGAAAAGTTAGATATGATAGAGCTCTGGAAAAAACTGAATGGGGATAGAAAGGAATACACTTTTTTTCTCAGCAGTACATGGCACCTACACAAAAACTGACCATGTATTAGGGCCTAAAAACCTCACAGTCAAATACAGAAAAGCAGAAATAGTAAATGCATCCTTTTCAGATATGTTGCAACAGAAATGGCCGATGCAAGAAGCTATTTTGCTTCATTATTCAAATTTATTACAAGCATTTTGTTTTTCTTTTTTCCATGGGGGAGGGTGGCAGTTAGGGATAAAAAAACATTAATTGAAAACAAAAGGGGAAAAAAAAAGGAGTTAAGTATACTGAAGTCTCCTTTTATTCTTACTGTACCAAAACCTGGCTATCTTTAAAAGAAGGGACTTGACCCAGCAATTCCACTTGACCCAGCAATTCCACTTGACCCAGCAATTCCACTTGACCCAGCAATTCCACTTTTAGGTCTTTTGCCCAAAGAAATCATGGAAGGGGGAAAGGGACCCGAATGTACAAAAATATTTATAGCTGCTCTTTACGTGGTAGCAAGGAATTGGAAATTGAGGGGGTGCCCATCAATTGGGGAATGGCTGGACAAGTTGTGGTATATGAATACAATGGAATACTATTGTGCTGTAAGAAATGATGAGCAGGAAGAGTTCAGAGAAACCTGGAGGGTCTTACGTGAGCTGATGATGAGTGAGATGAGCAGAACCAGAAGAACATTGTACACAGTATCATCAACATTGAGTGTTGACCTACTGTGATGGACTATATTCTTCTCACCAATGCAATGGTACAGAAGAGTTCCAGGGAACTCATGACAGAAGAGGATCTCCAAGGCCAAGAAAAAAAAAGAAAGAAAGAACTGTGGAGTATAGATGCTGATTGAACCATATTATTTCTTTTGTTTTGGGTGCTATTGTTTTTTTATTCTATTTTGAGGTTTTGCATCACTGCTCTGATTTTTTCTCTTGTAACAGGATTAATGCAGAAATAGGATTAATGTTATTATGTGTATATATATATATGTGTGTGTATATATCTATATCTATATGTATAGAGATATATAGATATAACCTATATCAGATTACCTGCTGTCTAGGGGAGGGGGGGAGGGAGGGGAGGGAGGGAGAAAAATCTGAAATTGTAAAGCTTGTATAAACAAAAGTTGAGAACTATCTTTACATGTAACGGAAAAAATAAAATACCTTATACATAAAAAAATAAAAAATAAAAAAAAATAAAAGAAGGGACAATTGCTCTCACAATAATAAGCTCTACTTGTATCTCATTACTATGAATAAGTTGGTCTCCCTTAAAACCATGGCTTTAATCTATGCAAACTGTCAAAAGAAGGATCTTCCAATTCAAACATATATTGTCACTTAATCAAAAAAAACTCATTTTCAAGTTCTGGTTTTTACACTTGTGATCTTGAACAAATCACTTTATTTCTTACTGCCTCAGTTTTCTCATCTGTAAAATTAAGGTATTGGCCTAAAGTCCCTTCCAACTCTAAAATTCCATGAGAATATGAAAATTGAGAACTCACTAAGCACTATGGAATATTCAAGGCACTATGGGAAGGAACAAAAGTAGATGATTTGGTCCCTTTCCTTGAGGAACCTACTCTCTAGGTGAATGTATCCAACACACATACATTTCTTTTCAATGCTAATTTTATTTATTTTTTATTTAATTTTGAAAATGTATTTAATTTTAATTAATTAAATTCCCCACTAGATAGGTAGCATACTTTATCATCAATCTCTGGAATCATGGTTTGGTCATGAAATGGTCAGAAATTTCAAATATATAGTAATATTTACATGGCAATGTATATATGAGTAAGGATAAATTAATATGGCATGTGCACTTACACATGGGGATGCAGGGTAGTGAATGGTAAAGCCACCAAGAGGAACAAGTGAGAGGAGGACCAAGCAAAAGAAGCAAGGGATCTTCAGACTTAAGGAGAACTGCTAAATTCCCCCAGTGAGGACAAATATGAGCCAATAATTAGGTCAGTCATGGACCTGAGAGAAAAAATACTTGTGAAGCTAAAGGTCCAAAGTGACAGTAAAAAATGGATTGAACCTGGGTCAAGAACCAGAGATAACCTTTGTGTTAGAGGATCCTTCTTGAAATTAATTAGTCAGATACTCTGGAGGACTTCTTGCTTCTTCAAGTCATTGTCCCTTTCTAGAGAAGGTCAGATAATCAGTACCTAGCATTAGAAACAGTTAGGTAGCTAAGTGGGTAGGGTTCTGGGTCTGAAATCAGGAAGACTTTAATTCAAATCTGGGCTCAGACACTTTTGAGATCTGTGACCCTGGCCAAGTCACTGAACCTCTTTTTTACCTCAGTTCCCTCAACTGTAATATGTGAGTGATAATAGCACCATATACTTCCTTCCCACAGTTGTTGTGACAGTAAAATGAGTAAAGTACTTAGCTCAGTGGCTGGCACATAGTTGAAACTGAGTGTTTATTGATTGACTGAGTAGGTGCTTTATATATATATTTGTTTTCTTCTTTCCTTCCTCTCTGACCCCTAAGAGTAGTCAGGGGTTTCTCTTGGGCTCACAAAGCTCAAAACATAGAGTAATTTTACTTGCAAGTTAGTTTATTTAGAAATAACTCAAAACCACCCTTGCCAGAGATGTATACAGCCTCCATAACTTGCAGGACTGAATTGAAGTAACAGGCAGCAAAATATTTGGATTTTCTGGATCAAAAAAATCTCACAAACAGAAGAGACTTTAGAAGACATTTAAGGCAGGCAATACATAAACAAAACAAAACAAAAACACTCTACAACCTAGCTGAGAAGTGATCACCTAGCCTTTGCTTAAAGAATGCCAATAAGGGAGAGTCCACTACTTCCCAAAACAGACCCCTTACTCTTTTGAACAGTTCTAATTGTTATGAAGTTTTTTCCTAAGTCTAGATCAAATTTGCCTTTTTATATTTCCAAAAGTTGCTCTTCCTTGTGCCTTCTAGGCCAAAGCAGACCAAGTCTAATCCCCTTTCTCCTATTCCTTCCAAGAGTGATTTCAATGTCCTTCACTATCTTGGTTGCTCTCTTCTGTATCAGATTATCAATGTGCCCCACCCTGCAAAAGTAATACCAGGAACTAAATACACTCTTCCAGCTATGGTACTGATCAGAATTCAATGGTACTATGGTCTCCCTAGTACTAGTCATTATACCTTTGTAAGCGGCTAAAATTCTAGCTAGTCTGTCTAAAATATCTAATGAGTGGTCACCATTAAATTAGAAGTTTTAGCAAGAGTTTAGACCTTTAAGCATTTATTAAGGAGAATAAGAATTTGGTGAAGAGAGAGAGAAAGGCCTAGATTCATCTGTCTATCTCAGGGAGCTAGTGTCTCTTTCTTTGCTCTCCACGAGAGTCCTGACAGAAGAACGAGAACCACACCTCCTTCATCCCACAAGCCTCCTGTGAAACTGGTAATATCCCATCCACTCTGATACACAGCTCCAAGCTAATTGGCTGGTAACTTTGATAGACAGTACCCACGAGCAAACGTCACTTCCTGATGCCAAGGAAAAGCTGCATAGCTTGCCCTCAGACGCCTTCTCCTCATGGGGGAGCTTTCCTACAGTAACTCTCCAGAAGGTGGTGTCAATTCAATTGTTACACCTTTCTTAATGCAGCCTTGAGGGCCTTTTAGCATTTTTGCTGTCATATCACATTATTGGTTCATAATTCTTTTGGTCAACAAAAATTATCAACTCTTTGTCAGAAAAACTGCTGTCTGGTTATTCTTTCCCCATCTTGTACTTGTGAAGTTGATCTTGGGAATAGAATTTACATGTATCCCTAGTAAATAACATCACATTAGATTTGGTCCAACATGCTAGCCTACTAGAATATTTTTTGGATCCTGACTCTATCATTGAATGTGCTAGCTATACCTTCCAGTTCTGTTGCATGCATCTGGTAGACATGTCATCTATGCCTTTATCTAAGTCACTGAAGAAAATGTTAAACATCATAGATTCAAGTACAGATGCCTAAGAGATGCTTCCTAGCTGACTCTGATCCATTAATGACTATTTTTGGATGCAACCATTCAGCCAGTTCTAAATCTACCTACATGGTATGGTCAAGTTCACAAGGTCTTCCCCACTTCCCCAAGTACAGCATAAGAGACTTTTGCTAAATGTATCTCTTTAATTCAGGTAAACCATATCTATAGCATCCCCTGAATTACCAATCTGGTATCTGTCCAAAAAAGCAAATGAAGCAAGTCTGACATAAACTGTCTTCAGTGAAACCATGGTGGGTTTTTGTGCCTACTGATTTCTTTTCTAAATATTCACTAGTCATCTCTTTATTTTTATTTATTTTATTTTTTGCAGGCCAATGAGGGTTAAGTGACTTGTCCAGGGTCACACAGCTAATAAGTGTCAAGTGTCTGAAGCTGGATTTGAACTCAGGTCCTCCTGAATCCTGGGCCGGTGCTTTATCTACTGTGCCACCTAGCTTCCCCCTTAGTCAGCTCTTTAAAAAGGCACTTTGCTTGACATTCAAGTCAAGATCTTTGGCTTGGAGTTTGCAAACATTATTCTCTTCTCCTTTTTGACAACCAAAATATCATTTGTCCTTCTCCAATGCTATATCTCTTTATTTTCTGTGATCACAGACAGTGGACCAGAAGGTAACTTATAGCAGTTCTTTTCTTACTTAGGGTATTATTCAGCTGTGACTAGTCACGACCTCATCAGAGGAACCTAGGTGCTCTTCAACTACTCCATACTTATATTGGGGATCAACACCCTATTAGCCCTTTCTGTTCTATCCTTTTACAATGAAAAAAAAAGTCATTCTCCTTGGCAGAGAAAAAGAAAGAATTTAACAATTGTATATTCATCATTATCTGCCATCATTGTACCAACCATCCCTCATGGCATTCTTATTTTTTCTTTGATCCACCTCTTTTCCCCAGATAAAATTTAAAATAGCACCATTTGTTGATAACTTTCCTTTCCAACTTTGGTGCTCCTAATGTTATTCTTACAGGACCATGCAAGACTTTGATATTCATCCTCTGTTGCCTGTCCATTACCTCTTTCCTTTTTCTGGAAATAGCTTTTGAAAATTTTTGCGTGTTCATGAACTCCTTCTGCATCTATATCAATCTTTTTAGACAACTGCCCCCCTTTCCTCCTCATTGAAATATTTTCTCTTTGTGTCTTCAGATTTCATTCTTGAGAGAATTGTATTCTTCCTGGACTGACTTCCTCAACTGGATTTCTAAGCCATAGAATCCCATCTATTCTTTCTCTGAGCCATTTGAATTTTTCTTTCCTGAAACCTAGGCTGCAAATCACACTATATTGGGCTTTCCTCTCCTCTAACACAAATTATAAGGAGTTAGTACCTCTATAATGTCCCCATTATTCATATTACAGCAACTAATTTCTCCTTGTTGGTGAGACAGATCTTCAATATAAATTCTCATTGTTGTTTTCTACATCTTTGGAAGAATAAAGTTGTCATTAAAGCAAATCGAGAAACAGTTAACCAGTCTGATTTTAGCACCAAGAAAATTCCTATAGACATTTAGATGAAGTTATCCAGCAATCAAGAAAGTAAAAAACATAAGTGCTTACCATATTCTAGTCACTGTGAAAAGCACTAGAGTTACAAAGAAAAAACAAAAACCTCCCATGCTCTTGGTCAGTTTATATTCTGATGGAGGATACAACAGGTATATAAATCAGTAGAGATAAGATAAAGACTAAGTGGATGGAAGGTAGCTCTAGAGGGGTAGGCACTAGCAGCAGGAAGGAATGTAAAATGTTTTCTGCAGTATGTGATGTTTGAGCTGAATTTTAAAAGATGCCAGGTATTCTAAGAATCACAGGTTAAGAGGGAAGACAGTCGATGTAAAGACACAGGGAGCAGCAGAATAGTCATATATGAGAAACAGCAAGTAGTCATATATGGCTGGACCACAAAGTGTATTTGGAAGGAAATAATGTGTTAAAAAAAAAACCCTAGGAAAATAGAAAGGAATCATGTTGTGAAATACTTTAAATGCCAAACAGAAGAATCTACATTTGAAACCAAAGGCAATAGGGAGTCATTGGAATTTAGTGAATAGGGTAGGATAACATGGTGAGATTTGCTTTAGGAAGATTACTAACTATACAGACAATGATTCTTTCAATAATCCAGGTAAGAGATGAGGAAGGCCTGAACCAGGATAGTGGCTGTTTTAGTGGAGAAAATAGAATATCTAGGAAAAAGAAAAAAAAATAACAAGATCCAGCAACTGTTTGTGGGAAGACCAAGAGACAGGAGCCTTCTGGTCTGGATGATCAGAAGGACAATTGTTCTAGTAGTAGTAGTGGTGGTGGTGGTGGTGGTGGTGGTGGTGGTAGTGTTTCGAAAATTTCTAAGTATGACGAAGGAAAGAAACAGCAAAGTCTCCAAGAGAGGGCCTATCTCACAGTAAAGCCGGTTTCAGGTCTAAGACCTCAAAGAGAGACCTTGAGCAGTACTGGCCCAATAGTTTTATCCCCCCATGAAGCTTAAATGCTTATATACCTTACTAGTTTTAGACAAACTCCTCCCATTTTACAGTCCACCAAGAAACATAAAGTCAATCAAAATACTATATGTCTGGAAATACAGTCTACAAATGAATAGTCAATTTTCTTGACATACTGTCGTGTAAATGGGACAGTCTAACTTTTTGATTTGTCTAAAAAGACATTCATAGTATCAAAGAATTGTGAAATTATTTACAATAAGTAATTTTTATCTATATTGTCATGGCTAAATTCAATCTTGTGTTCATCTAACAGCATTTTATAAGTACTACTGCCTTAATTGCTCTATAAGAAATACTTAAACAAGTTAAATCACAATTTATATACTATATGCTGATTATTAAATCACAACTTGTAGTATATAATACTGATTAAGTCAATTATACCTAAAAACACCAAATCACATATCTAAGAGTTGGGGAAAATCTCACTCAAAGTAGGAAAATTGAGAAGTGGGATGGTTTGAGAGGAAAGATAATGATCATGCCTCTGTGCCAGGCTTGTTATAGATTTTCTAAACTCCTCATCTATTCCCCCTTTTTATGTAAGTAGTTTGTAATATACCCTATTGACAATATAACTTCTGTTTCTACCCCCAGGCATCTTCATATAACTATTCACATCCTGCTCCATTTATTAGTAACTATGTGACTTTGGGCAAATCACTTTTGAGGCTCAGTTTCCTCATCTGTAAAAGAGAGAATGACACTCTACCTATCTACAGGACTGTTAAGAGACTTAAAAAAGATAGTGAAAGAATTGTGATTTTTTTTTTTTTTGCAGAGCCATGGGGGTTAAGTGACTTGCCCAGGGTCACACAGCTAGTAAGTGTAAAGTGTCTGAGCCTAGATTTGAACTTAGGCACTCCTGAATCCAGGACCGGTGCTTTATCCACTGCACCACCTAGCTGCCCCAGAATTGTGAAAATTTTAAAAGCACCACATAAATATGAGAGTTTCTGAGAAAAAGTCATTTTGCAGAACCAATATCAAAGTGGAATATTTTAATAATGGCTAATTAAAAAGGTAAAACCCTACTTAAACTTGACAGTAAGTATGTCAGAATTGCTTCATTATATTCCAATTCTCTCCTTCCCAGGACAGCTGGCAGAGCTGGCTAGTGATCAGAGAAGTTAAGGGGCATTTTTCTAAGTCAGTAAGGTTTGCTGAGAAAACAATAGAGTACTCAAGTTCAAGCAGTCCAGTTTAGGCAGGGTCACAGTGAAGGACGGTGGTGATACCAGCAAAGTCAGAGAGAAGTAGTCTAAGAAATCTCAAATGGTCATCATAGCATCCACTGGGCAAATCAGGAACCAGGTCAGAGGCCTACAGCACAGGGGCTAAGAGTAGTACTTGGCATTAGTCTCTTCAACAACAGATTAAAAACATCTGCTGCTTTTTCTCCTGAAGCAGTTTAGCTCACCTTACACTTTCTGGGCAGCTTCTCTGGATGCAAAGATCCTATTTTTCTCTAATCTGACTGCTTTACTGCTAATGGAAGTTAACAAGGTTCTATCCTAAGTACAGGGATCAAAATGAATTGACATTTTAAAGATAAACTCTAGATGGACTCCTAAAGGTTGCAAAGAAATTTTGACAACAGCAATTCTGATAAAATTCTGCTTAATTAAATTCACAAACAAATCTACATGAAACATCTAATAAGTGCAAGAGACTTTACTAGCCTTTAGTAATATCATGATATCTACATAGATACACCATTGGCCCTACTCGAAAGCCTAGCTTCTTAAACTGTGGGTTGTGACCCCATATGGGGTCGCATAACTGAATTTGGGGGTCCAAAAAATTGGCAACAGTAAAAGGTTATGTATATCTATTTTATGTACTTATATATCTGGGGTTGAGTAAAAGTTTCTTGGGAAAGGAGTCATGAGTGAAAAAGGTTAAGAAGCCCTCCTATAAAGGAAGGTGTAATCTAATTGGGGGTAGGTAGATAGAAAATACATAAATAACCATGATATGAAAATTAAGATAAGTTCAAAATAAAAATCCAAGCAAAGTACTATAAGAAATTTAAGAGGGGCAGCTAGGTGGTGAAGTAGATAAAGCACCAGCCCTAGATTCAGGAGGACCTGCGTTCAAATCTGGCCTCAGACACTTGACACTTACTAGCTGTGTAATCCTGGGCAAATCACCTTCACTTAACCCTCACTGCCCCACAAAAAAAAAAAAAAAAAAAAAAAGAAATTTAAGAGTAGACATTTCTACAGGTACTATAGAAATGTTTACTTGATTGTATTTATTTAAATAAATCAGTCCTTTAATCTTATAATTCTTGTAATTCAACCACCTTCTATTAGCTTTCAGTCATCCTAGATAGAGTGACCCTTAAATTTCTATTGTGAGTGGGGTAGGTGCCACTCTACAATACAGCAGGTAAGTGATCATTCAGGGGAAACCCATCACTTCCCAAAACAGCCCACAGGAATCCATCTCTATTTGTCGGGGGCATTTTCCATATATCAAGCCTAAGGATGCTACATTTCTAGCTCTCCTTTCTGGGCCCAAGGAGAACATATCTGATGTCTCTTCCATATAATAGCTTTTCACATTTTTTAAAGACAGCCATCCTGCTCCGCTCCTTCTCTCCCCCCTCCCCAAATCATCAGTTCTCTAGTCAATTCAGCTCATCCTCATTAGACATAATCTCAAGACTCTTTATTATCCTGATTGCCCTCCTAATTCTCTCTTTCAAGGATTATTAACCTGAGGTCAGTGAACTTGTTTTCCTTTCCTTCTTTCAAAAGCTATTGGAGGGGCAGCTAGGTAGCACAGTGGATAAAGCACTGGCCCTGGATTCAGGAAGACCTGAGTTCAAATTCAGCATCAGACACTTGATACTTACTAGCTGTGTGACCCTGGGCAGTGCCCTGCAAAAAATATATATATATATATACATATATATATATATAACTATATTTCAATATAATTGGCTTTCTTTATGATCTTGTGTATTTTGTTTTAAACAATAAAAACATTATTATGAGAAGGGGTCCTTTTAGGTTTCACAGAATGCCAAAGGGATCTATGACAAAAAGATTAGGAACCCCTGCTCTAACTTATCAGCATCTTTAAAATGAGGTGCCCCAAACTGAATACAATAATTCAGAGTACAGTGAGACTATCACTTTCTTAGTCCTGGATGCTATGCCTCTTTTAATGCATCCAAAGATTTGCATTCACTATTTTGGGTACTACATACACTGTGAGTTCATATTAAGCTTGCAGTCTTTTTCAGATGAACTGTTATGTTTCTTCCACTCTGTACTTGTGAAACTGATGTCTGGACCTAAACAGGTTTTCACATTTATCCCTATTAAATTTACAGAGACAAGGCATTGTAGAACTCCATATAAATTGGTTAAGTTGCATGAATTTCTCTTTTCCCTGTAACTTTGACCCAAACTGGTCCATTTCCTGACCTAGTTTTGGTACACTTACTTTGGTACAGTTTTTTCCTTTCCTTTCTCCAGCTTTTTTTTTTTAACCACCTAGTCACTCTTCTCCCTTCCTCTTACCTCTACCAATGTATGCTGCTGCTGACCTTGATATTGAACTCCTGGAATTGAAATAGTGGGTTTAACCTAGAGCAGCTTTCTCCTCAGTCTTTAATGGTCTTGACTTTTTCCAAGCTTTGGCTATTTCTCTGAACTGTTACTTTGCTTTCACACATATGATTCCATTTCAATTCCTTTCCTACACCAGAAATGGAATCTTCGTTATTCCCTAGGATATAGCTGGTACCATTCTATAATTATAATCTAGAATTATAATTCCATAATCTATAATCTTTGACCCTAAACACGTCCCTGTCCCTATCCCTGTCCCCTGATTTCCTATCAGTAGTATTAGAAATCCAGCCCAAACTATACTTGAAATACCTTCTCACCTCTGACTCAATTCTTACTGGAATTGACCTTTTGCAAATGCAAAGATGGTACTGAGTATTGCCACAAAACAGCTAACATCCAAGATAAGGACACACAGTTACAGACTCTTCCTGGTTCCTTCCTTGCTATATAGTATGGCAGGAAAGAGATGAACATGTTATGGGCCTAGCACCCCAGAAGTTTCCTGGGGTACATTAAAGAACCTTCTCCTTGAGAAACTAAACCAAAGGACAGACACACCTAAAGAGATAAGTGGCAGGACTGAGCTAGCTCAGGGACCACCACCCTTCATTCCAGTCTCCCCCACCCCTGAGGAGATAAGATTAGGTGTGGCTGCTGCCTTTGTGGCATGAGGACAGAGATGGCTTGAGAGATCTGCAGCGACCCCTCACCCAACTCCCCCAGCCACCACCAGTAGGGGATGGTCCTCCCTCAATAAGGGAACTTTCCACAGTCAAATGATCACCTCCATCAGTCCTCTATAAAAGTACCTGCCTGTCTCTTGCTCAGGGAGATAGGTTTCTCAGAGCCACACCTCTGTGCTATGCCTTCTCCCCATGAGAAGAAGTCCAAGGATTTCTCTCTTGGTTTCCTTTCCCTAGCACCTAAATAATATTTTATTATAATTGGATTTGTGTGCAAGGGGATGTGATTTTTTTTTTGGGGGGGGGGAATGGGGGTTAAGTGACTTGCCCAGGGTCACACAGCTAGTGTCAAGTGTCTGAGGCTGGATTTGAACTCAGGTACTCCTGAATCCAGGGCTGGTGCTTTATCCACTGCACCACCTAGCTGCCCCAAGGATGTAATTCTTTAAAGAGGAATTCTTAAGAACCCCAAACCCCTATCCCAAACCCTACACCTATTTCCCCATAACAAACACAAACCCATATCCGGGAAATCAGTCCTCAGAAAACTAAGAAAATGCAGTATCTTCCTTCCCACACCTTGTAGGTTCACCTATATGATTCATACCCTTACCTGTGGGCACTCTGCCCAGAGGAATATGTTTGCTGAAACCTCACAAAATTTCTTGGGGTTTATGGGCTAGATTTCTTTTAAAGACCATGCCTTGGGGCAGCTAGGTGGTACAGTGGATAGAGCACTGGCCCTGGAGTCAGGAGTACCTGAGTTCAAATCCAGCCTCAGACACTTAACACTTACTAGCTGTGTGACCCTGGGCAAGTCACTTAACCCCAATTGCCTCACTAAAAAAAAAAAAAAAAGTAAGCCCAGAATGAGCTGAGACTATGAGAAAAACTAAGGATAACAAATGGGGGGGGGGGTGTTAAAGCTATATTATTGTGAACTGAGGATCAAAGAAGGGATAAGAAAGAGGTCTATTTGGGATATATAACAATACAGCTGAAGACAGAGTTGTTGGACTTTTATTGTGCACATTTCCTCTGCCAAGAAGAATAATACTAAGACTGGAAAGGGCAAAACTTAGTGATTACATTTTAGAAACATTAGGTAAAACTTTTGTGACTAAAAATGGGAACTATGAAGTTGATACCCAAGGCAAATAGGAAATAGTGAGGTTCCTCCTAGATGCTTCTGATGATTTCAAGTCATTTTGCCCAGATAAACTATATCCTTGGGTAGAGGAAGAAGTGGTCAATGAGATTATTGAGCTATCTGTAAAATGCTTAGCACAGTGCCTGGTACAAAGTTGTACTTACCAAAAACTTGTTCCTTTCTCCCTTTCCCTCTATCCAACTTCTCTATTTCATTTGAGGTCACCATTATTTTTGCAGTCTTCCAGGTTTTTAACCTTAGTATTATCCTCAACGGCTCACTCTTTTATACCACCTAGCCAATCAGTTGCTAAAACTTGCCATTTCTACCTCTACATTCCTCCACATTCAACTCCTTCTTACTATGTATGCTGATTTTACCTCTCATTTGAGCTGATCTCACCTTACCTAATTATTTTCCTTGCCTTTGCCCTCTATCCACTCTAATTCAATCTTCACACTGCTGCAAAGATGATTTTCCTTAAATATAGATTTAACCATCTCACTTCCTTATTTATTAAACCCTAATGGCTCTCTATCATCTCTAAGTTAAAATATAAACTCTTCTGGTTTTCTTTTAATAATTCACTTTATGACCTGTCCTCAACCTATCTGTCCAGCCTCCTTATATATTATTTGTTTCTTATACTTTATAGACAGAGAGATCTTTTTATGTTTTTCAAACATGGCACCACCTCTATTCTCCCCATGCCATTGCACTGACAGGCTCCTGTGCCTAGAATGCACTTGCTTCTGAGCTAGTTATACTATATCTCAAACTGTACTACAAAACAGTAATCATCAAAATTATTTTGGTACTAGCTACAAAGTATGAAAGTTCATCGGTGAAAGATATTACTAGCATGGCATACAGAAGCAAATGAATATCATTCCAAAGTGTTCAATAAACAGAAAGACCTCAATTACTAGGATGTAGACTCACTATTTGACAAGAATTCTTGGGAAAGTTGAAGAGCAGTCTGGCAGTAATTTGATTATAAACCACCATGTCATATCTTATAGCATTTATAAAATAAGCTCCAATTGGAGAGATAGATAGAAAGATACACATCTATCTATATAGCCATATAATAAACAAATTAAAGGAGTAGGAAAGGCAATACCTTTCACAACAAAGAGTAGAGGAAGAAAAAAAAAGTGAGGGATAAGTTTCAGGACAATGGATAGAGCAAACATTCTCAACCAATCTAGGGACAGAGAAAATCACAATGCAATTAAAATTAGAAGGAAAATTGTTAACTGGGGGAAATATTCGCAGCAAGTTTCTCTGATAAAGGTCTGATATCAAATATAGGTTGGGAACTGATTCAGTTATACAAGAATGAGAACTATTCCCCAATAAATGGTCAAAAGATATGAAAGGCAATTCTTAAGAGAAGAAATATAAGCTAACAGCAATTATATGAAATGATGCTCCAAATCACTAATAATAAAAGAAATACAAATAAAAACAATTCTCAGGTTTTACTTCACACCCATAAAGTTGACAAAGATGAAAAAAGAAAAGAAAATTACAAGTAATGGAGGAGATGTGGGAGATTAGGTATACTATTCTGCTGCTAAAGGAGCTGTGAATTGTTCTAGCCATTATGGAAAGCCATTTGAAACTATACCCATAAAGTCATGTTAAAGGCTAAAATTCTAGCTAGTCTGTCTAAAATCTAATGAGTGGTCGCCAATAAATTATAAGCTTTAGCAAGAGTTAGACTTTTAAGCATTTATTAAGGAGAATAAGAATTTGGTAACGAGAGAAAGGCCTACATTCATCTATCTATTAAAGGGAGAATGCATTTCTAGCTCCCTTCTCCACCGGAGTCCTCAGGAAAGAGTCCAGTCAGAGCACCCGCCTCCCCCTTCTTCTTCCCACAAGCAAACGTCACTTCCTGACACCAAAGACCTTCACTTCATGGCAGAGCTTTTCTACAGTAAGTCTCCAGCAGGTGGCGTCATTCCAATCGTTACAGTCACTAAACTGTGCATAACCTTTGACCTAGTAACACCACTACTAGTCACATAATATTCCCCTAAAAAGATGTTAAAGAAAGATGGAAAAGACCAATGTGTACAAAAACATCCATAGCAGTACTTTTTGTTGTAGCATAAAACTAGAAACTAAGGAGGTAGCCAGCTATTGTGTAATAGATGAACAAGTTGTAGTGTGTGAGTGCAATTGAATATTACAGCATCATAAAAAATGATGAAAGGGATGGATTCAGAAAACTAGTATGAACTGCTTCAAAATGAAGTAAATTGAACCAGGAAAACAATTCATCTACTGACTTTAACATGGTAAAGAAAAACAATTTTGAAAAACTTGAGGACTCTGTTCAATACAATGACCAACCACAGCTCCAAGAAGGCTAATGAAGAAGCACCCCACCCACCTGCTGCCAAAAAGGTGATTCACAAGAATGAGGCACATATTTTTCAGACAGGATAAATAGACAAATTTGTTTTTCTTGACTATACTTATTTGTCACAAGGCATTTTTTTTCTGACCTGGGGCAGGAATTATGAAGGAGAGGAGGTTATAATGATGAATAAGACAAAGAATGAAAAAAGCTTCAGTGTAGCATTTTCAATGCACAAAAATTCAGAGAAGACCCAGACGAGCAGGTCAGCTTTAAAACTAACATGTGAATTTCTTATATTGTTCAAAAAAAAATGAAAGAGATTCAGTTTTACATGCAATCTTTTTTCTGTTGTTTATAGAAATGTTCATTTTTGTTGGTGTTTGTCAAGGTCAGAATCACAAAAAATAAAATTTGAAAATACAATTAAATATTACTATGTGTATAGGATTGATTTCAAATTTGCCTCCTTAAATGAGGATCTTTAGTTCATGCTTTGTTAAGCATTCACACTTTACATTGAGAGATATCTCAGGCAATGGATTTTATTATTGGCTTTATTATCAGATGTTGTCTTCTCTTCCACTATTCCTTACTCTTATGTTGTACCTGTGTTGTAGTGCCATATATGTTAGAACTGTGTGAATAGTTCTCTCTCCCTCTCCCTTTTCAATTTAGAGACTTCTTCATTAGATTTACAACATTAAGGTACACCTCTGGAGTACATCTCACAAAGGCATCTTTTACCAGCCTTTGTGAGGTGTAATCCATCCCTAAACAAGAGTTCATCTTTTCTGTATTTTAAGCAATGGTCCAGAAATCCAAACCCCTCAGATGCTATCTTTCTAGCCAGATGTTCACCTACTAAATCTGCTGTTCTCTTCTGAATCCCCAACCATGGTCAGTATTGTTGAAAATACCATCTAAAATCTAAGATGTTTTATTTGCCCATGACTTTATAATTCTTAAAAATGTTCTCTAGGTTTCTTCTGGTGGCATCATTCACACACTCCTGAATCACCAGATTGTGGATAATAGTTCTCAGGTTTGACAAGTGTTTTTCATCACATCCTCAAATACATGCTACAGGAAAAATTTTCTTTATTTATGTCAGGTCTGCAGTTAACTGCCTTGGTCTTCTTCACCAGGGAATCACTAGTACTTACAATATGTATCTTCTTCCTCTGCCTAGTACTGATGATCTCTCATATGGATTCTTTAAAAATCATCATCACTTCTTAGAGAATAAGACATTGTTCCCTCCTGAAATGATGCAACTTGTCCCTGTCTTAAAAGAGCCTCATACCCATTACTTAACTCTGTATATTGTTTTCCTTCCCTCAGTTACATTCTTCCACTATCCAACTTCCTAATAGAGGTGAAAATTCACCTAGGCCATTTCACATCCTTTTTCTTCTTAATTTCCCCCTTAAAGCACTTCTTCCATTTTTTAAAGGAACTATGGAATAGTTATGTTTCCCCAGACCCTTCACCTTTTCCCTTGGAATGGAGATCACCTTTCACTTTGGAAGAGGATTGCCAATATTGATCGACAAATAGATAAATCTCTTCAAGTCTCTGTAAAATTCTATTTGGCCTCCCTACATGTTTGAAGCTGGAGTCAAAGATTAAGGTCTTATTGGTAATCATTTTTTTTAACTCTTATATCTTTACTGCCATGGCACTGAGCTATACTTGATCTTATCGTATACAGGTTGAACTCCCGTTTTGAGATACGGTCTTTGCTATCCATTTAGCTATCCCTAATCGCAAGCTATCATATTCCTCCCTAACATAGAAACAAAAGCTGATCCACAAACCAAAATCCATCTGTAATTGGTTATAATTATCAACTTCGTATCTCCTTACTACTCATCTCCAGATATATCTTTGTATTTTCCTGGACTCTTTGAGGTGTTTTTTTTTTTTTCAGAATTTCATTCTTGAGAGCTTCTGAACTCTCCTGGGGTGACTGACATTCCCTATTGCTCTTTAGGGCATGTGATCTATCATTTCTTTGAACACTGTGAAGTCCACTCACCAAAAAGCTAAAGTTCCTGTCGCACTGAACAGGAAATTATTTTCTTTCTCTCTCACAAGATACAGTAATCTCTTTTCTCCAAACTACTGCCATTCCTACTTCTATAGGATAGTTGCCTTTTACCATGGATGTTTCTTTCCTTTGACTTAATAAAAGAGAGACTTTGTTCCCTGATAAATACATTGTCTGTGAAAGGTAACACCTTATGAATGAGCTTATCAGATTCTTTTCTGAGGGCAGAACCAGTATAGAGAATTCAAAGCCAATATGGAGAGAGTTTGACAAGATACCAGGAAAGAATACCAAAAGAAAAAGCTTGGGGGACCTTAGGAACATTGCTTATTTAACAATTTTGCTTCCTCTGATGATATTAGGAATCCTCCTATTTCTATGATGGGTATTGATCTGGAATCTAACATCAACTATATTAATCTTGGTGATTAAAAAAGAAACCACTTCACCACACAGTCTCTTATTTACAAAGTATGGCTGCCTTGCTCTTCCTCCATCTCTTGACTCTGGGCATTTTTACTGACTTACCCTCATGCCTGAAATGTTCTCCCCCCTCAACTCCACTTCTGGTTTTGTTGGTCTTTTTCGTGTTCTAGCTACAAACCCACCTGTTATAGGAAGCTTTTCCTGGTTCCCCCCTAATTCTAGGGCCTTCCCTCTGTTGGTTATCTCCAATTTATCCTGTATGTAGCTCATTTGTATATAGCTGTTTGCATGTTGTGTCTCCCATTAGATTGTGAGCCCCTTGAGAATAAGAACTATAGTTTGCATTTTTTTGTATCCCCTGAACTGAGCACAGAGGTTGGCTCATAGTAGGCCCTTAATAAATGTTTATAGGCTGACTGAATTAATAATAAATAAAAACTAAGTTTCCCTGAGGCAATAGAAGCATAAAATTATAAAGCTAGTCAGGACTTTACCGATCTTGTCTCATCCTCTCAGTAAGACATAAGGAAACAACTACAGAAAGTTAAGGTGTCATGACTGAGGTCATATATCTAGTAAGTGGCAAAGTCAATATTTGAAAGTGACTGATAAAATCTCCATTTAAAAAATCAGTTTAGTTGATGATCAATTATTATTTTTCCAGGTTTCTTCTATCTTCTTCCCTTCAAGGTGCAATTCAATACTCCTGTGTCTTTGTTGGTAGAAGTATACTATTCAAGTTTTCCCCAAAATCAAAACTTTAAAAACATATTCAACCAAAACAAATTGCCTTATTGCTCCAGAGGCATCCATTTTCTCTGGATTTCAATTTTTCCCTTACTTTCAAAGGAAAATTATTTTTTAATTTTCTAGGGGAAAAAATGGCCACATATCTGAAATCCTGACTTCTTTAATCTCACTTCTACTGCCACATGTTACATCAATCAACTGATCAATCAACAAAGATTTGTTAAGAGCTTACTATTTTCCCAGGCATTATGCTAACCACTAGACAATGTAAAGAATGTCAAAAATGTTAATGCCTTTCAAAAAGATCATATACTGATGGGTGACACGTGTAAATCAATAAGTACATACATAAGGAATACAGAATAGAAGAAAGGTAACCTTAAAGAAAGCCCAAGTGGATAGACAGACCAGGAAGGGCCCCTGTAGAAGGTGACATTTGAGCTGAGTTTTGAAAGATTCCAGGGATGTCCAGAAGTGGAAGCAAAAATGAAATGCATTTCAGGCATTGGAAGGAGTCAGTGAAAAGTTACAGATATGGGAAATGGAGTCTCATGCTTGAGAAACAGCAAGGACATCAATGTGTCTAGATTGTAGAGTGTATGGAAGGTGGCATTGGAAAGGTACTAAAGAGCTTTAAATGCCAGAGGATATTATATTTGATCCCGGAGGGATAAGGAGTCACTGGAGCTTACTGCACAGAGGCATGAAATAGTAAGACCTATATTTTAGTAATATGGGTCATATATAGGGCAGTTGTGTGAAGAATGAATTTGTGTGAGGAACTACTCGAAGCATAGAAATGAAACCAGTGAGGAGGCCATAGCAATCATCTAAATGGGGGCCTGAAGTAAGGTGATGGCTATATTTGTAGAAAGGAGTCAGATATTGTGATGGTAAAGACAGCAAGATTTAGTAATTTACTAGAGTTACAATGAGGAATTAAGGATGATTCAGAAGTTTTGATTCTGGGAATCTGGGAAGATAGTGGTGACCGCAACAAAAATAGGTAAGTTCAGAAGAGAGGAAGGAAGGATGTGAGGAAAAGAAACTGAGTTCCTTTTAGATATTTTTAGTGTGACATTGTATGAAGCATCCAATTCAAAATGTCTAATAGGCTTTTGGAAATGCAGGAGTGACCCTCAGAAGAATGAGTAGAGCTGCATATATAAATCTAGAAATCATTTCTCAGAGATGATACCTGAACACATGAGAACTGATAAGATGATTAAGAGAGGATGGGAGGGGCAGCTAGGTGGTGCAGTGGATAGAGCACTGGCCCTGGAGTCAGGAGGACCTGAGTTCAAATCCAGCCTCAGATACTTAACACCTACTAGCTGTGTGACCCTAGGCAAGTCACTTAACCCCAATTGCCTCACCAAAGAGAGAGAGAGAGAGAGAGAGAGAAGGGGAGAAAAAAGAGAAAGAGAAACAGAATAAAGCCCACCACTAGGCAACATGACATAGATGAAGATCCAGCAAAGGGAAGTGAGAAGAAGCAGTTAGGCAAAAGTTGAATCAAAAGAAAGTAGTGTACAAAAACCTAGACAATGGAATGTATCCAGTAGAAAGGGAGCAAGTGTCAAAGGCTGGAGAAAGGTTAAGGGGGGGGGGGGTGTGAAAATTAAGAAGAGGCAATTAAATTTGGCAAATAGATCTTTTTTTTTAACTTTAGAGATAGCGGTTTGAATGATGATGTCAGGACCCAGAGTACAGTGGGTTTAGAAGAAGACAAGAGGAGGCATTGAGTACAGATGACTTTTTAAAGAAGTTGAGCAGAGAAGAGATGAGAGAATGAAAGGTAGTAGGAATGGTCAGAAGAGAGGTTTTTGAGGATATGAAGAGGCATTGGCATGTCTATAAGCATTAGAAAAGGAGCCAGTAGATAGGAAGAGAGTGAAAAATTGAAAGAGTATTGAATGCCAGTGAGGTCAACATGCTAGAGAAGATGGTAGGCAATGAGATCAAGGATGCATACATTGGCTTTAACCTTGTCAAGAAGAACTACTTTTTTATTTAGAATTTTTCCCAAGTTACATGTAAAAAAAAAACCAAATTTTTTAACATTGATTTTTTAAAACTTTGTGTTCCAAATTTTCTTCCTCCCTCCTCAACCCTCCCTAAGAAATCAAGCAATTCAATAAAAGTAATACACGTGCAGTCATGCAAAACATCTTCACATTAGTCAGGTTGTGAAAGAAAATAGACAAAATAACTTTAGAAAGAATAAACAACAAATAAAAGTATACATCAATCTGTATTCAGATACCATCAGTTCTTTTTCTGTTAATGGTTCGCATTTTTCATACATCATTCTGATAGCATCCTGCTCATCATTTCTTTCACAGTTACTATTTCTAACTGTATTACCCTCCATCCTATTCCTTCCCCTTGATATTTACTCTATTTCTATCTTCTTTCACCCTATCCCTCCTTGAAAGTGTTTTGCTTTTTAATGCTCCCTTCCCCAATCTGCCCTCTCTTCCTTCACCTCTCCCCCCTTATCCCCTTCCCCTCCCATTTTTCCTCAGGGCAAGACATATTACTATACCCACTTGAGTGTGTATGTTATTCCCTCTTTGAGCCAAGTCTGATGAGAGTAAAGCTCACTCACTCCCCCACTCCTTCCCCATCTTCCCCTCCACTCCATAAGCTTTTTCTTGTTTCTTTTATGTGAGCTACTTTTCTCTAGTCCATCTCTCCATTTCCCTTCCTTCCAGTGCATTCCTCTTACCCCTTAACTTTTATTTTAAAGATGTTATCATGGGTCAGCTAGGTGACACAATGGACAAAGAACCAAGCCTGGACCCAGGAGGACTCATGGCCCAAATCCAGCCCCAGACAGAAGCCACCCCACCCTGCCTGCCCCACAAAAAACAAGTATACACAAAAAATAAATGCTGTACAGATATCATCCTTTCATATTCAATTTACACCTGTGCCCTCTGTCTAAATATATTCTTTTCAGCTGCCCTAATACTGAGAAAGTTCTTATGAGTTAGTAGTATTGTCTTCCCAAGTAGGAATGTAAACAGTTTAACCTTTTAATATCCCTCATGATTTCTTTTTCCTGTTTACTTTTTTATGCTTCTCTAGGGTCTTGTATTTCAAAGTCAAATATTCTATTCTGTTCAGGTCTTCTCATCATGAATGCCTGAAAGTCCTATTTTTTATCGAAGTCCCATTTTTCCCCTGAAAGATTACACTCAGCTTTGCTGGGTAGGTGATTTTTGGTTGTAATCCCAGTTACTTTGCCCTCTGGAATATCATATTCCATGCCCTCCAGTCCTTTAATGTAGAAGCTGCTAAATCTTGTGTTATCCTGACTGTAGCTCCACAGTATTTGAATTCCTTTTTTAGTTGCTTGCAATGTTTTCTCTTTGACCTGGGATCTCTGGAATTTGGCTACAATATTCCTGGAAGTTTTCTTTTTGGGATCTCCTTCTTGAGGTGATTGATGTATTCTTTCAATTTCTATTTTACCTTCTGCTTCTAGAATATCAGGGAAATTTTCCCTGACAATTTCTTGGAAGATGATGTCTAAGCTCTTATTTTGATCATGGTTTTTAGGTAGTCCAATGATTTTCAAATGATCTCTACTGCATCTATTTTCCAAGTCAGCTGTTTTTCCAAGTAGATATTTCATATTTCCCTCTATTTTGTATTCATTTGAATTTGCTTTATTGTGTCTTAATTTCTCATAGTCATTAGCTTCTATTTGCTCTATCCTAATTCTTAAGCAATGATTTTCTTCAGAGAGTTTATGTACCTCCTTTTCCATTTGACCAATTTAGCTTTTCAAACTGTTGACTTTTTTTCATGACCCACCTGTATCACTCTCATTTCTCTTCCCATTTTTTCCTCTGCCTCTCTAACTTTTCTCTATACTTCTCTTACTTTATCTTCAAAGTCCTTTTTGAGCACTTCCATGGCCTGAGACCAATTCATATTTTTCTCAGAAGCTTTGGATGTAGGGGCTTTGACTTTGTTATTATCTTCTTCTGAGGGTGTATTCTGATCTACCTTGCCACCAGAGAAGCTTTAGATGGTCTGCTGCTTTCTCTGCCTGCTCATCTTGACTGCCTATTTCTTGGCTTTTAACTCCTTCTTAACGTGTAGCCCTTCCTCCAGGACACACTGACCCAAGCTATAGGGAGTGCAAGGGGGTATGATTAGGCTTGTTCTCAGCTCACCTGGCCTGTAAGTAACCATGGGCCTGCTTTCCCTTTAACCCAGAAGCAGAAGTCTGACTGAAATCTGATTCTCTATGATTGAAATCTTGGCATGCCTGTGCCCCTCCCCCACTGGGCCACTGCTGTTTTGAGTCGGCTTACTGGTTCAGAATATGGGCACTCCTCCTTAGCTCCAGCAGAGACCACAGCTATACACCTGCCCCCCACCCCAGTCAATTGCTGGATCCCCTCACCAGTCCATGAGCCAAGTTTCAGAAGAAGCCTCTGAAGCTGAAGATTCCGAGGCTCTGGAAGCATAGTCTGCCTGGGGCTAGATCTGTGCTGCGTGCTGAGCTCCTCTATCACCCCAAACAGCAGATGATCTCAGTTGCCTAATTAAGCCATCTTTGGCTGGAAAATAGTCTCACTCTGTTCTTTTGTGGGTTATGCTGCTCCGGGAGTTATCTTATGGCATTATTTTTGGAGGTATGTGGACTGATTTGTTGGGAGCATAGGAAAGTCACAGCCTTTCCTCTGTCATCTTGGCTCTGCCCCCCAAGTAGAACTACCTTTTGTTGTTTTGTTGTTGTTGTTCTTTTTGCACATGGGACAATGAGGGTTGAGTGACTTGCCCAGGTCACACAGCTAATAAGTGTCGAGTGTCTGAGGCTGGATTTGAACTCGAGTCCTCCTAAATCCAGGGCCAGTACTTTATCCGCTGTACCACCTAGCTGCCCCAGAACTACCTTTTTATCAGAGAATGGTGTGACAAGATTTAGAGGGGGTGATTTCAGAGTAATATGACATGAGAAGAAGGAGTTCTTGGCAAATTGCCTGGGTTTGGGTTTTTTTAATGAAATATGAGGTTCATAGTTGAGAGGGTAGGAGGAGGGTACACCATGGGAAGTTTGATTAGAGATGAGACCATTGGGAAATGGCCACTGCAGTGAGTAGGATAGATAATCAATTAGAAAGGAATAGAATTGCCTTTCTGACTGTGAAAAGCCCATTTGCTACTAGATAATCTAAATTTGTTTGGAATCTAATCAGGAAAGTTCCATGACTTCCTCCTGCTCCATTCAGCTGTGTGTGAATAAGAGTGAAAGATGCAGATGATGCCTGTAATCCTTGGGTTAGAGTTCTACAAGACAATATCAGCATATAATCATATATGTGTGCATATGTAAATAAATTTAAATGCTTTTTAAAAAAGACAATATCAGCAAGAGGACAAGAGGGAGAGTATTTGAGAGTAATGGGTAGTATAAAGCTGAACTACTTTGCCAAGTTGTTTACTTAAGGAAAAGAAGGTGGTGTAGCCATAACAACCATATTGACCATTGCTGACATTGCCATCACTGAAATTGCTTGTTTTTACAAGGCATACCCATAAATCAGTAAAAGAAAGCAAACTATTCCTATTAAAAATATATACCTTAAAATTCCACCAAGTCTTCTAGGTATCAGTTAAGTCAGATTAGACATAACCAATATGCCTTTGGCATAGATAACACATGTCCCAGAGAGAAAAGCACACTATTCCACATTTCAATTTGTTTTGCCTCTTTGCTGTGCCATCCCTCCCCCCATATATGCACAACCTTTTATTAAAGTAACAAAATTTAAATTGGTCAAACACTAATAATCTATGTTTTCATATTAATAGTAAGAGAAAATACCATTTAAAGCAAGATTTAGAAGTGGAACAAACTAAGCACAAGTGGGTACATTCTGACTAATATACTTTAAAATTACTTCTTAACTTAATCCAATATTGTTGTACTCCCAGCCTAATGAGAATTTAAACTCAGACTCCCAGGATTTTCAATGTAAAGAAGCCTGGGAGGTTAGCCTTATGATCAATAAGAAGCACAGAAACCAATGGGCTGATTCTTTTAGTTCTGAGTGCTGGAGGATATGTTAGCATATGCCATAAAATTGACCATTGGAAGGCCAAGATACTGTTAATGATTTACTGATTCTAACTGCTCTTAGCTAGCACTTCTTGCCTTCCAGATAGTTTTCATTTGATTTAAACCTTCTCTGATTCTTTCCATAATTCCAGCAGGGAAAAAACAAATAAACAAACGAACAACAACAACAAAAACCCTCTTCTATATTGTTTCTTTATGGCTTAAGTGAAACCCAAAGGACATTAAAATGAAAAATCAAGTATCATGTCTTTCTTTTTCCTCCCAGTCTGAAATGGCTATTCTGGCTTTCACATTTCTGCCATGTCCTTCTACCTATTCTCAAATCTAATACTCAGGTAACTAAACTAATGGGTTTTTGTTTCCTGATCATTCCTAAGAATAAATTAACATGTCCAAAACAGAACTCATTACCTTTCCCCCAAAATCCTAACCTCTTCCAAAATTCCCCATATCTACTGAAGGTACCACCATCCTTCTAGCCTCCCAAATTTATAACCTTGGCATTATCTTAGACTTCTCAGTTCATAATACATTCTACATATCCAATCAGTTGCCAAGGTCAGTTGCCAAATCTTATCATTTATAACTCCACACTCACTCTTTCTCTCCACAAACACAGCTACCACCTTAATTCAGGTCTTCATCTTGGACTATTGTAGCAGCCTCCTCATTTGGTCTCCTTATTTCAAGTCTTCCACTACTCCAATTCAAATATAAACTCCTCTATTTAGGTCTTAAAACCTTTCACAACCTGGCCCCAAACTATCTTTCTGTCTCTACTATAAATTATAACCCTTCCTACATTCTGCAAGCCAGAAACCCGCTCTCTCTGTTCCTCAAACATAGAACTCCCTCTTCTGTCTCCATGTCTTCACACAGGCCACTACTGTGTCTTGTATGTACTTACTCGCTTCTTCTTCATAGTATCTCTCCATTGCTTTAAGATTTGACTCAGCTGGGTGGCACAGTGGATAAAGCACCAGCCCTGGATTTAGGAGTTCAAATCCAGCATCAGATACTTGACACTTACTAGCTGTGTAACCTGGGCTATCAATTAACCCTCATTGCCGCCTCCCCCCCCCAAAAATGGTTTGACTCAATCACCAACTTCTACATGAAGCCTTTCTGGAGCCTTCCATCCTTCCCTACCTCCACCACACTTCAGTTTATATATAAATGCAACTTTTTTCTATTTATGTATATTTATTCTCTTCATATTTGTTCTATATATCCTTATATATGTATTTGTTAAACCCTTTCAAATGTGTATTCCTTAAGCATAGGATTATTTCATCCTTTGCCTTTTCATCCCCAGTGGTTACCACAATGACTGGCACAAAGCAGGCACTTGATAAATGCTTGTTGATTGACTGGTTGATAATTGATAACAACTACTATTCATATTCACCTAGGACTTGAAGTGTTACAAAGCCCTTTTCTATCAACAGTTCAGTGAGATAAAGAGCACAGATATTATTATTTCCATTTTATAAATAAGGAGAGTGGGAGCCATTTAGCTAGTAAGTATCAGGACCAGGAAAGGAGCCCAAATCTCTCCTAACTCCATATTAACTTTTTCCTCAGTTTCATCTTGTTTTCTTCTAATGATTTATTACTATCTACTTTGTACAACTCCTCAACCAAGCCATTTTGTTTTTCTTTCTATCTCAGATCAGAGACCTCTTCTTATATTTTACTTTTTATGTACACATACTTTGAAAAGAATAGGGCAGTTTTAAATACAGTATTTCCTCATACTTCCCAAACTTTGCTGTCTTTCATCTGGTATAGTTTGAAGAGTTTTACTTACTCATTGGAATCCTAGTGAGGTAAGGTCATATCAGATAGAAGAAATGGCAATGCCCCCTGGGCTTCAACATCATTCTCCATTTCATTATTCTTTTTGTTCAACTCAAGTTGGAGAGTTGAAATATATATCTTGAGAACTTAAGTGAAACTCTCATTTGATCTAATTCAGTTATAGCTGTTTGACGATTCAGCTCCATGGTCTTTTCAAGAATAATATATAATCCTTACATCTGTAGACTAAGAAGGATTGAATCCTCCAGGGGAATCTTTGCTTACTTGTTTGCTTCCTTCCTTCCTTCCTTTTTTCTGTCTCACACTTTCCCACCTGCATCTTCTTGATGAGAGTAAAAATGCTCCCCAAACAATTTCCATTCTTTTTTTGTTTCTTTTTTTTTTAATGGGGCAATAAGGGTTAAGTGACTTGCCCAGGGTCACACAGTTAGTAAGTGTCAAGTGTCTGAGGCTGGATTTGAACTCAGGTCCTCCTGAATCCAGGGCTGGTGCCTTATCCACTGGGCCACCTAGGTGCCCCACTTTTTGTTTCTTTCTTAAAGCATTTCTTCCATTTTTTCAAGGAACATCTAATTCTCTCTGATAACCCGAATAGTAAGATGGCATTCCTCCAGCACTTCAACTTTCTCCTGTAGAACAGAGACAAGATTTTACTTTCAGCATATATAAATATGACTCAGTACTAGTAGGAACACAAATATAGGACACTCTCTTCAAGTCACTCAGAATTTCACCTTAATCTCCACACTAGCTTTTGAAAGGATTTCCAAGGTAGTATCTTGGCTAATCTCTGGAACCAACTGCTGAGAAAACTTGTTGTTTGTCCATCATTCTCAAACTGAATTGGATTTAAGTGAGGGAGGATTATGCAAGGTCACCAATGTTACTTTCTCCTCCAGAGCCATGTGGGTCCAGTGGCAGGATATACATTAGAATTACTGGAGATGGTTCTGGATGTTTTTTAAGGCAATTGGGGTTAAAGTGACTTGCCCAGGGTCACACAGCTAATAAGTGTCTGAGGAAAGATTTGAACTCATGTCCTTCCAACTTCAGGGCCAGTGTTCTATCCGCTCTGCCACCTACCTGCCCTGCTAAGAAAACTACCTATTTCCAGAAACCACTAGGCCACTAAGATAATTCCTACTTCACTGGACTCTTGAGCTTCTGTCTCCAGAAAGTGGAGAAAAGTGGAGAAAATGCTTAATTTACTTAGCAGAAAGAAGCACAAAAGACACACAACCTGCAATATTCCTGAAGGCTACTTCTTGATTCCCTTAAATAACCCAAAGGAATATTAGACCCCTGCCTTCCCCATTGATGAGTTGCTATTGTAAAAAAAACAACAACAAAACGAAAACAAAAACCTAAATGCTTAATGAAAGCAACATTCTTAATATAGAAAGCAAAAGCCATCTGTAGAGAGATTACAAAGATATCCATTCTACAGAAAATATTATTTGATACTGACACAGCAAAACACACTTAATCTGTTACATCTTCTATCATTAGACAAAGATATCCGTTAAAATGATTCTATTAAAACAGCATTTTCCAGGTGTTGCCCCAAGCTTCAGACTACCTTTTTTCAAATCCTGCTTATCATATGTCCCATTTCCTCTATGCAGATAACTTGTTGTGTCAAAGGTCTTTGTATTTTCAAAGTGACCTTCACAGAGAGTAAGGCTTTATCCATCCATCAATCAAGAAACATTTATTAAGCATTTACTATATAGTAATCACTGGTGATACTAAAATAAAGTAAAATACTCTCTGTCCTCAAAGAATTTACATTCTTTTGGAGAGAAAACATAAACACATATTAGTACATATCTAATATGTGCAAAATAAATACAATGAGGCAGCTAGGTGAACCAGTGGATACGCTGCTTACCTCACTTTCCTCATCTGTAAAATGAGCTAGAGAAGGAAATGGCAAACCACTCCAGTATCTTTGCCAAGAAAATATTGAACTCATGTTCAAATGATTCTTTGCCAAGAAAACTTCCAATGGGATCACAAAGAGTTGGACAGGACCAAAAATGACTGAAGGACAGCAAATAAAATGATGATTTAGAAAAGAGTGAGTTGCTAGCCCAGTCATGGTGAGAATTTCAAATGAGTGGAAAAACAGTGAGCAAGTTTAGTTTTTTAACTAGGTGAGCAAACTTGCCTGTTCTTCCTTTGCAAAGTGACCCGTGGAGATAGAAAGAAAGTAGAAACTGTTTAAAAGAACTAGGATTTACATAGCACTTTGAGGTTTGCCAACACTACTAATATTTTCTTGTTTTAGCTTCACAATTGCCTTAGGAGGTAGGTGCTCTTATTCCCATTTTAAAGCGGAGGAAACTGGCTGAGAGAGTTCAAGTGACTTGCCCAGAGTCACACAGCTAGAAAGTGTCTGAGGCCAAATTTGAACTTCACTGCACATCTGTAATCACTATTCCCTCCTACTACATATTGAAAATATACCAAGTCAGGGCAGCTAGGTGGTGCAGTGAATAAAGCACTGGCCCTGGATTCAAGAGGACCTGAGTTCAAATCTGACCTCAGACACTTGACACTAGCTGTGTGACCCTGGGCAAGTCATTTAACTCTCATTGCCCTGCAAAAAAAAAGGGGGGGGGGGGAGAAAATATACCAAATCAAGCATCCTCTCTTTAAGGTCACTTTGATGTTCCCAGAACAATTGAAATGGTTTTTCTCTTACCAGGGCTGTTGTGAAACATCAATATGGATCAATTGATATTTGAAAGTGTTACATTAGTGCTAAGTATGATTGCAAAAATTAGTAACCCGTCACATTCTCTAATGATAACAAAGTACTCTGCAATTCAGAAAATGAGTATGTCAACAAACAACATTAACATGAATGATGCTGCAAGCAAAATGTGCCTTCTTGATTAATTCAGATAGGTAAAATTTAGGTTCTCATTTAGTAGAAAATACTTTGTAGCAAACTAATAAAGTATGTATTTTATAAGTGCAATAAAGCTTTATTAGTGTGAGATCTCATTACAGCTAATGACTCTTAAACCTCTCTTTGAAGTAGATGAAATTAGCTTGTTTTGGTGAAGACTGTCAGGTTTGTGGATTAGGAGAATGAGGAGATGTGGAAAGATTGAAACATGATGTAAAGCAAGTTATGCTGATTGTCCTTGTCTTTCTTATCTTTTCATCCAAGATAAAGTATCTCGGTGAATAGAGTTTTGGAAAGTGAATCAGGAAGACTTGGGTTTAAACCCTGCCCCTTTTATTTACAAGCTACATGACTATCAGCAAATCATTTAATTTCTTTGAGCCTCAGGCAACTACTATTAACTTTTTTGTTTTTGCAGGGCAATGAGGGTTAAGTGGCTTTCCCAGGGTCACACAGCTAGTAAGTGTTAATAGTGTGAGGCTGGATTTGAACTCAGGTCCTCCTGGATCCAGGGGCTAGTGCTCTATCCACTGTGCCACCTAGCTGCCCCCAACTGTCTATTAAACTTGAGAAGTCTGGGCAGTTAGGTGGTGCAGCGGATAGAGCACTGACCCTGGATCCAGGAGGACCTGAGTTCAAATCCAGCCTCACACACTTAACACTTACTAGCTATGCGACCCTGGGCAAGTCACTTAACCCCCATTGCCTCACCAAAAGATAGATAGATAGATAGATAGATAGATAGATAGATAGATAGATAGATAGATAGATAGATAGATAGATAGATGAGAGCTAGATGAATGACTAAATAAATAAAAACATAAATAAGTAAATTAATTAATGAATGAATGGATAGAATAAATTAGTAAGATAAATGAGTAAGTAAATAAATTAATGAATGGATAGATAGATTAATTAATTCATTAATTAATAGGTGAGTAAATAAATAAATCTGAGAAGGAATAAGGTCTGCCTTTGTGGAGTTCCGATACAAATTATCAAAAGAGAGATCGGTGGTAGCTGGGGGTTCTTAGGTATTCCTCTTTAAAGAATTACACCCTCTCACACACAAATCCAATTAGAATAAAATAATCTTTTATTAAGGTGCTAGAGAAAGTTGACCAAGAGAGAAGTGGATTTCTCTCATAGGGAAATGGTTCAGAGACTTTCTCTGAGATACCTATCTCCTCTAACAGGAGAAAGGCCATAGCTTTTATAGATGGTAAATAGGACTGATCACCTAAGAGTGGAATGTCCCTTACTGGGGATGGGTGGGGAGAAGTCAGGTGAGGGACAATTGTTCTATCTCTGTCCCCTAGGTGCCATTCAGGCAGCAGCCATGCCTAATGGGCTTATCTCTCTTATTTCTCAAGATGTGTTCATCCTTCAGTTTAGCTTCTCAAGGAGTATTATCCCAGACCTGTGTCCTTTACTTTATCTGGCCAGTTTAAACTTTAATAGTCCTAACCCCATAACACCAAGGATATCACAAAACCCAGAAGTATTGACATAGCAAATATATGGCAAGGAATATAAAGGAAAGGTGCTTGAGGAGACAGCATCATTCACATTAATCCAACTAGACAAATACAAAAGTTTTTTTACCCATGTGCCTTAACTTCTACTATTACTTCTGTCTATATATTTTGTGCTCCAAATAAACTGGACAGCTCTTTGTCTCCTGAACATACACTGAGCTCTTGGGAATCTCTGAGCCCTTACTCATTCATTCCTATGCCTGAAATGTCCACCTCCACATTTTACCCCTAAGGGTGTCTTTTCTTTAACATGATCAGCTTGAGCCTCCAGTAGTAGTGATCCCTCACAGTTGCTGTTGTTCAGGACCCTCAGATACAAATTTGTTGTTGTTCAGTCATTTCAATAATGTCTGACTCTCTGTGACCCCATTTGGGGTTTTCTTGGCAAAGATACTGGAGTGATTTGCCATCTCCTTCTCCAGCTCATTTTATGAATGATAAAACTGAGGCAAACAGGGTTAAGTAATTTGCCTAGGGTCACACAGTTAGTGTCTAAGGCTGAATTTGAACTCATCTTCCTGACTCCAGGCCCAGTGCCCTATCCACTTTACCACCTAGGTGCCCTGTTAGGTAGAAGGTTATTACTGACTGGGGGAATCACGAAAGGCTTCAGGATAGGCATGCTATTTGGAATGGGCTTTAAAAAGTAGAGGAGGGGCAACTAGGTGGAGATGTCAGGAGTGGAGTCAGGAGGAACTAAGTTCAAATCTAGCCTCAGACACTTGATACTAGCTGTGTGACCCTGGGCAAGTCACTTAACTCCAATTGCATTAAACATCCGCAGCCATCTCCCATCATCTTGATGTATATTTTGCCACTGGACCCACATGGCTCTGGAGGAGAGAATGAGGCTGGTGACTTTGCATAGCCTCACTTAAATCCAATTCACTGCAACTCATGACATCACCCTGATGTCATTGTCCTCTTCCAGAACTAAGGACTAACAACAGTCAAAGGTGAATTCCATCCAATCAAGCTTAGATAGAGACAGACCCTTTTGTTTAAATTGCCCAAGGCTGGGAGTAGTCTGGATATAGAGATAGTCTCTGTCCCAGGGTGATATGAAGTCACTCTAAGGCCCTCATTGGAGTAAGACCACTTCTCTTTGTTAAGTCCACCTCTCATTAATTGTTGGCCAGAGTTCATTGATATCCTTTTGAACACTTCTCTTCCAAAAGGACTTATAAACCTTGAGCCCCATGCCAGAATTGTCTCTGTCATAAGAGACTAAGGATTCAAACTGAGAGAAAGAGATAGATAGAAACTGAGAGACAGATAAAGAGAGATTAGACAAAGACAGAGGAACAAAACAAAGAGAGACAAATGGAGAGACAGAAAGAGAAAGAGCTAGAGAGACACAGACATATAGACTCATAGACAAGAAAGGAAAGGGAGGTATGGGGAGGTAGGAGGGGGGGGGGTGAAGAGAATGCCTAAGACTCTGGTTGGCTGATGACTTTTGAAGGTAATACCAGTTACAGCTAAGCAGCCAATTGAAAAGATTTCTCCTAAATACATGGTTAGCAGACCAGAACCAGTTAAAGAATATCTACACATGCTCCAAAGGTTTTCCAAGGCATTTCTATTATATGTTATCACTACTCTCTCTCCAAGCAAGGTCCTGAGCCTCCTCTGTGGGGAATTCTATCAGTGGTACTTTGTGCATATGCCATTCCTGGATACACTCCCCACCACCATCACCATTTCCACTCCCACCCCATTAGAAAAATGTTTAGTCCTCAACAAATCTGCTGGGGTACATCCAGAACACATTGAATATGTCCTTAGTCCAGAACAATGCTCTGGGAGGTGATGAAGCAAAAGTATTGTTCTTTCATTGGCCTCCCCACCACCATACAGGAAAGTCTTAAAACAGTCAATGTTTTGTGTATTGTGAAAATCACCGCTGTCCCCAGAAACTGGAGTTGACTGAAACACCAAATGTACCTCCCCCCATTTCACCCTAAAGTAAGAAACCATCGAGTGAAATCTCTTGTATGATATGTGAACATGGGCTCTGTGATGCTTGTACTAATTGATTGAATATGCTAGGGCTGATTTGTATATCAAAGGCTGCATCCTTAACACCTGGAATTCTTTATTCCCTGTCGTGGGGAAAAATGGTGGTGTGGGGTACTTAGGTATTCCTCTTTAAAGAATTATACCTTCTCACACACAAATAACGATTAGAATAAAATAACCTTTTATTTAAGCACTAGAGAAAGGAGACCTCGAGGGGAGTCTCAAATGGAGATAGTTCCAGAGACACAATTCTCTGAGATACCTATCTCCTTGAACAGGAGAAATGCCATAGCTTTTATAGATGGTAGATGGGGTGATCACTTGAGGCCTTATTGGGGGTGGGTTGGGAGAAGTTGGGTGAGGGCCAGTTGTTCTATCTCTGTCCCCCTGGTGCCACTCGGGCAGCAGCCATGCCTAATGGGCTTATCTCTCTTGCTTCTCAAGGTGTGTTGGTCCTTCAGTTACCCCCAGACTTGTGTCCTTTAGTTTAGCTGGCCAGTTTAAACTTTAATAGTCCCAAACCCCATAACATTCCATTTCCCGGGACTTTCTAACTAGCATCTGCCTGAATTCCCTCCTTTCCTCCTTTCTTTGTTCAAAAAATATATAAATATCTCACTCTTTCCAACTGGGATTTGAACATCACAATAAACATGCTCTAACATGCAAACTTTTCCTTCTCTGGTGATCAAAAAGTATTTTTTTAATAATCTGTGTAAACTGTGAGCAGACTCTGATTCATTCCAAGTTCCCCTTTTTAGAGGACCAGGATTTCTTCAGTTTAACACTTCACAGGGGTTTTGTTTAACAGATTCTATCAGCACACAAGACCATTGAGCATGGACAAAATTTTCTGAGTATTTAAGGCACACCCAAATTTGTCCTATCTGTACACAGGTGATCAGAGGTACAGGAAAATTTTCTCTCCATCCACCAGAATTTCTCCTGATAGATCCCTGCTATTACAAGTGATGAAAGGAAATAAAGGGAAAGGAATAATTTTTTTTTAGGAATAAAAAATTTTAAAACAATTTATAAATATATCCTTTGATCCTTATGACAACCCTGGTGTTGGGAGGACTTACAACCTGGATGGAGGGGCTAGCTCACCCAAAGAATTAGAGGCTCATCATGAATCTTGTAAAAAGAAAAAGATTTTATTAGGAGAGAGGAATATATGACCAGAGACAGAATCACTATGGAAAAACTTCCCTGGTCTTTTGTATGTTTACAAAACAAAAGGGAGGAAAGGGCAAGATAACTTGGAGGGGATCTTTGAATAATGGGGTATCAGTAGGATATGCAGCATCCATCCACATCCTGCATTTATTTCACCATGCAGACCTTGGTATAGCTTATCAGTGTACCAGGGTCATGCTCAGCAACACCTATTCCTAAGGTGGGAGATAGAGCTGCCTCTTGCCCAGGAAAGTTCAAGGATTCCTTGGAGGTTGGGGTCCCTCATCCCACAACATTCCCACAACACTGGGAGGTAGATGTTTTTATTATCCCTATTTTACAGTTTGGGAAATTGAAGCAGACAGAGGTTAAGTGACTTGTCCATGGTCATCTAACTAGAAAGTATCTGAGACTGAGTTTGAGCTTCTCCTGACTTCAGGCCCAATGCTCTATAGCAATCCTAAGGAAATTACAAACTTACCCAGTGTTAGAACAAGCAGATTCAGAGAAAATAGCAATCAAGGTCAAATAAGCCCTAAGGAAATGTCAAAACTTCTTTTAAAAAGGAATTATGGGGGCAGCTAGGTGGCGCAGTGGATAAAGCATCGACCTTGGATTCAGGAGTACCTGAGTTCAAATCCAGCCTCAGACACTTGACACTTACTAGCTGTGTGACCCTGGGCAAGTCACTTAACCCCCATTGCCCCGCAAAAAAAAAAAAAAAAAGAAAAGAAAAAGGAATTATGCACCAGGGCTTGATTACTTGTGATTTCTAGACAAGCAGGCAAAATTTATCTTTTGGCCTTAATGTGCTTTAAGATCTCACATTAAGGCAAGCCATCCAAGTCTGTTTAAGCAAAAAAGAAAACAAATTTCTCAACTAGGCACCATCATTTCAGTGATGCAAACTCCAACCTTCCTATATAAATCTCAATATCAATACCTGAACAGGATTTAGTAATATAAGTAACAGTACTCATAACATTAGACAAATGAACAGCTGCAGAGGTCTGCAAAAGGAACTCTCAAAAAGAACCTTCAAATCATCTTGAAAGAAATTGATTTGTAAGGGAAGTATACGCAGGAAAAACCAAGTACTACATACAATTATAGTCTAAATCAAAGAGAGAAAAAATTGCCAATTTCTTTAGGGTCCAAAAAATTGGAGTGTTCAATAATTATGATTGTGAATGGTATACAATTAAAAATTTATTTTAATTATATTTTTAAAAGTTAATTGTGGGAGCAGCTAGGTGGTGCAGTGGATAGAGCACTGACCCTGGAGTCAGAAGCACCTTAGTTCAAATCCAGCCACAGACACTTAACACTTACTAGCTATGTGACCCTGGGCAAGTCACTTAACCCCAATTGCCTCACTAAAAAAAAATAAGTTAATTGTGAAGAAATTAGGGGTTGGGCTCCTCTCAATCCGGACCTGTTTGAGGAAAAGGTCTGCCTCTCCTCCACCGCCCCAAACCCCCCAGCAAACAAAATCACACGATTCAGGGAAACCCTAGGCTGGTCACAATTAGATCTGCTCCAGAGCTGTGTCCATAAGGGGAAGAAGTTGAAGAGTTGTCCTTGTATCGCCTCCCTCATTGGCTAAGGAATACTGCATTCCAATTAGCTAGTTTGGGACATATAGATTGTAATCCTTGAGTAATTGGTGAAGAAGGGGAGAGGGCAGTCATGTTAGGAGATAAAAAGGCCTGTGAGCCTCCATTTTGTTGTTCACTCCACAAGGGGTAATCCATTCTTGTGAGAATGACAATAAATGAGCCTTTGACACATCACCAACACTGAGTTCCAGAAGTTATTGGAGTGATATTTCTCACATTAATCAAGCTGGCATACCTTGTAAGTACAAACTCCTAGCCTTTGTAACTCCACCCTTTACCTACATCTCTAGATGAAAAACAAATAACTGGAACAATGGATAATTTTTCCAGAAGTCAACTCAAACTTGAAGGGTCCCATTTTTTCCTGGCCGAGCTCCTACACATAGTGAGTGGATAGACTGCCAGAGATGAAATCAGGGAGACCTGAGTTCAAATTTGGCTTCAGATACATAGTAGCCATGTGACCCTGGGCAAGTCACTTAACCCTATTTGATTCAGTTTCCTCATCTATAAAATGAATGAACTAGAGAAGGAAATGGCAAGCTATAACAGTATGTTTGTCAAGAAAATGCCAAATAGAATCACAAAGAGTCGGACACACCTGAAATGATTCTACAACAACAGTAGTAAAGTCAGACTGATGTATCTGTTCTCTAAACCTCTCCCATACAAACCCTCATATTAGGGAACTGTAGCTTGAAAGAGTGAAAAACACTAGCTATTTGACTTTGGACAGATCACTGACCCTTTCTGAGGTCCAGTTTCTTCTCTTTTCTAAGTTACACATCCTCAGTTCCTTTAACATATCCTCACGTGGAATGATCTCTGATCCCTTCAGGATCCTGTGGCCCTTCTCTGCATGCACTTCAGTTTGCTATTTTCCTTTCTATAACAGTCTCCATCTTTCCCCTCCCAGCTCCCTAGACCTTGGTATCTATCTACATGGGAATAATACAAAATCCAATCTACAATTTTTGAACCACAATAGGATTAAATAACAAATTTGCCTTATATTTAAGTTTGAGACATTCCTAGTTTTGTTACTTGCTTTGCTGGAGCTCTCTGTGGTCAGTACTTTTCAGAACTGTAAGATCTTCATTCACTCAACAAATAATTATTCAGTACTCCCTCTGTGCCCAGCACCAATCAAAGAACCATAAGATCTGGCTACTGCCTTTCTGGACATTATGATCTAGTTGAAGATCTAAGACATATACATTTTAAGCCATAAAGTATTAAGGGGTAGCAGAGATCCAGGTGTCATACATGGCTAGAGAAGGGGCAGAATAGCATGGGCTGGAGTAATCAAAAAAAAAAAAACTCATGAAGGAGGTGGGGCTTGAATACTGAGTTCCAGACTAATAGGTTTAGATTAAATTCTCTGACACTGGGAACCTGTTGAAAGTTCATGAGCAGTTCATGGAGCTCTCTGTGACTTAGTGACAAGATGTTAATCTGGTAGATATGTGTCATTTCTTACTCCATCTACTCCAGATTCATAGTATTATACCAAATGTGCACAGGGTCAATCAATAAGCAATTTATTAAGCATTTAATATGTGTCATGCACTATGCTAAGTAATGAGGAATCAAAGGGAAAAACATGATCCCTGCTTTCAAGGAGCTCACATTCTAATGGACAAAGTCAGATATCAAGCAGAATTGTGGACTTAGCCTTTGCCATGGAGAACAAGGAAGGCAGAAACAGCGGGGATTCTCCAAATGAAGGAACTTCAAAAGAAAAAAGAAAAAAAACTAAAGGATAGACAAACTAATCACAAAACCATAAATATTCATATCAGTGTGGTAAATTGGGATAATTCTTTGTCTGATTCAACAACTGGTTAATTACCTGGCACCAGTTGTTAGTCCTTCATTTTAAAAGAGGACTTATGACATCATGGGGTGATGTTTGACTCCCTTTTGAGTTGGATTTAAGTGAGGCAGAGTTGCACAGATCTGTCATACTCATTCTTTCTTCCAGGGTCATCAAAGTCCAGGCAAGTCAGGGCAACTGGCTATGGCTGGGATGTAGTGAATGACCAAACTCTAAGCACTCCAAGGCCCCTGCTTCAAACTCCTTCATGGCTGTTGGAATAAATTGTTCTCATCTGTCCATTCCACAGAGAAAGTCTTTACATACTTGGGGTAGACACCCCCCTAATTCATCTATGATTTATTGATTACCCTCAACCTGGTTTAGTGCATCTGCCAACTGAACAGTGATTTCTCAGCCACAACCCCATTCCTACCCCTTTCCCCAAACTGGGGAGGTTCAATCAGAACCTTGGATACCTGTACCATGAAAGACTTTGATAGTACTGACCCTTGGCTCACTATAAAGTCCTAGGTAAATGTGGTCCAATGGAAGGTGTTCTTTGTAGCTATGACATCTAAAAACAAAATAAAATTAGTGGCAAAATTGTATGACAGATAAATTCACAAAGACAGCATCATGTATTTTGTCAGGTAGGGAGACTAGTAATACTCAGAGGATGGTGAAACAATTGTTATTCAACACATTTAATAATAACATAAAGATTAAGGCTTTGTGGTACAGTAGAAAGAGCACTGGACATAGAATCCAATGTCTTAGATTCAAATCCTGACCCATTCATTAACTACCTTTGTAAACTCTTTTGCTTCTCTAGACCTCAGTTTCCTCATCCAGAAAATTAGGGGATTGGACTAGATCCTAGCTTCTTAAACAGTGGATCACAACCCCATATGGGGTGATGTAACTGAATGTGGGGACCATGAAAAATTTGACAACAGTAAAAGGTTATGTATACCTATTTTATATACCTATACACCCGGGATCACATAAAAATTTCTCAGGCAAGAAGGGGTCATAAGTGGAAAAAGTTTAAGAAGCCCTGGACTAGATAACTTCAAAAATTCCTTTCAATTCTAAACCCCACAAAGACTGGAAAAATACTGGAGCAGTTTGCTATTTCCTTCTGCAGCTCATTTTACAGATGAGGAAAGTGAGGCCAACAGGTAAAGTGACTTGCCTAGGGTCACACAGTGTCTGAAGCTGGATGTGAACTCAGGTCTATCCTGATTCCAGGCCCTGGTGACACAGGTGACAGAGGCTGATTAAAACTATATATATATGGGGCAGCTAGGTGGTACAGTAGATAAAGCACTGGCCCTGGATTCAGGAGGACCTGAGTTCAAATCCAACCTCAGACACTTGACACTTACTAGCTGTGTGACCCTGGGCAAGTCACTTAACCCTCATTGCCCTGCAAAAAAATAAGAAACAAACAAAAAAAACTATATATGCATACAAGAAAACTTGGAAACTCTGATCAACACAATGACCAACCATAATTCTTATGAACTCATGATGAAACATGCTGCCCTTCTCCTGACAGAAAGGTGATGAACTCAAGAATGCCAATTGCAACATATTTTTAGATATGTTTAACGCAAAAATTTATTTTGCTTGAACATACATGTTTATAACTGAGATTTTATCTTTCTTGATTTCTCAGTGGGATGGGGGAGAGTGGAGAAGAGGTTAGTAGGAGGGAAAGAAGGCTGATCTTTGTTTGAAAAGAAAAGAAAATATAAGTTTAAAAAATAAGTATTTTGTCAATGTTTACTAACAAGCTTAGTATTAAGCTTTTCCTTTGTGTAGAGGAAATAGATTATCTCACATTTCATTTACAAATATGGATTCCCCTGCCCCCTTTGCAGAGACCCTAAACCTAAACTTTAAGCAATTTTCCCCAGAATATCAAGGTAGGGATGTAAAGGGCCTAAGAGGATAAGAAAGAAAGCTTGACCAGTCTTTCATGCAGTCCCCCTCCCCCAGGACTGCACATGCATGGGCCTAGAGCTGAGAAAGGTTCCTCAATAGAGAGAGAGCTCAATGAACTAGCCTCCCTGTTGTTTTATTATTAAATAAGCAGTTTATTGTTAAATGAAAATTCAATTTTATATATTAATAAAATAGTTGGAGAGAGTTCTGTTCAAATAAAAGAACTGAAACTTCTTTTCCACTCTCACACAATATAAGCGGATATGGATGGGTTTTGATCTGAACTGTTGGAGGCAATATACATATCAGTGAGATTCCAGATTCACTGGAGTATCACTATGCAAATCTATGAACCACAGAATGCTTGGACCACTTTTAAATCACTCAGTGATTTATCCTGAGCCTTATCTAACTTAGGTGGAAGCATTTTGATGCATCCTTGTCTTCAGAATTTCTAAATATGAAGAATCTAATCAAGATGCTATAATTCAAGTTTTGATTATTCTCTGTAGGGTGTACAACCTTTCCTCAGCTTATTGGCAATCCATCTTTATTCACATGTCACAGAAATTGAAATAGCCATCTGTTTTAAGAGTTACATTAATGTCTCTAAGCAGGTAGATGTAACTTAAGTAGATTATTTTATAAAGGCTATGACTTAATTGTTAACATCAAATTCAGAATAAGGCAACATTCCTGGGGCTATAGGTAACTGGATATGAGAGATACCACCCACCCCTTTTCTCCAGCTGGATAATTCAAACAGATCCCAGGATATTGTCACAAATTAATGAACCCAAAACAAAACAAAACCAACGTATTAATAAACAACCATTTATTAAATGTCTATGATATACTAGGTATTCTGCTGGTCACAAAAGATAAAAAAAGAAAAGCAAAACTTAGTTCCTGACCTCAACCAGCTTATATTCTACTAAATACCGTGCATTCAGAAATAAATGCATACAGTACAGAATATGTGCAAATTAAATAATCAGTAATTTGAGGCAGTATACTAACAAGTATGTGAATCCAGAAAGGTGCCTTAGAGGAGATGCCACTTGAGCCAAGCTTTGAATGGATTCATGATTTCAAAGAGGCAAAGGTGATGCAGAAATTCTTTCCATTCATGTAAGGTAGCCTGTGAAAACATATAGAAACAGCAGATTGAATATCAGGCATGGGAAGAAACAAGTAGACTTGTTTGGGCTGGATATTAGTATGCATGAGGGTTAGCATAGATAGCCTGTAAAAATAGGTTGGAGACAGATTGTTCAAGACTATAATTGTCCAAACACAAAAGTTTGTATTTTATCCTAAAGGTGATGAAGAGCCACTAATCTTCTTGAGCAGAATAGTGGCATAATCAGGCCTACAATTTAGAAATAATAATTTGGCAGTTTTGTGGGGGATGAACTGGAAAAGTGGGAGACCAATTAGGAGGTCTTACAATCTTTTTGTTTATCCCTTCATTCTTGAAGAGGACCATGACATGTCATGACTTGCACTTAATTGGATTTAAGTGAGGGAGGGCTGTACAAGGTCTCCAACCTCATGCTCTTCTTCAGAGCCATCTGGGTCCAGTGGCAAGACAGGATGACTGGAGATGGCCCCAGATGTTGAAGGCAATTTAGGGTTAAGTGACTTTCCCAGGGTCACACAGTAAGTATCTGAGGTGAGATTTTAATTCAAGTCCTCCCAATTTCAGGGCCATTGCTCTATCCACTACACCACCTAGCTAACCACCTATCGAGGGTCTTACAATAATTGCCCAAGCAAGAGGTGGAGGGGTCCTAGACTAGGGAGTTGTGGTGCTTTATCTACTTTGAGTATATTTAACTTCAGATATTAATTAAATAGACCAACTTTATTAGTCAAGTCACTAGGTAATAACAATAAAAAGTCAAATTCACTTAGAACTTTTCATCATAATCATGTTATAAAGTAATATAACTATGATCTGAGGCTCAGATAAATTAAGTAATTTCAGTTGAGAACAACTGACCCCCAAACCTAAAAAGAGATTTAGAAAGAATATTTAAAAGTCATTTGGCAGGGGCAGCTAGGTGGCACAGTGGTTAGAGCACCAGCCCTGGATTCAGGAGGACCTGAGTTCAAATATGACCTCAGACACTTGACACTTACTAGCTGTATGACCTTGGGCAAGTCACTTAACCCTCATTGCCCCACACCAAAAAAAAAAAAGGCATTTGGCAAATGAAAGAACTAGGAAAAAGTATGGCTCCCTCTCAAGTCTCTGAAATTTATTTTATATAGAGTTCAAATAAGGATATAACTTTTATTGGACATACAAAAATACAGCATATTTTGTTAACCAATTTGAATGGGGAAAATATAGAAAGCATAGCAGAAAGTTGTTTCCCCTAAATTAGTAAGAATAGTATATATTAGGAATTTTTGTTAGTAATGGCAGATGCCTAAATGAGTGAATTAAAACAAAGAGTCCATTTAAAAAACAAAAACAAAATAAAACAAATGAGGGTATAAGCTGAGAGGTCAGAAAGTAGGCAGTTTCCAAGAAGGACAGTTTTTAAATGTTGATTGAGATGCATATGAGGAGGTAAGTATAAGCATGCAATAAAACTTGGGTAAAGCCAAAACACAACCTTTTTGGGTGGACCCATAAGAAAGCAAAATGGCTGTCTGAGGAGGCTTTACAAATAGCTGAGAAAAGAAGTGATACCTAAAGGAGAAAGACAAACACCCAAATGAATGTAGGATGCCAGAGAATTGCACAGAGAGATAAGAAGTTTTTCTTAAATGAGCAATGCAAACAAATAGAAGAAAATGATAGAATGGAAAAGACAGATCACTTCAAGAAAACTAGAACTATCAAAGGAATGTTTCATGCAAAAATGGGTATAAGAAGAGAAAAAAATGGTAGGGATTCAGCAGAAGCAGAAGAAATTAAGAAGAGGTGGCAAGAAGAAATATCTTAACATCACTGATAACCATGATGGTGTGTGGTTACTGATCTAGAGCCATATATACTGGAGAAAGAAGTCAAATGGGCCTTAAGAAGCATTGCTAACAATAAGACTAGTGGAGGTGACAGAATTACAACTGACCTATTTAAAATATTAAAGGATGATGCTGTTAAAGTGCTGCATTTGATATGCCAGAAAATTTGGAAAAAGTTTGGAAAAGATCAGTTTATGTCCCAATCCTAAAGAAAGGCAATAGTAAAGAATGTTCAAATTTTCTAACGATTGCACCCATTTCACATGCCAGCAAGGTTATGTTTAAGATTTTGCAAGCTAGGCTTCACCAATATGTGGACAAGAATTACCAGAAGAGCAGGCTGGTTTTCAAAGAGGCAGAGGAACCAGGGACCAAATTGCGAACATTTGCTGGATTATGGAAGAAGGAAGAGAGTTACAGAAAAACAGCTTCTGCTTTTGACAGTATGGATCACAACAAAATGTGGCAAATCCTCAAAGAAATGAGATTATCTTACTTGTCTCCTGAGGAGCAAGAAGCAACAGTTAGAACCAAACATGGAACAACTGATTGGTTTAAAATTGGAAAAGGAATATGACAATTGCCATCATATTTAACTTATAGGCAGAGTACATTATGCTGAGACTGATGAGAGCTTCTGAGTGATCAATAAGCAATTTATTAATTAGGCTAACAAGTAACCCATAAATTGATGGGCAATGATCTCTCTTGGTAACTAAAGAAAATATCATGGAGACTACTGAATGTTTAAAATATCTTTGGAAAAGTGAATTCCCCTGACAGGTGGAGATCAACTCTGATTGGTGAACAATTAATGAGAGGCGGACAAGGAGATGGTCTGAAAGCCTTCAGCTCCTCCTGTGAGTGGCTATAAAACTTAATTTAGTGGAATGGGAGTGGTCAGGTGTTTTATTTAAAAAAAAAACCCTTATCTGGGATCTCCAGGTAAGTGGAGATTCTGTAACTTTAAAAAGAAAACCAAAAAACTTCCCATAACATTTTTTCCTATTCTCCAAATATCCAGTCTCTCCATTGTTCTTTGGGATCCTGTCTATTGGCCTGATTTCCACTCTCCTTCAGGACCTAGGATCACCTTGACCAGCCTCACTTAGTCTAGAATATAATCTATGTAGTTTATATGACAGCAAGTTAGTTGCTAGAAAGAAGGCCAGATAAAGGATTTCTAGTTCCACACCATCACTTTTAGTCCTGCTACGTGAAGTTCTCAGGAAGACTTGCATGGACCAAGAGTCTGAAATGGGGAGGGGGGTGGGAGGTGGAGTAGTCCTTTGGTTAAGGCAGAGCTGTTAAAAAAAAAAAAAGACAAACTTTGTTTAAGGCCTTTTCTGGCTTGCTACCTATGAGTTCTGAATCATAAAGAACTGTTATAGCTACTATGAGTTAAAAGAACTAAGACTCCTCCCAGGAAAAGACTTTGTAGCAGCTTTACTGTTACTGTTGTAAAATCAACCCTTAAATGGGGGTATAGTGCATGAAAAACTATACATGGAAATAGATTATGGTGGATGTGAAGACAGAGGAAGAGAGAAGGGTGGAGAGGCAGTAGTCATTTGACTTTGTACCATTTGATCTAGAGGGATTCAGTCTCCCTGCCTATGCCATAATACATTATCACTAAGGCAAATCCTGATCCAGCCCTCCCCTTTAGACACACAAACTGTTCTCAGACATTCAGTTTAACCTAAATTTGCCAAATCAGGGCTCCACCCTGTCTTTTCCCTTCCAGACTCTATTTGATCATTTAAACCTTATTTCACTTGTATAGAAATGGGCTGAGGAAGAAAAGAAGGGAATAGAGTTATGTTTTATTCTGTCCTGTCAGCTCAGCTAAAGCCTAGAGATTAGTATGGATTAAGTAAAAAAAAAAAGTAATAATAAAAAATGTACTAATCTACAGTGAGTCTTAGACTAAAACCACTCAGTGGTCTTCTTCCTTCACAACAACAAAAATCAGTCAATTTCTTAAGCCTCTCCATATCAGAAATGAACAAGATTTAATTAGTCAATCACTTGTTCCAGAAATGTCTTACTTTCCATCCAAATACTTATCTCACAGGTAGAAAGGCAGAGGAACCAAATTGTTACCTGTATCTTGGCAGTCACTTCCTGAAAGAATATCTTCAAGTTTGGCCAATCTTACTGTTTATCTTTTAAGAGTACTCTAAATAGAAACAAGGACTTCTGAGATAAATGAACAGATGGCTTCAAGGTCAGGGACTGTCTTTCCAAATCCTATGTTCAGCATTTAATAAGCTGGATACTTCCTTTAAATGGAAGAGAACAGTAATGGTCAACATTCAGTGGGGGAGAGCCTTTGTTCCCAGTCTCATCCTCTAAAGCATTAGAGGACTCCTCATCTATGCAGTCACAGGTACATTGTTGTTGTTTGTCCTTTGTTCTTGAAGAGGACCAGTGACATCAGTAAAGTGATATCTTGACTTGCAGGAAATTGGATTTAAGTGAAGCAAGGCTGTGCAAAGTCACCAGCCTCACTCTCTCCTCCAGAGCCATCTGGATCCAGTGGCAAGATATACATCAGGAGGACTGGAGGTGGGCCCAGATGTAATGGGAGATCTTGGCCTTTTTAAGCTAAGGTTTTTCCCAGGTCTCAGTTTGTCTGAGGCAACATCCAATCAGTGATTAAGGCTAAATAAGAAATGAAACCAAAAAATATTCTTTTTTACCTATTCAAAAAAAAATCAATCTGGGAGGGAAAGACCCTCAGGATTTCTGTCCAGAGTGCTACTTACACTCACTCAGCCAGCAAAACCCAAACAATGACCAAGTGAGGCTTGGGCTGGTGACCTATTATTAGCCAATCAGTGAGAGCCAAAGTTATTGTTGTTTGTCCTTTGTTCTCAAAGAGGAGCAGGACATTGGGGTGATGTTGAAGTAGGGGGTGGGTTTAATTGATCAAACTGATCGTGAGGCATCCCAAAAGAATTATAAGACTCAGTGACTAAGTTTCCTAAGTTTTATTAGACTACTATGAGGCCACAGGGAGAATATCATAGAAAAAAAGATAAGGCATCTCAAATAGGGGAAGAAAGTTATATTTATAGTAAGAAAAAAATTGGTTATCTCCTCATTATCCTAATCTCCACTTTAAGGAGGTACAGGGGAGGATTTATCCTAATTTGAAGTTCCTGGGGTCGTAATCCAACCCCCAAGGTGGGTACCTTTTTCCTTCGAGGTGTGTTTTGGGGGGTTACACATAATTAGAACAAATTTGGCCGTCTCCGCGCATGTTCCTAAAGACATGCTTAAACTTGTCAGACCCAGAGGGTCTCTGTATTTATGATATCTCTTTACTTAAGACCTGGTTTCTAGGTGTCCTGTCATCTAGGAATATTGATAGCTATTAATGGTTAATGGTCCCTGGTTACTGTCTCTGTTGATGGTGAGGACTGATAGGGACTTGAACCCTCTTGGTTGCAGTACTGTTGATAAGAATACAAACCTTAGTTTCTCTGTTAACCCTTTTAGGTACTATTGATAAGAACTCAAGTTTCAGTTTATCTGTTAACCCCCTTTTGCCTCCTTCATCAATGTCATGACTTGCAATGAGTTGGATTAAAGTGAGGGAGGGATATGCAAGGTAACCAACCCTCACTCTCTCCTCCAGAACCATCTGGATCCAGTGGCAAGATATATATCAGGAACACTGGAGATGGCCCTGGACGTTTGAGGCAATCAGGGTTCAGCTAGTATCTTAGGTGAGATTTGACCTCAGGTCCTCCTGATTCCAGGGCCATTGCTTTATCTACTATCTGAGAAAATTACCTTAACTGCTTGGAGACTAAATACCTGAGAGGCCCAGGATTAAGACCCTAGTTAGTGTCAAAGGTCTAACCTGAGCCCAACCTAGCAATAAGGAAGACTAAATCCTGGGTTGAGGCTTTATCTACAATGCTACAATGACTCTCCATACTTCAAGGTTGTGACATTTAAAAACTTCATGTCATTTCTCTAGGTCATCATGAAATTATGCATTGACCACATCATGTCAAATGCAATTGGACAGTGTCTTGGACAACATTTGGAAGTTCCCGTTCTTCTGAAGTTTTTATAACACCTGGGAGAAAAAAAAAAAACAACTTGCCCTGCTTTGGACCAAGGACAATATAGGAAAACATTGAAATCTTTGTGTTAGGCCTACTACTCTTGCATGTGCTTATAAGAGCAGTTCTCTACAAACCCCCCAATCATAAAGTTGAATCCTTTCCTTAAACAAAGAATTGTGAATATTGCTGAATTTAACCAAATTGTAAAGCTTTGTGATGAAGCAAAACACAGTTGCAGCTCCAGAAACAGCCATAGAACTAAGGTAATTGGCTAGAGACTTCTAAATAATGTTTCCTTTATTTTTTTATATGGCATATATGAAAATTTGCATCTCAATTAAGATTTCTATATTCATCGTGGATGTCTAAGATGAACATGTACTTTAAAAATAAGATAGAAACAATAAGGATGTTCTTATTATATTAAAGAGAAAAGAGATGGTAGAGAATCAAATATATTCTCAGCCTGTGAAGGGTTACCTGTATGTATGTTCCTCATGTTAAACTTAAGAGAAATAGACATATAGAAAGACAAAAAAGAGAAGTACTCCAAGTAAGAAGAAAATCTTAACCAAATTTGAGAAAAGAAAATCCAATATTCCATAATAAAAAGGCTTGTCTATTTTTAGGGTTAAAAAAACCCAAAAAACTTCAGGGCAGCTAGGTAGTGAAGTGAATAAAGTACTGGCCCTGGATTCAGGAGGACCTGAGTTCAAATTCGGCCTCAGACACTTGACAGGTACTAGCTGTGTGACCCTGGACGAGTCACTTAACCCTCATTGCCCTACCAAAAAACAAACAAACAAACAAAAAAACCCTTCTGGAAACCAAGTCACTCAGTTTCAGTGAAAAAGTAGAGTTTTTCCCACCAGTATATAGTCAAATTCTGCAAACATTTATTAATTACAAAATTAAGAAAATGTCACTTTGTATTCTGAGAATACAAAGATGAAATCCAACACAATTATTATTTGGAAGTTTACAATCTTGTTGGGGAGATAACAAAGGTACAGATATCTATATACACAAATTAGACAATAAGGAAGGAGAAAAGAGTTTATTAAGCACATACTAGTCCCAGGAACTATACAAAGTACTTAGTACTTTGTACAAAGTACTTTACAAAGTATTTTAAGTACTTTAAAAATACAATCTCATTTGATATGTGCTGGGAAGTAGGTGCTTGTATCTCTATTTTACAATTGAAGAAACTGAATCAGGTAGAGTTTAAGTGACTTGCTAGGGTCACACAGCTACTTAGTGTTTGAGACTGGATTTAATCTCGGATCTTCCAGATTCTAGGCCTATTAATTTATCTCTACTATGCCATCAAATCGCCTCCAATAAATGCTAAAATGACATCTGTACACCATGCAATGAAAAATTGAAGAGAATGATCAATTCTGACTAGGGAAAGGGGAGAGGCAGGAATCATAAAGAAATTGGTACCCACTTCCTTGAGAGAATGGAAAGTTTTCATCCAGTGGAGAAAGAGTGGGGAGTCAACAAGGGAGGTAGGGGTGGCATAATGGATATTCTGGACTTGGATCTAGGAAGAGCTGGCTTTAAATCTTACCACTAGTTGTTTAACCCTAAGCAAGTCACTTAAACTCTCTGAGCCTCAGCTTCCTTCCAGTAAAATAAAGAAGCCACCCTTCCCTCTCTAAATCTTTTGATCCTAAGATTTCAAAACATACTATCAATCAGTAATTATCAAAACTATTTGGTGATAGATTTTAAAAAGTAAATCAAAAGAACAGCATATAATCTCATGATCTAGAAAGAAATGAAAAATTTGGACTGCTGGTCAATAAATCCAAGATCATGAAACACTGAGGAAGGAATTCAATATTCAACAATTACTCTTAGTGAAATTGATAGCAGGTTAGTGAAAAAATGACAGGATATTTACTGCTTACTCCAAATGCTATAATTTATTACAAATGGATCAATGATAGAAAAATTAAATCATAAAATTAAGAAAATGAAATATATCTTTCATATCTGTGAAGTGAAAAATACTTAACTGCCCATCAGTGAGAAGATATCATTAGATAAAATAGATAAATTTGATCATAGAAAAATTTTTTTTAATTTTCTCACAACAAAAAAAACAATCAATCCAGAATAAGAAGGAATGAAACCAACAAAGAAAAAGAAAACTTTGAAGTAAACAGTCAAAACTGACATCTAAAATCTATGAATCTCACACAAATGAATAAGTCTAAGAGCCATTCTCCAGGCTATAAGTGATTAAAGGATATGAAGAGAGAGTTCTTGAAAGAAAAGTACTACATAAATGATCAATTACCTTACCAAAAAGTCTTCAAACTTTGTAATAATGAGAGAAATTCATTTAAAACAACTGTTCTACCACCTTGCCCCTATTCATTTAGCAAAGGTAGTAAAAGACAATAAAATTCAATGTTATAATATCTTTGGAAAAACTAGAACAATGACACAATGCTGGTGAAGCTCTGAACTGATTCATTCAAAAAATAATAGCCAGATTATTGGCTAATGAACAGGAAAAACTGATGGTTTAATAAACCTTCAAAAAGTCAGTGACTGCCCCCTGGCTTTCTTCTTTGTAAAAGTGACAAATAGCCCTTCTGTGAGGGTGGTAGGAGGAACCCTGTTTCCCCACATCAGAAGAAATTATAAACTACCTAAACAAGCCTGAATCTAGGTTTTGGTCTACCTATTTTTTGTTTTTTGTTATTGGTCTTTGAGGAATATAGATCCTCAGATACACATGTCCAAGCTTGGACTTGACCCTGTGAGTTACAAACATTCTAAGGTCCATGGTCCAATAGATAGAAATCACTGTTGGCTCTTCATGGAAAAAGACAACTGCTGACTATAAGTAGAGCCCAAACTTCAGCCTCATTTGCCAGAAAACATGCACCTGGACTTAATTGGATATTTTTTTAACATATTTCTCTCCACTCAGCCCACCCCTCCCATGGTGCAGGAGAGGTAGAAGGGAGAGAAAATAGATTACTTGTTAGTTGAAAAGAACATTTTTTTTTTGGTGGGGCAATAAGGGCTCAGTGACTTGCCCAAGGTCACATAACTAGTAAGTGCCAAGTGTCTGAGGCTGGGTTTGAACTCAGGTCCTCCTGCATCCAGGGCCAGTGCTTTATCCACTGTGCCACCTAACTGCCCCTAAGATTATATATCTCTTTAAAAGGTACTTCTTTGTCTATGCTCTCTAGGGTTTTAGAATAAATAAATAAATATACTTGCTCAAAGTAAAACTTTTTGACAGAAATTTTTCTCAAAGACTTTTCCAGAATCTATTGATATGATTATGTGGTGTTAGCTATTGTTTTGCTTTTAATGTGGTTAATTATATTAATTGCTTTCCTAAAGTTGAGCCATTCCTTGCATCTTTGGTATAAATCCAACTTGATTGTAATGATTTTTTAAATAAATTGCTATTATGTCTGTCATTATTTTATTTAAAAATTTTTTTATTAGGATTCATCACTGATATTGGCTCTTCGCTTTATTTTTCCCTGGAATGTGTATGAGGGCAATATTTGTTTCACAGAAGGAATTGGCCATGTGCTTTCTTTCTCAACTTTGGAGAATAATTTGTGAAATAGAACTATTCAGCTTTTTTCTCTTCCACTGCTTTAAAGTTCTCACTCCGTTCCCTCATCTTCCGACATGCAGAACGACACCGGCGAGTTCGTGGATATATACTGCCGCGGAAATGCAACCCGAGCAACAGGATCATCGGTGTCAAGGACCATGCATCCATCCAGATGAACGTGGCCAAGGTTGACGAGGTCACAGGCAGATTCAGTGACCAATTTAAAACTAATGCAATTTGTGGAGCAATTTGTAGAATGGGAGAATCTGATTAACTATTCTCAGGCTGGCAAAAAATGATGGTATTGTTTCAAAGAATTTCTAATTGAAGAAATCTTGTGGAATATGTCTTAATAAATCAGAAAAACAGCAAAAAGAAAGGAAGAGAGGAAGGAAGGAAGGAAGAAGAAATAGAACTATTCATTGTTCTTTAGAAATTGCTAGAATTCTCCTGTAAATCCATTTGAACCAGGGTTTTTCTCCCCCCTTTTTTGTATTTCCTTATACCTAGTTTAATTTCTTTTTCTGAAATTGGATTATTTAAGATCTCTATTTCATTTTCTGTTCATTTGGGTGTTTTATATTTTTATAGCTAATTCAGAATTTTGTAGGCATAAAAGTATGGATAGTATGTTCTTATTATTTTGTTTCTTCTATGTAGTGATTTCAATTTATTCATTTTTTATCTTTTAAATTTTATTTCCTTTCCTCTTCCTTTTAATTGGATTGGTTAAAAGTTTATCAATTTTGTTAATCTTTTCAAAGAAACACTTATGTAGTATTTTAGTTTCCAATCCATCTATTTCTACTCTACTTTTTAAGATTTCCTCTCTTGTGCTTATTTTTGGTTTGATTATTGGGTTTCTAATTTTTCATTTTGATATAGGGATGGAATTAATTGATCAAATTGATCGGGAGGCATTCCAAAGAATTACAAGACTCAGTGACTCAGTTTCCCAAGTTTTATTATCAGACTGTGATGACCACAAGGAGAAGCACCCAAAGGAGTAGGTGTCTTGAATAGGGAGAGGAAAAATGGCTATCTTTATAGTGAGAAAAGTAGGTTATCTCCTCATTATCTTAATCTCCTCCGTAGTGGGGTTCATATCCCAATTTGGACTTCCTGGGGTCCTAAAACATCCTCCAAGACTGGTAACCTTTTTCCCTGGGGGTGTATTTTGGGGGTTTAAACATCATAAGGTGAACCTAAGGACACATTTGGTCTTTTCTGTGCATGTTCATAAAGACATGCTTAAACTTTTCAGACCCCAAGGGTCTCTCTGTTTATAATATCTCTTTACTTTAAGATCTGGTTTCTCGGTTTCTGTTTCCAGTCATCTAGGAATATTATTGGCTATTAATGGTTAATGGTTCCTGGTTACCTTCCCTAAGCTTCTGTTGATAGTGTTGGTTGATAGTAACCCTCTGGTTATTCAGGTCTTAGTTTCTGTGTTAACCCTTTTAGCTACTATTGATCAAGTCTTAGCTTATCTGTTAACCCCTTTTAGCCTCCATCAATTTCATGTTCAGTTCATTAATTTATTTTATTAATGCATGTTCTTGGGCATATATGTTTCCTCTGAGGATCTCTTTAGCTGAATCCCAAAAATTTTAGTTGGTTTTCTGTCTCATCTCTACCATTGTCTTTCCCATATTTATTAAATGCTACTAACATTTGTTCTTTTTCCCACTCATTGCTCAGTATGTCATTATTAAGACTTCATTTAGGTTGTGTCTTTTACTTAAGCTCTTTTCATGTATGGGTATTCTTCTTGTGATGATCTGTAAGGAATGTCTTTAGTATTTGTTTGGTTTTTTGGGAGTTTTTTGTGGGGCAATGGGGGTTAAGTGACTTGCCCAGGGTCACACAGCTAGTAAGTGTCAAGTGTCTGAGGCCAGATTTGAACTCAGGTACTCCTGAATCCAGGGCCGGTGCTTTATCCACTGCACCACCTAGCCGCCCCCAGTATTTGTTTTTTAAAACATGTAATTTTTAAAATTTATAATTTCTTAGTACATGATCTATTTTGGCAAAGGTGTCACATGTTGCTGAAAAATATATTTTAAAATTTTGCCATTTAGAAGATTTCACAAATCTTTTAGTTCTAATTTCTGTAAAATTTTATTCAGTTATTTATTTTCCCTTTTGTTTACCCTTCCATTAGAGTTGTCCAGTTGTAAGAGAGGACAGTTAAGAGCATCTACTATTTTTGTATTGCTATCTGTATCTTTTTGGATTAGCTTTTCTTTTACAAATTTAGCCATTTGGTGCTTATATGCATAATATTTCTATTTGTTTGGTTCTATAATGACTTTAAGCATGATCATTTGATAACAACTCCTGTTGTTTTTAAATTCACTTGATAGAAATTCATCATCCTGTTGAATTGCATCATCTTTGGTACTTACTACTCATTAACCTTAGTACTTTCTGCCCCTCTGATTGGAGAGTTTGGGAAGAGAGAGCAAAGAACTCCTCCCAAAGCCTACATTTGAAGAGGGCACTCACACCACCTATCTCCTTATGACACCAGCTTATTTTTTTTTTGGTGGAGCAACGAGGGTTAAGTGACTTGCCCAGGGTCACACAGCTGGTGTCAAGTGCCTGGTGCCAGATTTGAACTCAGATCCTTCTGAATCCAGGGCCAGTGCTTTATCCACTATGCCACCTAGCTGCCCTCGACACCAGCTTTCAGTACTCATGTCCTACCAGCTTGCAGTGCTTGGAATGGACTGAACTCTCCCATGTCCCCAAGACTGGTACCTTCTCCAGCTCCCCTTTAGCCCCTAACTTCCTGAAATTTTCAGCTTCTTTATGTGTGTTGTATTCCCCCATTATACTATAAACTTCTTAAAGGTGGGAATTTTCTTTCTTTTTCATATTTGTATTTCATATTTGTATCCCCAGAAGTAAGCATAGTTCCTAACACTTAGCAAGTGCTTACAAATACTTACTGAATGATAAATTTTGTTCCAGCCTTTCTTTTTGATTCTATGTGTGTCTATGATTTTTATGTCTGTTTTAGGGGGGGTTTTAATTATTTGGGGGGGTAAGCAGATATTAATTTATTAATATATCAGTAAAGGATTAAGCACATGTTTCCCTAACTTCTCATGGTCTCAGGCTGTATTGTAGAGAAAGCAGGGAAAGAGTTTCACCATGCCAGTTAGCTCAAGCAGGAGAAAAGCCCCAAAAGACCCATGCTGCCTCCCTGAAAGACAACATGTGGTCTCAAGGAGACCCAAGAGAGCTCAGAAGAGCTACAAGACCTACAAGACACACACCCCACCCTCCCCATGACATTCCTTTTGTTCCATTGGGTTTGTCCCAGATGAGATTTGATGGAGTTTCTTAAGGAGAACTGGACTTTGCGAAGGGGGGGAGAGAATTTATATGTGTTTTTAAAAAGTAACAGAGTGATGGGTTTTCTTATCCATTCTGGCACTCTTTATTTTATTGGAGTGTTTAGTCCATTCATATTTAAAATTAGGAAAGTTAGGCTTGTGTTGTCCTCCATTGGTTTAGATAGTATTTTTAATTAGATTTTTGTAAAATTCTCTTTCCTCTTTTAAGTCTGTCATTTGTCCCTGTGATTAGTGTCGTTTAAATACTTTGATGCAACTCTATTCCCACAGGCTTTCTCAACATTTCTTCATCCTATTTACTTATCTTTACTTTAATTTGAAGTTTTACTTAACTTAATGATTTGGTTTTTATTTATTTATCTGTTTCATCCTCATTCTTTTTTCTTTTCTCTTATCCTTCTCAGTTAAGTAGTTATTTCATAATCTTCCCTTCTCTCCTTCCTCCAAAATCTTACGCTTATTAATTTTCTTTTACCATCTGTCTCTTTTCCTTTGTTTTGTTCTCTTCATTAATTTTCTTCTGGTCTATTCTAAAATTGTTATTATCTGATTCACCCATGGGAGGTGGGAATCACAGGGCTAATCCATGATATTTTATTCTAGCTCCTTTACCTCTACTTTTTCATATCTTTAAATTTTGCTTATATCTATATCCCTTTGTTTCCTTTTATATCATTTGATATTTCTTTGGTTTTTGCTTCTCTCCCCTTCTCCCCTTTTCCTCAACCCCTCCCCCATAAAATTCTAGGTCTCTAAAAGTTTTAGGTTCTTATTGAGAATTTGTCTCTTGAAAACTTTGGTGTTTAAGACTTTTAAAAAAGTATTCCTCTTTCATTCACTTTGTAGTTCTTCCCCCCTTATTTTAGTGTAAATGTTCAAAGCTGGGCTGTATAGTTATTTTGGCCTTCTCACAGGATTTAATTCACTGGCCTACATCCCTACCCTCGTTATCACCCAAGGGAACAATACTATCATCAACTAGATTTCAGTTCTCATTCAGACAGGCCCAGGGAAGCCTTGCATGCCCCTACCCTAAAAGGGCTCTAGCACATTTCCTTTTCACAGATAGACTGAACTGGAATGTGCTATCTATTCATTCGATCATCTATCAATCTATCTATCATCTATCTATCATCATCATCATCATCATCTATCTATCTATCTATCATCTATTTATTTGTTCATTCGTCCATTTATGTATTTATTTGCTTTTTTGTTCATTCATTCATTTGTTCATTAATTCATCTATTTGTTTGTTTGTTTGTTTATTTTTTGGTAGGATGGGAGAAGGCAGAGAAGCTGTTTTGGTCAGATTCTGCAGCCTTGGGGAGACCTCATGCAAAAATTGTTCTTCTTATATCTAAGACTTTGGTCCAAAAATCCAAATCCCATTGTTAGCCATTTCTTCTCACCTAAGTTGTTCACTTTCCAAATCTGATTTTCTTCTAAAGTACTTATCTTTAATTGGCAACCTAGGACTTCAAAATCTCTATTAATGCTTTCTAGATTCCTTCTAAGTAGAACATTTATCTCAAGATGAGTCACCAGAAGTCAGTAATGGTTGTGCGGTTTAAAACCTATCAGGAGACTTCTGAACACAATTCTTAGAAAGACAGAATACATCCTGATTGTTCATATTAACTCAACATATATTTATCTCAGAACCCTTGTCAGGGGGCCATCAACTAAAAGGATTTGTCTATTCCTTCCTTGTCCAATACTGGACATCCTTTCTGTTGATGGAATTTATCATTCCTTGGAGTACAACACATTGTTTGCTCCTCAGTTAGCTGATCTTTCCCTTCTGTCAGAAGATGCTCAAAGTTAACCCACAGATCCAAAGACACAGAAGAATTTTGGACTTCTCACATTCTTTAACCTACAAGTCAGATCAATAGTCCCCTTTGTCAGTTTGGGTTTTCATTTTTGGTTTTTGCATTTCTCCAACCCGTTTAAAAATATGCCTTCTTTTTCTAGTGGGTAAATGACCCTACATTTTGTGGAAAGACAAATATACTTAGAAATGGAATAAATATTAACATGGTAAAATTTCTGCTAATCACTAGAATAATTCCTTCATCTGCCATGGTTGCTGAAATGGAAATCTTTAGGTTTTTGTCTCTCTTACAGCTAGCTCTCAAGCTAATAGTTGCAGCCTACACCCTATTTGCCACATCTGTTAGCCATGCAGGGTGCTGTTGCTATGGGCTTCTGGGAGAGACTTTATTCAAAGCTGTCTTCTCAGCCTGGTTTGAGGGCTTTCCCTAACTTTTCTCACAATACACAATGCTACCTGCTTAGGTGCTCAGGTGCATTTGGTCTGCAATTAGTAGATTCCTTCAAATCCCCTAATGAAAAGAGTAGCTGAAAACAGCTGCTATCTCAGAGAAGGTTTTATGTATATCTTTCAGGCACTTTTCCCCTTTCCATTCATTGTCTCCTCTCCTCTACAGATCCTGAAGTCCTTTTGTTTAGGAAAGGAAGGGTTTTTTGGTTTGTTTGGACTACCTGAGCAAAGGAAAAAGAGGCAGTAAATGATAAAAGAACAGCAAGATGCTAACTGTAGAATGCACTTTTAGAACAATTTTTATACTACTTCTAAGAGAAGTGTATTCTATTATTTTTTTAAAACATGACGTAGAATTGTTATCAAAGTTGATGTGTCTCAAAACAAATGCCATTTTCGAGAATTCTCCACAGATTTGAAAGAAAAACAGAGAGAGAAAGGGAATGATAATTGTAGAAAATTGATGAAAGTAGATGGGATCAGAGGTGCAAATGTCATCCTTCAGATCAAAAACAAGGAAAGAAGGGTAAATGAAGACATAAAGAGGAATGAAATTAGGGAGCTCTTTATTCCCAATAATGTAGAATGCACAGGTATGGGGGCAGGGAGGGTAGAAGTGAAATCTGGAACTTGAGGAAAGCAAAGATTTGAAAATCACTGTGGAAAGTAGAGCCAAATTAGTGAAGAATTAAAACAGGAGATTCTGTTTATGCCCCAGTGGTTGTTGATGCTCTGTGGGATTCATTATGCCCTCACACTCACACTCTATTCTCAGAATTCTGACATCAGTGGACACTCTCAGGGGGACTTTAATCTAGTTTCAATCCACAGTCTGTCTACATGCTTGTAGCAATTGTCTAATCATTGATATGGAAGTCTGTATTATTAAAAACACTATTGAATATCTTGATAATAAATGTCTGGATTCAACTTTTTAAAAAAAATTATATGGGTCCATAAAAAATCTATATATTTAAAAAATTCCTAGACAAAAAACAATAAGATAGCAATTGTGTCACTGAATGCAATTTCTGGGGCAGCTAGGTGGTACAATGGATAAAGCACTGGCCCTGCATTCAGGAGGACCTGAGTTCAAATCTGACCTCAGACACTTGATACTTACTAGCTATGTGACCCTGGGCAAGTCACTTATTCCCCATTGCCCCACAAAAAAGAAAAAACAATAAAACAACAAAAACTGAATGTAATTCCTCCTTCATTCTTCTATAAGAATATTCTGGGTTGTTTTTTTTTTAAAACTCACATAGTACTGCAGACTTGTCATAAAATTTGATGTTAAGACTCAAATTCCAGTCTAAGAGTTCTATGTAGATTTGAAAGGTTTTTGGTGTTTTTTTTTAAAATAGCCATCATAATATGGAATCACTTGTGAAAAGCCTTAACTTTGGTGGGGGGGAGGGTTTAGAGCTGTGTTTTCATTGGTGTAGAAAATTCTTAGTAGCAATGAAGATATTAAAAGGTCATGCAATTTATAGGTCCTAGAGAGTTGCCGGGAGCACTGAGAAGTTAAGTGACTTGTCCAGGATCACTCCACCAGTCAGAGGCAGGATTTTAATTCATATATCCTTGACTTTGAGGCCAGCTTTCGTTATGGAACCCCACAGTGTCTCTCATCACCTAACTTTTCTCAATTATGTGCCTAATTATGTCAATTAAAAAGAGAAAGTGTAACAATTAGAGTGATGCCACCTGCTGGAGAGTTACTGTAGGAAAGCTCCACCATGAGGAGAAGGCATCTGAAGGCAAGCCATGTGGCTTGGAAGGTCATTTCCTTGGTGTAATGCTCTTTAATAAATACTTAAAAGTCTAAACTCTTGCTAAATCTTCTAATTTATTGGTGACCACTCATTAGAGTTTTTTAGACAATATAGCTAGATAGCAACTTTACAAAAGAAAAAAAGTATTTTCTCATCCCATAAGATTACCAAATCAGTTTGGGTTATAAAGTAAATTATACTATCATACCCTGTCTCTTTCACTTGCCCAAGCACATTGTTAAGGGTTTTTGAACAACTGTTTCCAACTTATTCAAGTGTTATGAAGGAATTAATTCATTCCCCAAAATAAGCCATTTCCTTCTTTCCTTGGTAGTTCAGGTCTTTTACAAAATGTATAATTTTTGTCTCCCTAACAGAATTTACAAATGATTGCTTAATCTTACTGTGTTGATAATATATTGTTGAATAATATAGCATGGTACCTCATCATCTTCAAACATACTTTACAAAGAATAATTAAGCCCATATCACTCCATGAGAAGACCAGCCAATGAGGGCATAGACCTTATTGAATGTTCAGTATGCTCTAATCCATATGGATGTCTGGTGAGCCTGCTTCCAGAAAGGTGTGACAGAAAGGCCTGATGCGGTAGATGGTTTTAAAGTCCAGAGAAAGTGAGGAACAGGTACAGGATGGGAATGAAGGCAGGTTGACCTAGAGGTTCCAGGAGGGACTCACCAATGGGGGTGAGATGGGGTCAAGAACTTGTGGAAGAAGGGACAGCTAGGTGGCACAGTGGATAGAGCACTGGCCCTGGATTCAGGAGGACCTGAGTTCAAATCAGGCCTCAGACACTTGACACTTACTAGATGTGTGACCCTGGGCAAGTCACTTAACCCCAATTGCCTCACCAGAAAGAAAAAAAAACTTGTGGAAAGATAGCAAATTAGTTACTTGCCCTAGGTGTGAGGAAAGTTTTATTTTTGTCTGTTTCCTTTCACAACCTGGCTAATGTGGAGATGTTTTGCATGACTACTCTTGTATAACTTAGATTGAATTGCTTGAGTTCTTGGGGGAGGGGGAGGGAGGGAGGAAGAGAAGTTGGAAAATGAAGTTTTTAAAAAATTGATATCAAAGTTTGTTTTTACATGTAATTTGGAAAAGTAAAATTCTAAGTAAACCAAATGTCCATGGGGTTTTCTTGGCAAAGATACTGGAGTGATTTGCCATGTCTTTCTCCAATTGTAGATAGGGGTTAAGTGACTTGCCCAGAGTCACACAGCTAGTAAGTATCTGAGTCAAATTTGAACTCTGGTCTTTCTGACTCCAGGCCCAGTGTATCTGTCCACTGTGCCATCTAGCTGCTTCCCTAATTATTCTATCTGCCCTAGTAAATGAGCCTAACACTCATCAGAATTGGCTCAAAGACCTCAATCTCATTAGAATTGGTTCAAGAAGGGAATAATGTATGCACTCAATTGGGTGGAGTAATCTCTCTAACCCTGCAGGAAAATAGGAGGGGAAGGGGATAAAGAGAGAGGGGCAAAAGAAGGAAGGGCAGAGTGAGGGAGGGGACAGAAAGAAGCAAATCTCTTTTGAAGAGTGATAGGATGAAAGAAGATGGATAATAGAATAAATATCATGAGGAAGGGAATAGGATGGAAGGGAATCAGTTAACAATAGTAATCATGGAAAAGAGAAAAGGGGGGAAATTGTACAAAAAATATTTATAGCAACTCTTGCAAGAGGCTAAGAATTGAGAATCAAGGGAATGTCTATCAATTGAGGAATTATGGAAAGAGCTGTGCTATATGATTGTGGTGGAATGGTCTTGTGCTACAGGAAATGACAAACAGGATGATTCCCAAAAAACCTGGAAAGACTAATGAACATCGATGTATGGTGAAGTGAGCAGAGCTGGGAGGACATTGTGCATAGTGACAGCAGTATTGTTCAATGAGCAATTGTGAATGACTTAACTATTCTCAGCAGTGCAATGATCCAAGACAATCCCAAGGAACTAATGCACCCCCATAGAAAGAACTGATAAAAAGAACACTTGTGGATTGTACATATATAACCAGGTTGCAATCTTGTGGAGGGGGGAGGAAAGGGAGGGAGGGAGAAAAATTTGGAACTCTAAATCTTATGAAAATGAATGTTGAAAACTACCCTTACATATAACTAGAAAAAATAAAATAAATGTTTGTTGCTAAAAAAAAGAATTATTCTACTTGCCCTAAGTTTTTCCCTTTTCTACTTCATTGTTCATATAGCTGCTAAGGTAATTTTTCTAAAGTATGGATCTCATCGTGTCACTCTCCTATTCAGTAAACTCCATTGATTCCCTACTGACTCTAGAACAAAATATTTTTTCACCTCTAGCTCATCCTTTAATTTCTATTTTATATAATTTTATAGCATACATAATATTAGCATATACAGTAATACATGTATATAATTTATAAACAGGTAAATATACACATTGGGATGTATGTACTAAAAATGTTTTACTGATAAAAGTTTTGCAAACAAAAAAGTTTGGAGACCAATTCTCTAAAGACTGAAGTCATTCATAGAAGCTGGGAGGATTCTTATGCAGTAGTTACTCTTACAGCTGTGTTCTGAGTTCTTATGCACGTTAAACTAGAAAGCTTGGCTTTAGCAGCACTATTATTCCTGGGCACCTTCTCTTCATTTGAAAAGATCTCATTTTTTTCTAAGACAAGGATCCTAACTGTCATTGTCTTATAGTATTGCTCCGGATCAATAGAGGGAAATAGAGGTACATTTGAATTGGGGATGAGGGATCTCATAGGTTCATAGCTTTAGGGGTGGAAGGAACCTTAGAGAATCATTTTATAGATAAGGAAAATGAGGCAAAGGAAGGTTAAATGACTTGCCCACAGTCACATGGGTAGTAAGCATATTAGAGGGAGGATTTGAACCTAGATCCTTCTGACTCTATAGCCAGTGCTTTTTCTACCACATCATGCTTACTCCAAAAATAAGTCAAGTCAACAAGCATTTATTAAGCACTTTCTGTGGACAAGTACTGTGTTAAGTGCTGCAGATCCAAGAATGGCAACACCAAAACAAAATGAAAAAATTGTCCCTGCTTTCAAGGACCTTTAAAGTTTGATGGAAAAGACAATATGTAAACAACTTTGTACGAGCAAGGCATATATTACAGTATAGATTGGAAATAAAAACAGAGGGAAAATGATAAAATAAGAAAGGTTACTTGAAGAAGATGGGACTTCAGCTGAAACTTGACAGAAGCCAATGAAAACAGGAGGTAAAAGTTAGGAGGAGAGAGTTCCAGATTTGGGAGACAGCCAGTGAAAATCTCTGGATTTTTTTTTAAGACTATGTGTAAGGATGGGGTCAAAATCAGCTTCTTTGGCTCTGGTGCCTTAATTAGGTGCAAATACTTTTTTGGACTGAATCCCCAACACATACTCTTTGAATCAGTGACACGGCCTCCTGGTTGTCCCATGAACAAGACACTCTGTCCCTTGGCTCTGGGCATTTTCTCTGGCTGTCCCTCATATGTAAAATACTTTCCCTCTTTAACTCTTACTATTGATCTCCCTGGTTTCCTTTAAGTCCCAACTAAAAACTCACTTTCTACAGGAAGCCTTCCCTAACCCCTCTTAATTCAAATACCTTTCCTCTGTTAATTATTTCCCATTTATCCTGTATATAGTTTGCTTTGTATATGCTTGTTTTCATGTTGTTTGCCTCTCTAGAGTGTAAGATCCTTGAGGGTAGGGACTGAACTTCATTTCCCAATGCCCATTTATACACAGACACTATAATATAATCTGCTGTTTTATTTCTGGTGAGGCAATTGGGGTTAAGTGACTTGCCCAGGGTCACACAGCTAGTAAGTGTCAAGTGTCTGAGGCCTGGTTTCCAGTAAAGTGAATTTTCCCTCAACCACAATGAGGCCAGAACTAGAACTAAATATAAGATATATTAGACTGGAAACTCAACCTCTGCCAAGGAGTCAGGAACTTTTCCTAAGAGTTTGGGAGCCATAGTGACTAAACTCAGAACTTTTCATCTAAAATGAAATTCCCTAAAGTTGAAGAGAAGGAAAACCAAGTGAATCTTAGGGACCATTATGTTTTCCTCTAGGATTAAAATGAGCTAAACATTGAAACAAGGTCTGGTACTTACAAGGCCAAAGCAACAAATACTTCATCCTGTACTATTTTCTGTTACAAAGCAGTTAAGATAGTCCATTAAGCCCTGGTTGATTAAAAAAAATACTGCTTAGGGACCTGTAAGAAGTGGAGTTGTCATCTCTGTCCAGTTGCTCCCTATCATGCTTAGTTAGGTAATCCATAAAGAAGTATGAACTCCAGTTACAGCCCTTCAAACCAGTTCCTATACTAACACTTTTATAGTCCAATCTTGGATTTATAATACCCTCTCTTTCTGCTCTCTTAGAGAAAATAGTGAGATAATTTATTTTAAATTCAAAATTACATTTTGCTAATTAAATTACTCAATTATTTTCCCCAGCAGATATAACTTCCCACTTGGGGTATATGGTATGTTCAGAGAAGACTAGCACTTCTGGTGTGAGGGCTTTTTGCTGAGCCCTTTTCAGTGCTGCTCATCCACCCTTGGTATCCACCTGTTACTCAACTTTCACCTGTCGTTCTAAGAAGCTATAACATGTGAAGCAGCCACACCCCAGCAAATTGCCTTAACAGATAGACCAAAACAGGTTGACAGTAGCCAACAGGTCTCAAACCTGTTGGTGAGTTAGGGGAATGTCTACAAGTATGGGAAAACTTCCCCTGACAGAATGGGCAGATGAGAGAGAACAATTTGTTCCAATAGCCATGAAAGCAGCTGAATCAGGCTTTTATCTTGCCACTGGACTTTGATGACTCTGGTAGAGAGAGTAAGGTGCTTAGAACTTGGCCAGACATTTACTTCATGCTGGACTATTGCCAGTCATCCTGACTTTTGTCTTGGCACTGGACTTTGATGACTGAAAGGGAGAGTAAGGCTGACAACTTTTAGCAACTCTGCTTCACTTAAATCTAATTCACCAGAAAGTCAAGACATTACCCTGTGATGTCACTAGTCTGCTTGAAAAGGAAGGATGAACAACATTTCTACTTAGGCCAATTTTTAAATTACTGATCATTCCCTGAACAAATATTGTCTGGAAGGTGAAGGAATTAGGCAGAGGGAATACTGGGTGGTAGCAGGAAAGTGATATGGCATCTTAAAATTGTCTATGAATCCTACACATGACAGAGAGTTGACTGTACAAGATCCTCAAAATACATACTATGGTTCTTAAAATTCTAGCAGGTTAGAGTAGGAAGAAACCTGGACTAACCTAGTCTTCTAGTCCAATCCATTGATGTTCTTTGCTTTGCCCTACTCTAGATGAGGAAATTAAGTCCCAGAGTCATAGGATATTGCAACATGTTCGAAACCACTGGGTTACAGTAACATTTTTTATCCTTAGACTTTTAAGTGGTTTCCTTAACCACTTTTTTGAGATATGTCACAATATGAATCTAGTAATATTTCAGTGGATTTGTAATCTCTAAGAGGAATATTCTCTCCAATGTTAATAGAATTGCCAAGGGGTACAAAGTACATAGAGCACCAGGTCTAGAGGCAGGAAGACATCCTCCAGAGTTCAAATTTGACCTCAGATACTTACTAGCTGTGTGACCCTGGGCAAGTCACTTAACCCTGCTTGCTTCAGTTTTCTCATCTGTAAAATGAGCTGGAGAAGGAAATGGCAAACCACTACAGTATCTTTGCCAAGAAAACCCCAAATGTAGTCAGACACAACTGAAAAATGACTGAAGAACAACACAAAGTGCAACCTATCCACACCTTTTCATCCCGTATGACTCCTATTAGTGTTTTCCTATTAAACCTCCTCAGATGACCTATCCAACATGCTGGATCATTTCCTCTATATCTTTTTTTTTTAATATGTTAGGGGAATCAGTTCAATACTTGAGGCTTTCTGTCTATTATCCTTCACTCTTGCTCTGTGATCAGCTCACTTCCTTTTCCTTGTGTACATTTCCTAGATATGTTTTATGTCTCTTTGCAATGGGAGTGATTCCACTTCTTCATGCATACCATTCATTTCTCTACTGCCTCTTGTATCATTCACAATCTCTAAAGAATCTGGCATCAAGGTGGTGCAGGGGATAAAGCACTGGGCCTGGAGTTAGAAGGGTCTGAGTTCAAATTCTGCCTCAAATAGTTACTAGTTCTTTGATCTTAGGCAAGTCATTTAACCTCTGTTTGCCTCAATTTCCTTAACTGTAAAATGGGGATAATAATAGTAATAATATCTTGTAGGGCTGTTGTGAGGCTTAAATTAGATAATATGTGTAAAGCTCCTGGCACATAGTAGTTGCTACATAAATGCTAACTAGTACTATTATTACTAATCCATACCTAGTCAAGTTCCTAGGGTGGATGGGATATTAAGGGAGGACTTGCACCTCTGGTGTGAGCCCTTTTCAGGGCTACTCATTCACCTTTAGTGTCCAAGCAGTTACTCAACTCTCACCTGGAGTTCCAATAAATTGTGCAGTGGCCACACTCTAGTAAACTGCTGGGCATAAGATTTATATGTAAATAGATGCTACTGGGTGGAAGGGGGTATGTAACATAAAACGTTTCTTTTGTATTTAAACATTTTTAACACTTTCGAATTGTCAGTCATTCAAAAGTTAATAAACATTTATTAAGCATCTACTATGTGCCAGGCACTGGGTTAAGTGCTGGGGATACAAATATGAAAAAAAAAAAAGTGCCTGCCCTCAAGGAGTTTACAATCTAATAAGAAATGATAAAACACAAAAGGAAGCTGAAGATGGGGGGAGGGGAGGTGCTATGGGGTTGGGACCATTAAAATTTAACCTGGACAGCTGACTCAGGTCTTCTCCTTGAGACACACCTTGAAGCAAGAGAGATAAGCCTATTAGGCTAGGCTCAAGAGATCGGAGCTGCCTCTTGCCCAATTTACCCAAGCCACCACCAGTGGGGGATGTCCCACCCTCAGGTGATCACCCCCAGTAAGGGAACTTTTCATAGTCAGATGTCCCTCAACCATCTGTCCCTCCACCATCCATCCTCTATAAAAGTATTTGCCTTTCGCCAGCTGGAGGAGATTGGTATCTCAGAGAACCATGTCTCTGTGCCATGCCTTCTCCTCATGAGAAGTACAAGGATTTCTTTCTTGGCTTCCTTTCTCTAGAACCTAAATAAAACATTATTTTATTCTAATTGGATTTGTGTACAAGAGGGTGTAATTTTTTAAAGAGTAATTCCTAAGATCTCCTACCCCAACACCAACACCACTTTTTCCCCAAAACAGGAGGAATGAAAGAGAAGGAGATAACCAGAGGAGGTACCCTGGTGGAAAAGTTAGAGAAGTCTGAGAGTAGTGCAAACAGGGGAGAAATGAGATTTTCTGAGTTGACTTTTCTCTTTAAATGGAGGTTTGGAATTCATGCTCCCACCATCCAATCTGAGATGCAGAAGGTAGGTTCATCAGATCTTACATGATGATAAGGTTATCCCAATAATGAGTTTACTGGGCCATGGTACAGAAATGTGGATATCTGTGAATAAAGGATGTACTCCAAAAAATAAATATACTAAATTTACCACAAATTAATATCATCTTGATGTGGGGTGGGTTTAATTGATTGTGAGGCATCCCAAAGAATTACAAGACTCAGTGATTCAATTTCCCAAGTTTGTAAGTGAGTGACCACAGGGAGAGCACCATGGAGGTGTCTCTTGAATTGGGAAAGAGAAGACAGTTATATTTATAATATGGATAAACTGATTATCAGTCTCATTATAATAAACTCCACCTTGGGGAGGTACAGGGGAGGGCCTATCCTAATTTGGAGTCCACTCTGTCTTAGTCAAGTAATTTCCTTCAGCATGGAAGCGGTGATGGTTTGGGAAAGCCGTTCAGTGTTAAGTCTAGTATGGTTAGAATCAGGCCTCCTCAAGAACCCCAGTCTGCTAGCAGAGTAGTAAATTGTTTAATGAATACTTTAATTAATAAATAATAAATTAATTAAGGTCAGAATTTACTCCATTTTCATTCATTCAAGAATTTGAATACCTGCTGAGTATAGTAGTAGGTAATCCTAGCTCCCAGGAAGACTGGAGTCTTGAGCTTAGGTGTTCTGAGCTTCAATGGGCTAGGATGATGTTGATCTTCATTCAGTTTTATCAATATGGCAGAAAGAGAGAGAGAGAGAGAGAGAGAGAGAGAGAGAGAGAGAGAGAGAGAGAGAGAGAGAGAGAGAGAGAGACAAAGGGGCTACCAGGTTAAGGAGAGAAAGGCTAACTGGCCCAGACTTGAAATGGTACCAGTGGAGGTTTCTGTGCCAATCAGTAGTGGGATTAGTCTGTGAATAGATTACTGCACTTCCAGGCTGGCAGGAGATGGAGAGATCTAATTTAACAAGAGAGAAAATAAAGATTTTGAATGATTCTCCTTTGTTCCTATCTCACCTTTTTAGTATTTTAGTTATTTGCATATTTGTTCTTCATCCATTAGATTATAAACTTCTTGAAAACAGGATCATATTCACAGGAGCCTTTATATCCTCAAATATAAAGGGCATGGCCTTGCTGTTTAATGAATTGTTGTTGAAAGAAGAAATGAATGTGTGAGAACATAATGGGTTTTGGAATGCCCAGAGCCCCACCCTGTTTGAGGGGATTATATTAAGATTTATTGGATTGACTTTGCTGATTGACTCACTTGAAGCTGACTTGATTGAAACCACACCTACCTGAGAGCCTGGCTCTCATGGGGCAGATTCTCTGACCTTGGCATGTTCTGCTCATGGACTGACCTCAAGTCCAGTGAACCAATGGATTTGGGTGATGCTATCCAATTAGCTTGGAGCAGTGTGTAAGGACCACCTCTCCTCCAGACAAAGAGGGAGCTTCCACTGTCAGTTGGGCTCTGGGACGAGTTCATAGAGGAGGACTTGGAGGAGAAGCAGGCTGCAGCTCTAGGCTAGATAGGCCTTTTCTTAACTTTCTGAGCCAGGTGTTCTCTTTTTACTGATACTTGGTATGCCCTTATTAATGCTTAATGCCCCAAAACTGGTGCTAAAGCTTCTAATTTATAAGTAGCAATATATTAGAAACCCCAGCTAATTTTCCCCAAACTTGGGACAGAAATAAGGCGACCACATATAGTTTTACTCATCACAAATGCCTATTTTAAAAGTACTGTTTTAACCATTAGACCCTGTGTAATGTCATTTTGGGGGCAAAAAAGGGCACACTTCCTCTATACTATCATCTCCACCTAATTACCACAATACCTGAAATCCCACCATTAGTTATTCCTTTGGATTAAAGTATTGGCTCCAGAAAGCCCTAGATATACAACATGTCAAGTTTCAGGTTACAGGTTAGACCGGTTTGGCTTCTAAGGTACCTTCAAATTCTGATAATTCTGTACTACCTGGAGAAATTAGCATTAGGCCTGAAGATTAGGATCATAGAATGTTCAGACTAGAGGGAAGGGTTCTTAGAATTCATCTAATCCAGTGGTTCTTCAAAGGGTGTGCCATGGAACATTTTGACTAAGTTATCTTGGGAATCACATAGAATTTAAGGGTGCAATCACATGCACACATGTATGAATTTTCCAACTTTTTTATACTATGCCCAGATTCCTCATGGAAAAGGATAATATTTTATAGTGAGCAAAAAACCCCCAAAAAACCACCCCTATGAACACCATTGATCTAACTCAACCTTTTCACTTCACAGGTGAGAAAATTGAAGCCTACAGAGAATAAGTTACTGGTCAAAGGTCACACAGCTAGCTAATAGAACTGGAGTTCAGGTCTTATATCTGATTACCCATTCTCTTTCTTTCTTTCTTTCTTTTGGGGGATGGGGGGTGAGGTAATTGGGAGGGTCACACAGCTAGTTAGCGTTAAGTGTCTGAGTCCAGATTTGAACTCAGGTCCTTCTGAATCCAGGGCCAGTGCTCTATCCACTGTACCACCTAGCTCTATCCACTGTACCACCTTAGCCATTCTCATATTAGCAGAAAGGGATGTAGCCATGGGAAAGGTACATTTAATTGGAATGGGGTAGAGAAGAGCCCACAGAATCATGCAGTACTACCCGAGCCCTATGTAGAATTCTACACTAGAATCCTTAGCCAATTGGGATATCTCCCTGGAGTGTGGGTAGGGACAAAGGGAGAGAGAGAGGGAGAAAAAGCACTGAGAAAGAGGGGACACAACAGACAGAACCAGGGAAGTGTTCTGAGAGCTAAATCTATCCACTTCAGAATTCTTCAGGGAATCAGCCGAGCTAGATTGAAGAGTACCACAAAAAGCTTCAACAACAACTGTTAGGTAGACACATCCCACCTTGAGAACTCATCTTTTCAGTCCCTTGCTTGGCTTTGTTCCTTACTGTGTAAGGACTTATCCATAACTGTGAATAAAATGACCAAAGAAAAGACTTTCAGGGAACATGCACTGAATGATTTTCAAAATGGCATGCTCATATGTCAAAACACAACATAAAGAAATGTTAAATGAGTATTTAAGGTCTGAGGTTGCTCCAGGGCATTTGAAACTTGCCAAAGTCAAGGGAGGGTGACATATGCTGCTAGGGTCTGAAGGAATCATAGGAAGCTACTGAAAAATTCCTTTCTTTCTGGGTCAGACAAAGTGTAAGGAAAGGTCTATGAGAAGTGATACAGATTATATCAATCTCTAGATATATTTCCAGGGTCATAATTTGTATCTGACAAAGCATGCTCTGGACTAAAATATGTGTATTTATTGAAGGAAAATTTTTCCAGGAATTGCAGAAGAATATAACACCTTGTCATTTCTGCCTGCTTAATTCCTGAAATCTGTGTTGTTTTTGACTTATAGACAGTTAGATGGTACAATGAATAGAAGAAGAACTAAATTTAAATCTAGCCTCAGACACTTTCTTGCTGGGTGACCCTGAGCAAGTCACTTAACTTCTGTCTGCCTCAGTTTCCTCAACTTTAAAATGGGGGTAATAATAGCAGGCATTTCCCAGGTAGATGTGAGGATCAAATGAGGTAATATTTGTAAAGTGCTTAGCATAGTGTCTGGCTCATAATAGTCAGTACCTTCCTTCCTTTGCCCTTTCCCTCACCTCCCACATTCAATCAAGTACCATTTGCTATTGATTCTACTTTTGTATTGCCTTATAGAGTCATAGGATTTAGAAATGGAAAGGATCTTAGTGACTACCCAATCCCCTCATTTTGAAGATAAGGAAATTGAGTAAAGTGATTTGCCCATGGCTTCATTAGTGACAGAGTTGTGATTAGAACTCAGGCCTCCTGAGTTCTCTTTTTCCTTTCTCTTTTTTTTCTGTCTTTTTTTTGGGGGGGAGTGGGGGAGGCAATTTGGGTTAAGTGACTTGCCCAGGGTCACACAGCTAGTAAGTGTCAAGTGTCTGAGGCCAGATTTGAACTCAGGTCCTCCTAACTCCAGGGCCAGTGCTCTATCCATTGTGCCACCTAGCTACCCCCTGACTCCTTTTTCTATGCTACACAACCTTATCATGAAGGAATAAATGAATGAATGATCTAAAAGTCATTCATTAAGTGCCATGTTCCAGAAACTGTATTTCAGAAGATCTGATTTCACTGATAGAACTATTCCCTCCACCCCCACACATATTATGGCCCTTACATCCTCCTGCTCTGGGCTCTTAGAGCTTCATGGTGGGACCCATCCATAAGGGGAGCAGCACTCAGAGAGAGAGACAGAGCAAAAGAAGGGCAGCTAGGTAGCACAGTGGATGGAATACCAGATCTGGTGTCAGGAAGACCTAAGTTCAAATCTGACTTTAGACACTTACTAGCTACATGACTCTGGGCAAGTCACTTAACCCTATTTGCCTGAGTTTCCTTATTTGTAAATGAGCTGGCCATATATTCCTCTCCTAATAAATCTATTTCTATTCTACAAGATTAGTTATAAGCCTCTAATTCTTTGGGTGAGCTAGCCCCCCCCCCCACATCCAGGTCACAAGTCCCCCCCCCAAACAATTTTTACTTTTATTAAGGTTTGATTAAGAGAATTCCAGTGGAATCCCTAGCATTAACTAAATCAACTCAAGTGGAAGAACAGTTGCAAACTGGCATTGATGTAAGGAGTTTCCTTAACTTCAAAGAGTTCCCCTACTTTGATAAAATTATAGGTCCAGATGCCCTCCCACTCTCTTATCCCAACCCCTGTCCCACTCTCTACCCCAAATGGTTAATTACATTCAAAAGGGCTCAAGATTAGCCACCAAATAATGATTGTTTTCAGTGACAACAATCTAATGGAAGTTTATCCACCAAAGGATGGAAAGGGTTGGGATTTGCATTGGTGGAAGGATACAGATGGGTGCAGAAACAGTGAAGGGTACCATACCAGGCAATTGAAATTATAGCTTCTGGAAAAAATAAAATTAACATTAGTTAAATGTATGAAAGGGCAAGAGGCACAGTTTGGTGGGCCTTTAACATTTCAGTTATTTATTAAAGGCTTATTTTATACAGGACATCATCTTAAATTTCACTGTCTAATTTATTTCCCTATAGTTACAAGACTTTGTGCATTTTCTACTTCTATTTATTAGACTTTTCTATGACCTTTTCACATTTTCACACTGCTTTTATTCTACATTAGAGCCTTTCCTTAATTTTCCCTTTGTGCTGTACCACCCAGCCTTGACTTAGAAATGCATTTGCGGGGGCAGCTAGATGGTGCAGTGGTAAAGCACCAGCCCTGGATTCAGGAGTACCTGAGTTCAAATCTGGCCTCAGACACTTGACACTTACTAGCTGTGTGACCCTGGGCAAGTCACTTAACCCTCATTGCCCTGCAAAAAACAAAAAACAAAAAAACAGAAATGCATTTGCACTGAAAAGTTAAAAATCACCATGATTGCTCCAGAGTGAGACTTTACTTCCTACTGTGGAAGAAGAGTCAACCCTGGGGACTTCACTGCTGTACTTAGCTTTTTTTTTTTTTAAGCAAAGGAAGATATGATATTCTTCCCATGGATTATTTAACAATATCTGCTCCATTTTTTGGAGAGAATTTAATCAGGTTTGCAAAATTTTATATAGTTTTTTTTTCATGAAGATTCAGAATAAAAATGATTTATATCAACTTATTACCACAGTTGCTATTCAGCTACTACAAATGGGATAAGTGGAGCAGCAGAGGAGCAGCTCAAGAAGCTACTTAGATGAAGAGTTCATAGATATAGAGCTCAAAAGTACTTTAGAGGGCAACTAGTCCAATTCCTTCATTTTACAAGTGAGGAAACTAAAGCCCAGAGATTTCAGGCTCAAGAGTGTACAGGTAATAGTGATGGAGGAGGCTAAAAAGGGTTAACAGGCAACCTAAGATCTGAGCTCTAAAAATGGTTAACAACAGATAAACTGAGGCTTGAATCCTTATCAATAGTACCTAAAAGGGTTAACAGAGAAACTAAGGTTTGTATTCATATCAACAGTCCTGTAACCAAGAGGGTTCAAGTTCCTATCAACCCTTACTATCAACAGAGACAGTAACCAGGGACCATTAACCATTAATAGCCATTAATATTCCTAGATGACAGGACACCTAGAAACCATATCTAAAGTACAGAGATACCAAAAACACAGAGACCCTCTGGGTCTGACAAGTTTAATCATGTCTTTATGAACATGCCCAGAGAAGGCCAAATGTGTCCTTAGGTTCACTTTATGACACATAAGCCCCCAAAACACACCTCCAAGGAAAAAGGTACCTGCCTCAGGGGTTGTCTTAGGACCCCAGGAAGTTCAAATTAGGATAAGACCTCCCATGAACCTCCTTAAGGAGGAGATTAAGATAATGAGGAGATAACCTACTTTTTCTCACTATAAATAGAATCATTTTCATCTCCCTATCGGAGACACCTTTGTGTGCTCTCCCTGTGGTCATCACAGTATTTTAATAAAAGTTGGGAAACTGAGTCACTGAGTCTTGTAATTCTTTGGGATGTCTCATGATCAATTTGATCAATTAAATCCATCTCCACATCAATAGTAAGCGGCAGGTTCAGGATACCAAATGAGATTCAATCACCCAAACTAAGCTTAGCATTCTCTCTATGGCACCACATTACCTCCAGATGACAGTGATGCTATCATTTCCCCTGTTCTTCTGCACATTAGACTTCTAAATCTAGTAGACAATTGCATTAGCTTTTTTGGCTGCCATATCACAAAGTTGATTTATATTTTTTGCAGTTCACTAAAACCTCCAAGATTCCACTAAAAACCCTTATTCTTCCACACAGTCTCTCTTAGATAGGTGTTCAATGCATAACTAGGGTTACCCAGACCTGTTCAGGTGTAAATGTGAAGAGTTGCCACTTACATACCAGTCTGATATTGCTGTCTTTAAAATGCCAGTTTTTTCCCACTTCCTTTAGAAAACAGGTTGGGAAATGATCACTTGGCTTTATGTATAACTATGGGGGTTGGGAAAACAGACAATGTGACATATCAGGTGATTCTGTGGCTCCAAGACTGTGGCATCTAGAGTTCCTTCCCTAAGCTCTATACTGCCCCCAATCAACTTCCTGTAGAACAGGTGTTCTTAACCTTTTTACGTGTGAATCACACACTTCTTTGGTAGTCTAGGGAAGGCTATGGACCCCTTCTCAGAAAAATGTGGCCTACATTCATAATTGAAAGAAATGCTAAGTGTCAGTTAGAGGTTAGTGAAAATAGAGCTGTAAGTTTTTTCCCTATTCAAGTTCACAGAAATGCTTAAATCTATCTATGGACTCCTTGGGAATTCTATGGGAGTTCCACTGAGTTGCTGTGGTGAACCTTTCATTCTCAATCATGTATGCCCTTGGCCTTGGTTGCCTTGAACCCCGCCCCAGGCATTCTTTGTGAAAGAGACCAGGAGAGCATCTGAAAATACAAGGTTTAGATAAGTGACATATGACCAAAGCTGATCTAAAAGAAAAAAAAAACCAAACGACCTTCTCATCATTGACCTCTCATATATGTACAGGCAAATACTAAGTCTAAGGACAGTTTCAATGCACAGCCAGACCTGGGCAGCTCCACCTATTCCCAAATACTCATTCCCTCACTCCTTTCCCACTCAATTAATGGCTTCACAATAAACTAATTCATTTATATGACTTTTTCTCTCAAAGTACCCATTCAGGATTTTCCAAGGATTCAATACAAATACTCTTTCAGATGTTCAATTCATTAGCTTACTCCACCACAATAAAGTAAGCTCTTTGTTCCCAATTCATCATTCACTACAACCTGACCAGTTCCAAACCAATCTAAAACCTATATTGGCACTGAGACTAATGGGGTGGACAACATGCAAACAAATATGTAGGAATGCTACTGTGCTATAAGAAATGATTAGCAGGTTGCTTTTAGAAAAACATGGAAAGACTTGCATTAAATAAAGAAGAGTGAAATGAGTAAAACCAAGACGTTGTATACAGTAACAGCAATGTTGTTTGAAGAAAAACTGAATGACTAAGTTTTTCTGAGTCTTATACTCAAATCAACTAGAAAGGACCTACAAAGGAAGATGTTATCCATTTCCAGAAAAACAAGTGATAAATAGAAGTATATATAGTATGGTTTTACACATATAACAAACATGTATATGTATGTATATATGTATGTATGTGTGTGTGTGTGTGTGTGTGTGCGTGAAATAGTGGCCTTCTCTAGTGTTGGGTGGGGAGGGAGGAAAGGAGGAAAAGAAAAAGTTCAGCACTTAAAATGTAACAAAATAATTGAATTAAATTAAAATGCTATGTACAAACAAGCTATATACAGGAAAATGGGAAATACTTAAAAGAGAGAAGGCATCAGAACTAAAAGAGGATGGGAAAGGCTTGCTATAATATAATATACCATTTTAATTGGGACTTGAAGAAAGTCAGCAAATCCAGGAGTATTTGCAAATAAGGAGGGAGAGTATTTTAGGTAGTCAGACCTGAAAAAAAGGCTGCCAGTACGTTAATGAAATAGTTCAAGCATGAGGTGATGCCTGCACCAGAGTGATGGTAGTTATCAGAGGAAAGAAGGGAGTATATTCAAGAGATGTTGCAAAGGTGAAACCCATGGGCCTTGGCAACAAACTCTAGGAGAATAGTTTTGACCTTTACAGTAATGGAGAAGGGGTGGGAGGAGGAGAGTTTAAGATGTCTGCTGTACATCCAGTTTGAGATATCTGAAAGGCAGTTGGAGATACACAAGTTGAGGTCAGCAGAGAGATTAGGACAGGATACCTAGATTTGAGAATCATCAACATAAAGATGATAATCAAATACATAGGAAATGATGAGGTCACCAAATGAAGTAGTATACAGGGATAAGAGTAGAGGTCTGTGGGCAACCTTCAGTTAGAGGGTGTCCTGGGTGAGAAGCCACCAAAAGAGGCTGAGCTGTGGTTTGATAGGAGAAGACCCAGGAGAGAGTGATGTCCCAAAAACCTAGAGGAAAAATATTATCAAGGAGAGAGGGTGATCAACAGTGTTAAAGGCTGAAGAGAGGTCAGGAAAAATGAAGATTGGGAAAAGACTACTGGATTTGGCAATTAAGAGATCACACTGATAATTTTGGAGAGAGCAGTTTCAGTAGAATGATGATATTAGAAACCAGATTGTAAGAGGTTAAGAAGAGACTGAGGGGAGAGAAAGTAGAAGTAGCTATTATAAGCAGCCTTCTCAAGAATTTTAGCCACAAAAGGATTTTGAGGATAGAAGAGATATGAGCATGTTTATAGACAGTAGGGAAGGAGTCAGAAGACACAGAGAGATTGAAGATAAGTGATAGAGTAGGGATGACAGAGAAGGCAATCTGTTGAGGGAAATGGGATAGAATGGGATCACTAGTACAAATTGAGGGGCTTGACCTTGGTAAGTAGTGAGACAGAGGAGGAGGAGATAGTAGCAGAATGCATCTGAGTTACATGAGATGAAGAGGGAAGAAGGGGAGCTCACAGTAGATGACTTAATTTTTTTCTGTATAATTTGAGGCAAAATTCTTACTGAAGATGGTGGGGGAAAGGGGAAACATGGGGAGATTTGAGAAGGAATGAAAAAGTTTAGAAGAGGAGTTTTAAGAACAGGATAGTGAATTGATAAGGGAGATATAGACAGGTTCACTAACAAAAATGAGGACCCAGTTGAGGTCTTGTAATGTAAATTCATAGTTGATCCAGTCAGAACAATTGCATAATTTTCTCCACCTTCATTCAGCAGCATGTGTGGACTGAAGGTGACAGATAGTGGGAGTGATCCAAAGCTGAGGCAAGGCAGGAAGCAATTAGCAATTTGAAAAGAGGGCCAGGGACTCGAGAGGACAGCATAACATTGAACTGGTTCACTAAGGGATCAAGATAGGAAAAAAGCAGAGTGGCTAGGGCAGGAGTGATAGTTTGGAAGAGAACTGAGGGAGGGGTCAACAGATTGGAAGACATAGTATGGACAAAGTAGAATTTAGTAAGTAAAGGCAGAGGGAGATGTAGAAAGTCAATAGACTATGATTAGAGAAAGGGATTTCAGAATTCTTGAACATGGAAGGGGTGAATTTCTGGGTGATGGCAAGATTAAGGGTATCTGTGTATAGCTGAGGTAGGGTATAAAAGTAGATTATGAGAAGTGAGTAGCTTGAAGAACTAAGTGGTTAGGGTATTTGAGGGAGAGTCAATTTATGTCAGAAGTCCTCTAGTATGAAGGGCAGGAGCTGGGGAGGAGAGAAAAATTGTGAGTGAGCTACTGAACATATTGAGGAAGGAAGTAGAGTGACCTGGGGTCTTTGGAAAACAGCTACCAGAATTTTGATTGGGTAGTCAATATGAATTACATGAAACTCAGAAGAGAAGAGGTGATCGAGTGGTAGAGATAGAGGAGAAATCTGGAAGTGGCAATGGGGAGCAAGGAATATTCCAACTCCCCTGCCTCTGCCATGAGCCAAGGGATATGAGTGAAAATGCATCCAATACTAAAAAGTAAGAATAGGGAGGCTGTCATGAGTGGGGAGCCAGGTCTTGGTGACTGCTAGAAGATGGAGTGGGAGAAGGAAAGATGTTGGAATGCCTCTGGAACAGGCATTACAAAGGGCACAGTGGAGGTGTGGGTAGTGTTTGGTTGGAACTCTGGGATGGGAGGGTTAAGGATAGGAAGAAGGAATCAGTTGACAGGGGGTTTGAATGATGAGGTTCAAAATTACTGGGATATTCTAATTCCCCCACTTCATTCCATCTGCAAATTAATATGCATGCTATTTATGCCTTCATTCGAGTCATTGATAAAAATCTCAAATACCACAAAGTCAACTATATATTCTGGTATTCCACTTTCATAGCAATCAAGTAATGACTACTCTTTGGGGTCAGCCATCAGCCAGCTCTGAATCTATCTAATTGTACTGCCATGTGGCCACATCTCTTTATCTTGTTCATAAGGATAAGTTGTCATCTTATCCTTTTTACCTTCATAACATTTCTTAGATAAACCCTTGCCCCCACTCTTCTCTGACACTGCCGCCACCCTGGTGTAGACCCTCATCACCTCATGCTTGGACTATTAGAATAGTTCGTTGGTTTGTCTCTCTACCACAAATATCTCTACACTCTAGAACATCCTCCACTAAGTTGTCTAATTGATCTTCCTATAGTGCAGATTTGACAATATCAACTTTTTTTTAGTTCAGGTTTAAGCTTTAATAATTTAGAAAGTATAATTGTTACAAACTCACAAAAAAGTCATTTGAAAGTATAATTATTTACTTTCTCTTACTCTTATTTAGTTTTTAGGTATTTTAATAATTAATTTAAAATTTTTTATTTTTTTCTGTTTAGAATTTTATTTTCCAAATTACATGTAAAAGCAAATTTTGACATCAATTTTTTAAAACTTTGTGTTCCAACTTCTCTTCCTCCTTTCCTTCCCACCCCCCCCCCCACCCAAAGAACTCAAGCAATTCAATGTAAGTTATACATGAGTAGTCATGGAAAACATCTCCACATTAGCTAGGTTATGAGAGAAAACAGATAAAAACAAGACTTCAGATTAAAGAACTGTAAAAAAATGTGTTTCAGTCTGTTTTCAGATACTATCAGTTCTTTCTCTAGAGATGTATTGCAATTTTCATAAGTCCTTCAGAGTTATATTGGATCATTGCCTTGCTGAAAATAACCATGTGCTTCCCAGAAGATCATCTTACACTATTGCTGTTATTTTGTATATGGTACATTTCTCTCTGCTTCAGTTCATGTGGGTCTTTCCAAGTTTTTCTGATAGCATCCTGTTCATCATAACTTTTATATAGTACCTTAAACTTGACAAAGAATTTTCTTCACAATAGCCCAGCAGAGTAGGTACCATACATTTGCCATTGTAGTCAATCATCATAACTATTTCCCTCCATCCTATTCCCTTCCAGTGATATTTTCTATCTTATTTTGCCCTATTCTTCCTCAGAAGTGTTTTGCTACTGACTGCCCCCATATCAACTTCTTATTCAATAAGCTTCAATAGATCCCTATTTTCTTAGATTAAATACAAACAGGGCAGCTAGGTGGCACGATGGATAGAACACTGGCTCTGGATTCAGGAGGACCTGAGTTCAAATCCTACCTCAGACACATTTACTAGTTGTATGACCTTGGGCAAGTCACTTAACCCTCATTGCTCTGTCCCCCTCACCCCCCCAAAAAGATTAAATACAAACCCTGTTTGGTTTTTTGTTTGTTTGTTTTTTGTGGGGCAATGGGGGTTAAGTGACTTGCCCAGGGTCACACAGATAGTAAGTGTCAAGTGTCTGAGGCCGGATTTGAACTCAGGTCCTCCTGAATCCAGGGCTGGTGCTTTATCCACTGCACCACCTAGCTGCCCCTCTGTTTGGCTTTTAAAGCCTTTGATAACCTGGGCCATCAAGAAGCTTACCATCTATACACCTATATACTATCTATATTCACTATATACATACCTAAGAATTATCTAAATAAATGCAAGGCAATTTTTAGGAGTAGGCCCTAGCAGGTAGGAAATGTAGAAATCAGTTAAATGTGTTTTTCCCAGTTGAACCATACTTTTTCTACTTTGGGGATGTTTTTTTTTCTTTTTGTGTGGTATTTCCCTTGTGCTCCAACTCTTCTGCCACAATATGACTAATGCAGAAATATGTTTAATGTAATTGCACATATATAACCTATATTAGATTGCTTTCTGTCCTGGGGAGGAGGGAGAAAAGGGAGGAGGGTGGGAGAAAAATTTGGAACTGAAAATCCTATGAAAACAAATGTTGAAAACTATCCTTATATGTAACTGGAAAATAATAAAATACTGAACAAAAAATGCATTTTTCCCATAAAGGCTTTTTGAAGCAGTTGTCACTTGATCTGAACTTTAAAGGAAACTGTATATTCTTAGATATAAAGAGGAAATGCATACCATGCATAGGGACAGTCTGTGCAAATACTGAGAGAAGAGATAGAATGGTATGTGTAAAAAATAGCAATAATGTATAACATTCATATAGAGAGCTTTTGTACCTCCTTTTCCATTTGGCCAATTTGACTTTTCAAGCTGTTGACTTTTGTCTCATGTCTTTCCTGCATCACCCTCATTTCTCTTTCCATTTTTTCCTCTACCTTTCTAACTTTATCTTCAAAGTCCTTTTTGAGAGCCTCTATGGCCTGAGACTAATGGTTTTCTTGGAAGCTTTAGATATAGCGGCCCTGATGCTGACATCTTCCTCTGAGGGTGTACCTTGATCTTCCTTGTCAATGAAGAAACTTTCTATGGTCCTCACCTTTCTCTGTCTGCTTATCTTGCCTTTCTTTTACTTGACTTTTAGCTTCCTAAAGTGGGGCACTGTTTCCAGGCTGCAGTATCCCAAGCTTCAGAAGTCCTAGATGGTATGATTTAAGGAGGATCAGGTTCTTAACTCACCTGGCCTGTTCCCTGGTCCATAGATGACCCCAGACCAACTTTCTAATCAACCAGCTTTGTGTGTTGTGGTTGTCAGCTCTGACGAGCCTGTGCCCCTCCCCAACCTGAGCCACTGCTACTCAAGCCTACCTCCTGGTTCCCAGCAGGGGTGAAAAACCCAAATTCTGCCTCAGCACCAGCATAGACTCTTGCAGTCTTCCCCCTGCCAAGGGCTCAGCCCTCTCACCAGACTGTGAGCTTAGTTCCAGATGACACTGGCACTTCAGCTAATTCAGAGGCTATGGAGGTCTCCTTCTCTGGTGAGGCCTTCCTGGGACTGCATCTGTGTCAGGGTGACTGTGGGGTTGATCTCTACTCCTGTCTCAGCACAGCAGCTCCCTCTTTCTAAGCCGTTCTTGGTTAGTAGATTATTTCAGCACATTCTTCTGTGGGTTTTGCTGCTCCAGGCATTGTCCTATGGCATTATTTTGATGTTTTTTGGAGCAATTGTGTCATGAGTTAGAGAGCTCACTGCCTTTCCTCCACCATCTTCGATTCTTATGACAATCTTTACAACAATCCAACAAGGTAGATACTATTATCCCTGTTTTACATATGAGGAAACTGAATTTGAGAATGTTTAAGTGATTTGTCTAAGGTAATACAGCTAATAAGTATCTGAAGTATGATTTAAACTTAGGTCTTCCTGACTCCAAATTTAGTGCTCCATTTACTTTGCCAAGCTCCCAGTTTAGCTGGGGGTTTAGGAAACAAAGTGATATAAAATAGGGTTGGTAAGTTAGGTTGGAATCAGATTATATAGGACTTGAAATGTCTAGTGAGAAGTTTGTTCTTAGAGGTAATAGGGATCCACTGGAGATTACTGATTAGGGGAAGGACATGATCAGATCTAAGCTTTAAGCACACCACTTTGGCAGCTGTATGGAGAAGCTGGTTTGGAGAAGAAAGAGATTTGAAGCAAGGAGACTAATTAGAAGGCTATTGCAAAAAAAAAAAAAAAAGAAAAAGAAGGCTTTTGCATAGTCCATATGGGAGGTAATAAGAGCTTTAAGTAGAGTGGTATCCTAAACTTGAATAAGGTATTTTTTTGTTTAAGTTTGAAGAATGTAAGCAATGAGCCAACAGGGAAACAGATTAGAAAAGAGAGAAGCTTCTAGAGACAGAAGGGGATGGGATCAAGGATATAAGCAGAGTGTTTAGACTTGGTGAGTAAAAGGGCCACCTCTTCATCAGAGAACAGAGTAGAGAATGGGGATGATGTCATAGGGTTTTGAGTTGTAGGAGTAGGAGATCCTGATAAGTAGCCTCTATTTTCTCTGTTAAGTATGAGACAAGGTCTCCTACTGAGAGATAGTGGGTAGTTGCAGGTGTGGTAGGTTTGAGAAGTGGTTTGGAATAGTTGACAAGAGGAATGTGATTGAAAATCAATTAGGAAAGAGTAAAATGATTGCCTTGCTGTAGTGAGGGCCCATTTGAGACTAGATAACATAGTTTTATTTTTTTTAAGAGTGAACAGTGATTGCATACTCAAATGTAAAGTTCTTTATATTTTTCATTCATCAAACAAAAAATAAAACTAAATTAAAAACAATTAACTTTAAAAATACAAAAAAAAATTACCGCTGATACAAAATACTATTTTGGTGGGGGTGGGGGGGGTGAACATTAGGGTATGCTTGCATACACCTGATATACCCTGTACTCATGCTTAAGAGCAAAAATTCAGAGTCTAATCTGTCAACATGGTTGTGACTTTTTCATAAGAAAACCCAAAGAAGGAATTAAAATTGACTTAGAGACAATTAAAAGGTAAATCATTCTTATAAGAATTTAAGAAAGTGATTCAAGGGCAGTACAAGGGCAGCTATATTTGACAAGGATGCAAATGGTTATTAATATAAACAGAGGACCTATTTGTCGTTTGCTATGTGGTTGGTTCTGAGAACTTTTTCCCCCTTGAATATATTTTGAGTTACAATGTGTTACTTTGATTTGTCTTTCACATTTTCACCTTGACCTTACTTTCTCTTCATTAAATGAACAAAGTTAGCTCTCAGGTTCTACTCTGTACTGCTCACCATGATACCAGGGTCATGATCAGGTATTTATGAACAGCTGTTCATAGGCATAAACAGCTTGCCTGCAATGCCATCACATCCTGTCCAACTGTCCATCCACATGGCACTTGTCAACCTTGAAAATTCCTCAACTAATTTACCCTTCAACTCTACAGTAGAGCTGGGAAGGACCTTTGGAGATCTTGATCTGCATGGTTCTGAAAATGCTGGGACCTCAATATTTCATTTAAAATTTGTGGAACTTTGGTCATGTGATCACTACCTCAAGGACCTGTAATTTTGCTATCGTGAAAACTCCTTCAACCCACATAGATTACTAACCATGTATATAGTCCTGGAGAGATGCATAAGCCTCAGAAAGGGTGACTTGCCCAAGGTCCCACATCTAGGATCAGAGGTAACATTTTAACCCAGGTCTTCCTGATGTTGAGTCTAGCCCTGTCTCCTCACTATGCCATATCTATGAAGTATCAAGTTCTACTGTTAGCTTTCTATGATCATTCATTCACGATTTCATTTAGAAACAAATGGACAGCTAAAGAGAGAAGGGAAAAGAACTGAGAAAAAAAGAACTGAAGTGGGTTCATAATTATCCTCAGTCATACTTTAAATATGGGGAAAAAAAACCTAGCAATTTCACAAAATCAAACTCCGTGGAACTTGGATGAATTTCAGTGGAGCCAGAACAAATTTTGGAAACCTTTGAAAATTCCAGCACTTTGGGGGAATGAGAACTTTAAAAAAATTATGTTATAATATCTGAACTTTATTTTCAATAAATATTTTCAAGATTTATTCAATATTTTCAATTCTTATCATTGTTTTCCAATATAATTTAATTACTTGGTAATCCTATTTTATTTTATGTATTTACAAATACTTTGAGAAGGGGATTCATAGGTTTCACCAGGCTGCCAATGAAGTCAAGCAGAAGGTATCTATCTAAGGTGTGAAAATCATGATGATTAATCATGAAAGGCTGCTAGGTGGTGCAGTGGATGGAGCACTGGGCTTGGAATCAGGAAGACTCTTCTTTCTGAGTTCAAATCCAGTCTCAGGTAGCTGTGTTACCCTGAGCAAGTCACTTAACCCTGTTTGCCTCAGTTTCCTCATCTGAAAGATGAGCTGGAGAAGGAAATGGCAAACCACTCCACTATCTTTGCCACAAAACTTCCAAAGGGTGTCACAGAGTCAAGACATGACTGAAAGCACTGAATGAATTACAAAGCATACTCCAAGCAGAGAACTGTTTTTCCAAGAACTACAAAGGAAATATGATTTCACTTATCAGCTCATTCTAGCATATAACAATTGTCATCAAGTTCTAGTCTCTTTAATGTAGAAGCTGCTAGATTCTGTGCTATCCTGACTGTGACTCCACAGTATTTGAATTTTTTCTTTCTGGCTGCTTGCAATATTTTCTCCTTGACCTGGGAGCTCTGGAATTTGGCTATAATATTCCTGGAAGTTTTCATTTTGGGATCTCTTTCAGGAGGTGATTGGTGGATTCATTAAATTTCTATTTTACCTTCTGCTTCTAGAATATCAGGACAATTTTCCCTGACAATCTCTTTAGAAGATGATGTCTAAGCTCTTATTCTGATCATGGTTTTCAGGTGTTAAGGGCTAAAATTCTAGCTACTCTGTCTAAAATATCTAATGAGTGGTCGCCAATATATTATAAACTTTAGCAAGAGTTAGACTTTTAAGCATTTATTAAGGAGAATAAGAATTTGGTAAAGAGAGAAGGAAAGGCCTACATTCATCTATCTATTAAAGGGAGAGCGCATTTCTAGCTCCCTTCTCCACCGGAGTCCTCAGGAAAAAGCCCCAGTCAGAGCGCCAGGCTCCCCCCTTCTTCTTCCCACAAGCAAACATCACTTCCTGATGCCAAAGAAAAGACTCCTGGTCTTGCCCTCAAAGACCTTCATTTCATGGCAGAACTTTCCTATAGTAAGTCTCCAGGAGGTGGCATCATTCCAATCATTCCACAGGTAATCCAATAATTTTCAGATTTTTTTCTCCTGGATCTATTTTCCAGGTCAGCAGTTTTTCCAAGAAGATATTTCACATTACCCTCTATTTTTTTATTCATTTGGATTTGCTTTATTGTGTCCTGGTTTCTCATAAAGTCACTAGTGTTGGGGGGCAACTAGGTGGCGCAGTGGATAAAGCACTGGCCCTGGATTCAGGAGTACCTGAGTTCAAATACAGCCTCAGACACTTGACACTTACTAGATGTGTGACCCTGGGCAAGTCACTTAACCCCCATTGCCCCGCAAAAAAATAAAAAAATGAAAAATAAAGTCACTAGTTGCCATTTGTTCAATCCTAATTTTTAGGCAATTATTTTCTTCAGAGAACTTTTCCATTTGGCTTTTCAAACTGTTGACTTTTTTCTCATGACTTTCCTGCATCACTCTTATTTCTCTTTCCATTTTTTCCACTACTTCTCTTACTTTATCTTCAAAGTCCTTTTTGAGTGCCTCTATGGCCTGAGACCAATTCACATTTTTCTTGGAAGCTTTGGATGTAGGAGCCCTGACATTGCTATCCTCTTCTGAGGGTGCACCTCGATCTTCCTTGTCACTAAAGAACAAGTTCTAGTCTCTTGCCACATTGTTGTTGGGTCCCCACTAGAAATGGAAAATAAATATTTAGTAATCATCTATATTATTCTAGGCTGAAGCACCAGATTTAAGAATAGATGTGACTTTAGAAGTCTTCTAGACCAACCAGATCACTTTACAAATTAAGAAACTGAAACCCAGAGATATTAAGTAACTTGCCTGTCACATTGTGGCAAGGTCAGGATTTGAACCCAGATCCTCTGGCTTTATACTTGCTGGTGCTGTCTACCAAGAGCAGGGCAGTTTATAAATTTCTAGTATGTCAGCGATAATTTCCTTATTCCAAAGGTGAATGAAATGAAAAGTATTATGATTATCCTAGATCTGATTATAACAAATGAAAAACTAGGTGAACTTAAAATGATAGGAAACTTGAGGGGATATGAGCAGTTATCTTAAAATTTGTGACAGAGAAGACACAAGCTAGTCTACTCTAACATGAACACTAGATTTTTTTTTTTTAATGTAGCAGTATTTTTGGCTATCTCCCTCTGCCCTGGAAAAGAAACCATAAAAACTCATTATGTAAAAACAGCTGATCAGATTGGATATGGCAATGTATGTATCATTCTGTGCATGTAGTCCTCTGCCTCTCTGCCAAAGAGAGGGAATTATGTTGCATTATCTCCTTTCTGGGACCACCTCATTTTTGCAATTTGGTCTCCTTTTAGTGTTCTTTTCATTTACATTATTGTAGTCAGTGTGTGATCATCTTTCTGGTCCTGTTGAAGTTATTCTGTATCAATCATCAGTGCTGATGAATGTTCTGAACCACTTGTATTTGTCATTCCTTAGTGACCAATAATATTTCGTTACATTCATTTACCACAATTTTCTAGCTGCTTGTCAATTGATGAGAACCCACTTTGTCTCCAGTTCTTTGCTAGCACAAAAAGTGCTACTGTGTTTTAGTCATGTTGTATATTTCTATCTTTGACCTACTTGGGGTTTATTATATCCAGTAGGATTGGCAGGAATCAATCAGCAATATGATAAGAGCGCCAGGGACTCAAGACAACAGTGTAAAGTGGAACTGGTTAATTAAGAGGTCAAGATAGGGAAAAGCAGAGAGAGTGACTAGTAAAGAAGAGAGAGCCTGAATGGTGGTGGTTGTACTTTGTGCTCAAAGAGGATCAAAATGACATTACTATGTTGGGGTCAAGGTACACTGTGTCCTACTGTGGCTGATCAGATCAACATCATCTTGAGCTTGGAAGGCTCTGCCACAGGTTGGGCACAAATAGACCATGTAAACATTTGGAGAGAAGATAGTTCTAAATTTGTGCATCTCATGTTTCTTTTAAACTACTGCAATTCTGCTTTGCTTATAGAGCACAGCATCTTCTTTGATGTGGACATGTCATGTCAGGTGGTCCTGTATTGGTGTCTCCCATGTTTCACAATCAATTCTAGTTCTTCAAAGAGACCTTGAGAGTGTCCTTATATTGCTTCTTCTGACCTGTGTGAGCTCTCTGTAAAATAGTCTTTTAGGCAAATGTATATTTAACAATTGAACAACATGGCCAGCCCATCAGAGTTGCACTCTCTGCAGTAGAGTTTGAATGCTTGGTAGTTCAGCTCAAGAAAGGATCTGTGTGTCCAGTACCTTATCTTGCCAGGTGATCTTCAGAATCTCCTTAAGAAAATTCTAATGGAATTTGGCACAGAAGAGAACTGAGGGAGGGATGGATGGATTGGAACACAATGGAAGTGGACAAAAACTACAATTTGATAAGGGAAGGAAGAAGAAGAGGTAGAAAGCCAATAGATTATGGTCAGAGAAAGGTATTTCAGAATTCTTAAAATGGAGGTAGTGCATTTGTGGGTATGACCATCTTTGTGTATGGCTGGAGTAGGAAAAAGGAAAAGGTCATGAGAAGTGAAGAATTGATTGGGATTATTGGCTCAAAGGACATAAATATAAATAATCAGTTTCCTTGCATAATTCCAAAATGTTTTCCTGAAGTGTTTGGACTATTCACAGGTTCACCAATAAACGCCTTAGTATGCCTTTCCTCCCACAGCCTTCCAGTACTGACTGCTTCATCAGCAATTGACTGGGTATAAAGTGAAATAATGAGTTGTTTTAATTTGTATTTCTTTTATAAGTGATTTGGAGTACTAATGTTTAGATTTTCAAAGAGCATATTTCAATCAGTTCAGAAAAAAGAAAGATGTTACCCACAACATAATTACTTGGAAATATTTTTTATGAATTCAAATCTTCACATACACAAAGTATTCCTATAAGGAAATGGTATAAAAAAAATTCAGAAAATTGGTTGTGAAAAAGGTTTATTATTGTAAACACATACACTAAAAGAAACATGTTAAAATTTTATATGATGAATGTAAATAGTTTTAGTTCAGCATGATTAAAGAGTAGATAGACATTAAGAAATTATAAAGCCCATCTCTTAGAGCAAAAAAATTACTAATTATATAAAACAGGATCTTAAGGACTATGCAAAACAAAGTATTTCACAAATGCAACAAAAATAGAGAGGTTGAATATAATCTTTCAGTTAAGACCATGATAAGGCTATAACCAATATACCACACCTATATTTGGGCAATTTTGCTGATAACTAAGGGAGAAGGAATTATGCTTGTGTACATGAATTGCTACTACTGATAGGATAAAGCATAAAAGTTACAGTTTATAACAAACTTTCCCAAGTTGAACCTATGATAATTTAAGAATAAGCAAAATTAGTACTTAAGCAAACTCCCTTTTTTGATAGTTGTTCATATCTGCTTATATGGCTTTGCTCTGACCAAGCCTTCTGAATGGCTCCTGATTCCAGCCATGGCAGTTAATTGTCAAAAGGAAAAAATTATGGAGAGGGAAAAAAAATCACAATTTGCTTCCCAAAATTGAAAGTGAAAAGTAAATACAGGATAAGAGGAAACTTGGTAAGGACTAGGAAGTATAAAATGTGGATTCTAGTCCCGTTTCTCTCATTAATTACATGAAACAATTGCAATGATTTAACCTCCTTCTGTCTCAATTTCCTCATTTGTAAAATTAAAAGATTTGACTAGGATTATCTCTAAGGTCCCTTCCAGTTCTATATCTATAGTTCTTCCAGATATAGAGAGAGTGTGTGTGTGTGTGTGTGTGTGTGTTGGGGGGAAGGGAGGAAAGGGATTTTTGACCTCGGATGAATCCAAATTTGAATAGAGACAAATGGATGAAAATCACCTTAAAATACTTATGAAATACTTGGTATCGATTCTTTAAGCAAAGTTTTGAGATAACGCAGTTCATAGGCATTAGTCTTCATAACATCCTGGTGAGGAGAGGCAAATATTATTTCTTGACCATTCATTAGGTACACTTATATAATCACAGTGTAAACCAATATCTATGCAGTTACTGTCATAAAGGACATGAAAAGTTAGTTTCCTTGCATAATTCCAAAATCTTTTGTAAGAGAGTTAGACCACTTTGATGTGTATGTCTTCCTACAGCCCCTCCAGTACTGTTTCATTACCAACTGATTGGGTGTCAAGTGAAATAATGAGTTTTGATTTATATTTGTCTTATTATTAATGATTTGCCTCATCGATACATTACATACTTCAAGAAACATCAGTTGATTAGTCAAAATCCTAAAAAGGAACTACTTTTTATCAGTAACAGTGGATCATCCCCTGAAGAAAAAAAAAAAAAATTAAAAGCAAATCCAAATTGGTCACATGACAAAGAGCATACACTGCCCCAACTAGTAGAAATATTCTATTTCCTTAAACCCGAAATCAAGGTTATACAGTGAATAGAGCACGACATGAAGTCAAAGAAGACCAGAGTTTGAATCCTGTTTCATATATTGACTAGTCATGTGATCCTGTTCAAAATTCTTAACTTCCCTTAGTCTCAGGTTTCTCATCTGTCAAATGGAGATGATAATAGCATCTACCTCCCAAGGTTGTCATGGGGAGAAATGAGATATTTGTAAAGCATTTTTCAAACCTTAAAACACTATATGTGTTATTTGTGTTATTGTTGTTATTATTATCATTCTTTTTATGTACTTACTGTTGAAATATTCATACCTTTTTAAGAAGAGTTTCTTTGGAAGTGATCACTTCAATCAGAAGTCTAACAAATATGCCTTCACCTTATTTAATGCCACAAAAATCTGCAGAAATGGATTTATATTCCTGATACATAATGGCAGTACTACATGTCTTGCTACATAATTTGTCTAACAAAAATAATATTTTCAAAGAATAAGAGATCAATAAGACAATTAAAACATTTTTTTCTGATTCAAAAACCAATTCCTGATGAAGTAGCATATAGATTAAAAATAGAATTCATTTTTAGTGGGCTTCAAAGCACTTTGAGATCAGTGAGTCCATTTCTTGGTTATGGCCACAAAGAGGATCATCTTCCAAAGAGATAAAGTATAATGAGACAATACTGATGATTTTCACATCAGGCTATGTAGAACCAGAAAAAAAGGGGAGAAAGATCATGGACCTGCCATATCAGTAAGCAAAATTTCCTAGATACATTATTCTTTGTCACAAGGAGTAATGACCATCGGAATTTCTTGACATGTTGTGGTACTCTAATGAAAGGAAATACCACTTGAGCACCAAAGACTTTTAGCAATTTTCATGTTTGCAAAGAGTTGATTTGAGGATCTATGCATTTATTCTTAATTTAGAAGAAGATAAAAATACCCTTAAGGGCTTGAGCAGTTAATCCCTAAAATAACTGATGAATACTCAATCCTGATTGATTTAAATATGCATTCCAGACCCCATTAATCTATGAACATACTCCACATAATTGTCTACTTTTAGGGCAGCCATTATAATCTTTTCTTTTTAAAGACTAATGGAAAAAATACACAAATTCCATGCTATTGGAAAACTTGTTCATTAATTCACATAGCAAAATACTTAACCAAAATCGGGGAAATGTAATGAAAATTCTCTATTCTTGTTTATCTTATGCAAGTAGATTGACAACACAAGCTTTCCTAATATAATTTTGGTGTTAGAAAAAATAGTTTATTTGGGGCAGCTAGGTGACACAGTGAATAGAGCACTGGCCCTGGATTCAGGAGGACCTGAGTTCAAATTTGGCCTCAGACACTTGATACTTACTAGCTGTGTGACCCTGGGCAAGTCACTTAACCCCAACTGCCTCACCAAAAAATTTTTTTTAAAAAGCTTATTTAAAATTCCATATTCTAGAATTGAGGTGATTTTCTAACTTCAATGTTTACTTTTAAAATCAATTCTTATAAATAGAACAGGTTATTTTTTTAAATGTCTTTAAAAATCTACGTTTGTAGTGTGTTTTTTTTTTTCTAAGAAAAAAAACAAAACAAAACTGTACAATGAGAGTAGGGAACACTAGATATGAACCAATTAATGACATTCTAAAATTACTTAAGTTTGAAAATGTCTTAAATTGGCACTCATATTAAAAGAACTAATTCAAAATAAAATGTAAAAAGAATACAAAAATCATTATAAAAATGCATACTAAAATAGAAAAATATCTATAAATATAACTCTTTGTGAATGAATAATTCAAAGTCTACAAATTCTGATTGTACAGGTCACCAATGATTTTTAAAGCATGAAATATAAAAGTAGGAAGCATGTGCTTCCTTTACTAATCTAATACTAATTTAATATAATATAAAAATGAGATCCAAAATTCTACTATTTCAATAATTCTGATGTTTCTTAATGGAAGGGCAGTATACTTTTATATAGAAGCATACTGTCAAATTTATAACCTGCATTCAAGTTTTAGGATTACTTTCTTAAAAAAAACAAACATACAAATGTTTAAAAAAAATGAGGTAAACTCTCAAATTCCATATGAAAGCACCTCAAACATTAAAAGATGGAAATTCTCCTTGTCTAGGACAGTGACCTACACACAACACCAGCACTCAAAGAGCAGTGATTTGTTGTTATTCATGTTGATGATGAATTTAAAATAATCAATAAATAGCAGATAATCCATTGTCTTTTGAAATAGGAAATTATGTTCTTCTGTGTCATTAAAAAAACATGAATCAGATGTTCTGCATTCTGTAGAAAATGACTTTGCCAGGGAACTAATGTGGATTCACATGAGGCACCATGCTACAGTGAGAGCAGCCACAATGCCATTCAAAATTGCCATGCTGTAGCCCATGTGGAAGGAATGACCTGTCAATCTCCTAGGGAAGAAACAAACCAAAATGACAATTAGTGCAACAAGACATTATAATTATTCATTTAAAATTCCTTAAACCTGGACATTAGTCCCCCAAACCTTTTCTAGAAGTTATGATATGACTGTTACTGAAATTAGTTACTTAAAAGAATAATTGAATACTGATATTTTCATTTTTGTAGCTTTAGTTCATAATGGGCCTACTACGATAATAATCAAATCTAGTTACTTTATTTTCTTGGCTAGTTAACTCAGAACATGGGTAACATTATGGCTTTATTTTTAACTCTTGCTTCATAGCCACAGATTCCAGCCTGGGCCAGATGCATTGCTAATACGTTATGCTGGAATCTTGTTCAACCACTGGTTCTTTCTTTCTTTTTTTTTTTTTAGGGAGGCAATTGGGGTTAAGTGACTTGCCCAGGGTCACACAGCTAGTAAGTGTTAATTGTCTGAGGCCAGATTTGAACTCAGGTACTCCTGACTCCAGGGCTGGTGCTCTATCTACTGCGCCACCTAGCTGCCCCTAACCACTGGTTCTTAATTAAAATTGTTTCTCTGCTCTATTAGATGGATCTATTCTAATGAAGAGCTGGGAGACTTAATTTTGATTATGTCACACTTATACCCAGACAAAGGATCTACTTTCCCCCTTCCCACTCCCAACACAAGTCTGAGTAGAACACAAAGGGCCAGAAATCACCTAGATTAGATTCTCTTTGTAAGGTTTTTTTAGTGGGTGGGTAACAATTCCATTTATATAAGATGGTCTAGGTGACGTAAATTTTTGGCAAGGTCAATAATGTCCTTCAAAGACTATTACCTACAGGAATTTATTTCTGAATAAGGATATAGAAAGAAAAAATCTTAGTCCCAATAATTGGTTATTAACATAAGAGAGAAATAATTTTTCTCAGAAATAAGGCAGATTTTTGGTGAGTAGGAAAAATAATTTTAAAAAGGAGAAGATTTATAGTCTCCTAGTTCATAGAAAGCAGAATAGATTTCTGTAGATTATAGCAGCCATCAGATCTCCAAGTGGAGAGTCAAGACCTGGATTAGGAGCATCGTAGGAAGACAAATGCAGAGAAATAGAGGTACTAAAGTATGGTACCAGAGAATCTTCCCTTCCAGTTTTAAAATGTCAATGATTACTATTATTTTTTCCTCTATAAAACCTAGGGGTTGGGTGATATGTTTGAATCCTATGTAATGCCAAACATTTTCAGTGAACTATATAATAGTACTAGGCTCCTGGTCCATCAGCATTCTGTGGCATAGGGAAGAGAAAAAGTACTTTAAAATAGTTATTTTCCATACTTCAAAGTCTAGAGAAGTTGCAGGTACAACAGAAACAAGAACTTCTGTTCCTTCTACTTGCTGACCTACCCAGCCCTCACTCCCTAGCCCAGACCCATTTTTAGATGTTTCTGCAGTGTGGGTAAGTGCTAACTTGTATGACTGGATTACACATTACTCAATAAAACAGATCCATTAATTTTCTTGCTCTTTTAAAAGTGACGACTTCTCAAGTATTCATGGAACAATGAACATAAACCTATTTTAATCTAATCATAAAGTTGAAATATCAGTACTGTTATCCACTGTGGCAAGGACATACTGATGGCTCAGATAAATTTACATTAGTAGTAACAAAATGAAGTTAGCCATGGAAAAGAACTTCATTTTTCACTAGCTTATAACAAAAATAAATAAAAATAAGAGAGATTTGGCAGGGTCTTTTCATCTGATATAAGCACAAGTAAAAGAATGGACAATGGATCATCAGTAGGTATTATCAAAAAGACAGTGGAGGGGCAGCTAGATGGCATAGTGGATAGAGCACCGGCCCTGGAGTCAGGAGTACTTGAGTTTGAATCCGGCCTCAGACACTTAACACTTACTAGCTGTGTGACCCTAAGCAAGTCACTTAACCCCAATTGCTTCACGTAAAAAAAAAAAAAAGACAGTGGTCACTGATCTTATGATACATATATATCACACCATCAATTGCTTTGGTGTTCTTTGTGCCCCAGATTTCAAACACCTCACAGTAACCTTTTGATGTTGGTGTTGAGTCCTTTTCAGTTGTTTCTGACTCTTCATGGTCCCATTTGGGTTTTGGGGTGGTTTTTTTTGGTCTAGGACAATGGAGTGGTTTGCACTCATTTTACAGAAGAGGAAACTAAGGTAAACAGTGATTTCCCCAGGGTCACACAGCTAGTAAGTTTCTGAGGCTCAATTTGGTCTTCCTGACCCCAGGTGAAGCACTCTATCTATTGTGTCATCTAGCTGCCATTGCAGAAGTCTAGGCACATACAATTATCTTAGGAACACAAAGAGACAGGGTAATACACTAGAACAGGGCTTATATTTTTTCCACTTGTGACACCTTTTCACCAAAGAAATTTTTATGAAACTCTGGGTATATAGGTATATAAAATAGGTATACATACCTTTTAAGACTGCCAAATTTTGCAGGGCAGCTAGGTGGCACCATGGATAGAGCACCAGCCCTGGATTCAGGAGGACCTGAGTTCAAATCTGGCCTCAGACATTTGACACTTACTAGCTGTGTGACCCTGGGCAAGTCACTTAACCCCGACTGCCTCACCAAAAAAAAAAAAATTTATCAAAAGGAAAAAAAATATATGTATAAAAAAAAAGATTGCCAATTTTTTTTGCAACGCCCATATGTACTTAAACCCACAGTTTAAGAAACTTTGCACTAGAAAAACTAATTCAAAATATTGTTCTGGCAGCAAAAGGTCTCACTTGGCTCTTTTTTAACTTTAAAAGAATCATCTGTGCAAGAGTAGTAGCATGAACCAGTTTGACTAGCCCAGAACTTGTGCTTCTCCCTACTGGCAAAAGGAAATCACAGCTCAGTAAAGAAGCTCAATGCTAATGATAATAGGCTCATGCTCCTACAGCTCAATTGCTCTGCCTTCCTTAGAGTACAAATAGATTTGAATTTCACTCAGTTTTATGTTTTCCTGCCTTCTACAAATCAGACAAATTTAATCCATTTTGTACTGAAATTTTAATTTTAATTTTTTTTTTTTTTTTAGTGAGGCAATTGGGGTTAAGTGACTTGCCCAGGGTCACACAGCTAGTAAGTGTTAAGTGTCTGAGGCCGGATTTGAACTCAGGTACTCCTGACTCCAGGGCCGGTGCTCTATCCACTGCGCCATCTAGCTGCCCCCTTAATTTTAATTTTAAAAGCACAACAGAGGATCATAGAATTTAGAGCTAGAAGTAACCTCAATGGTCATCTAGTTCAGCCCATACTTGAACAGAATCCCTACTATAATATGGAAGCAGGTAAGTGGTTTAGTGCATAAAGTATTGGGCCTGGTGTCAGGAAGACCTCAGTTCAAATCTGTGACCCTGGGCAAGTCATTTAACCTGTTTGATTAATCCACTGGAGAACAGTAAACCACTCTAGAAGGGTCAGACATGAGTGAAAAACAACTATAAACATACTCTCCCCCTATACTCTAACCAGTAGTCCATCCAGCCTCTACTTAAAGACCTCTAATAAAGAAGAACTTAATGAACCCTGAGACAGTCTATTACCCTTTCAGATAATTCTAATCATTTTTCTTAACACCAAGCCTCAATTCATCTGTGATATTCACCCAGTGTTCCTGATTCTGTCTTCTGAAATGACAAAACAAGTCCATTCCCTCCTCCACATGACAACCCTTCATTTACTTGAAGGCAGCAATCATGCCTTCCCTTCTTCAGCTAAACATCCAATCTGAATGTTCTCTTCTTTGTGCTAAATATGTACAGTTCTTTGAACTGATTTTCAATATGACATGGATACCAGACTCTTCAACATCCTGGTTGCTCTCCTCTGGGCATTATCTAGCTTATCACTGTCCTCCTTAAACTGTGGTGCTAATAATGTAACACAATATTCCTTATATCGTCTGATCAGAGCGAAGTAAAAAATCACTATCTCTTCCTTATTTTTGGAAGCCTTTTTTTTGGCTGCACATGACTCTGTTGACTCATACTGACCTTCTGAGTCCACTAAAAGACACAAATTTTTTTTTTCAGTCAAAATGTCTATTAATCCCTTATCCTATACTTGAGAAGTTTTTTTTTTTGAACCCAAGTCTAAGACTATCCCTATTAAATTTAATCTTACTGAATTCAGCCCCAATGCTCTACTCTGATAAGATCTTTTTCAATTTTGTCACTCATTATGCAAAACCACTTATTTCAGAATATTCACCAAATATCTTTTAGTAGAGAAGATATACCAAAGACTTCTGGCAAGCTCTTTTTATTCCAGCAACTTATTTCTGATCTCATGGTGCCAATCAATGTGATGAGATAAACCGAAATTGAACTAGTATCTCAAATGTCCAGCCCCTTGATTTACTCCTGATAAAGAAGAAACTATCTTATTTTTGTTAAAAGAGAGCTTTAGGCCTTAAATAGTATATAGTATATAATATAACATTCTCTCTCTCTCTGTATATATATGTATATATATATGTGTGTGTGTGTGTGTATATATATATATATATATCAAATTAGTTTGATTAAAATAGTCTAAATAGAAATGATGCTGATTCTACCTCATCTATTAATTTTTTTTAAAAGAAAGAAAAACAAATAACCAAGTTGGGAGCAATAGCTATTCCCTTAGTACAAGTACTAAGACTTCCTTCTGGATATTAAGTTTCATCCATAGAACATAGTCAAATATAGATTATGAAGGTTTTCAACTCTTGTGGTACTGAGACAGTCAGTATTCACTTATAATTCACTCCTTCTTTCCTTGTTAACTGAGCACTTATCCAAGTGGCACCAAATGAAAGTATTATTATTCTGAAAACTGTCATTTAATTTTTGAGATTTTCCCAACTCTTTTCAAGAAATTCCTACTGGTGAAGATTTTTCTAATCCTTGTAAGGAATAAATATATTACAGAACTCCTGTATATATATAAAATACATTTAACAGAAAAAGTTACTGTCAAGATTACTCTCATTTACTTACTAGTTTCAGTTATCCAAAGACAAACATTAATGATTTTTCAGTCATCTTTCTTCAAGAGAGTCAGCTAAGTACTGACCATTCATAGGCTAGATTCTCTTCTCATGGAAAAGAAGGAAGGGAGGGAGGGAATGAACAAGAATATTTAGATCAGGCCAGTACATTAAAAAGAAATCTAGGTGGCATAGTGGATAAAGCGCTGGGCCTGGAGTCAGGAAATCTCATCTTCTTGAGTTCAAATCTGGCCTCAAACACTTACTAGCTGTGTGAACCTGAGCAACTCAATTCTGTTTGCCTTAGTCTTCTTCATTTGTAAAATGAGCTGGAAAATGAAATGGCAAACCACTCTGGTATCTTTACCAAGAAAACCCCAAGTGAGTTCACAAAGAGTCGGGCATGATAAAAAATGAGTGAAGCAACATTAAAACACTCATTCATTTTAGAATGTCAACTTAAAAAAACAGATAACAGGAGAACAAACAATGACGAGAAAATGGGGAAGGACAGAAGTGAGAGAAAAAGTTTTGTCCAATGGCTCACATACCTTTGTGAGAACGATAGCTAGGAACATCTGAAAAACCTATACAAAAGGTACCTTACTCCAAGAAAAATAGCATTCCTCACCATGGTACTTCTTTCTAATAGGAAGATTGTCGAGCTCTCTAGAAAGCTGATTCAAATGAAGAAACACTTTTACTATCTTTTAAGTTTGATGAAAATACATATATTTCCACTGAATAAGCAAAAGTACTTAAATAGTATTTAATGCTGAATAGTGCCAAATCCAGGCTGATGGAAAGACAATACCTGGAATTGTCAAAATGATTTGATTTTCTTTGTCATACCATATGGATTCCCAATCTGGCTGGCATTCATGAATGGAAGGGGGGAAAAAACAGGAAAGAAAATTCCATGGTAACACAAAGAAAAATGTTTACCTTTAAAAGACCTTCCATTTTTTTCAGACTTTGTGAAAGTTTCAAAATTGATGACACTTTCTGGACATGGGTAATACAGGAATTTGTTTTGTTTAATTAGGTGTGTGTGTAATAAGAGTTTTATTTTTCTCTGCAAATGGTGAGATGGTGGGAGAGAAAAATCAAATTTTAAAAGTTTATGCTACTACAAAGTGATTTCTGTGTGTGTAAATAAACAAGATAAAAGTCCTTTCCATACAACAGATGTACGATATGAATAAAATATCTGACCATATGCACAACATTAACAAGATACTATATCAGGTATTGTGAATACAAAGATGAAAAAATAACAGATCCTACTCTCAAGAAACTTACAATCTACTATGAAAGGTAATATGTACACAAGAGAGTCTAATACAAAATAAAGTATACAAGAGGACAGGACAGATGCGAAGTACCCTTGGGACAAAAGGAAGAAGATAAAACTGCAGAGGAAAAGGAATGGTTGGATAGGTAAGAGAAGTAGGAGTAATGAAAGAAGGCAATTTATCACCATTTGTAAGGAATTACTTAAAACTAATCTTTCTAATAACTGGAAATAATGACAGCCTTTAATTTATTTCAACAACTAAAGTAACAAGTGCAGTAACAAGGATAAAAACAAAATCATTCCTATGTTCAAGGATCTTACATTTTCTTGGGGAGGATATAACATATGCAGGGATAAATACAACTTAATTGGAGGAGGAGCAAGCACTAACAACCTGGGAGGCAGGGAATATACAGGTACCTTCAGAGCCTTAGGGCAGGAAGGAACACCCAAAATAGCCTTGAAGAAAGCTGAGGCCTGTAAAAGGCAGAGACAGGGAGGAAATGTGTTCCAGGCATGGGAGAAAGACTGTATGGAGATGGAAGAAGAATGAATTTGGTGAACAGCTAGTAAGACAATCTGGTTAGTATACAAAGAGTAAAGGAGAATAACATTTGGCTATAATATTCTTGGGAGTTTTCATTTTGGGATCTCTTTCAGGAGGTGATCCCTGGATTTGTTCAATTTCTATTTTACCTTCTGCTTCTAGAACATCAGGGAAATTTTGCCTGGCAATCTCTTGGAAGATGATGTCTAAGCTCTTTCCCTGATGATGGTTTTCAGGTAGTCCAATAATTTTCAAATTATCTCTCCTGGATCTATTTTCCAAGTCAGCTGTTTTTCCAAGGAGATATTTCACATTGCCCTCTATTTTTTTATTCATTTGGATTTTCTTTATTGTGTCTTGATTTCTAATAAAGTCATTTGCTTCTGTTTGTTCAGTCCTCATTTTTAAGCAAGATTTTCTTCAGAGAGCTTTTGTATCTCCTTTACCATTTAGCCAATTTGACTTTTCAAGCTGTTGACTTTTTTCTCATGACTTTCCTGTATCACCCTCATTTTTCTTTCCATTTTTTTCCTCTACCTCTCTTATTTTATCTTCAAAGTCCCTTTTGAGTGCTTCCATGGTCTGAGACAAATTCTTATTTTTCTTGGAAGCTTTGGATGTAGGAGCCCTGATGTTCCTATCCTCTTCTGAGGGTGCACCTTGATCTTCCTTGTCACTAAAGAAACTTTCTACGGTCCACATCTTTCTGTCTGCTCATCTTACCCATCTTTTACTTGACTTTTAACTCCTTCTTAAAGTGGGGCACTTTCTAGGATGTACTTTCCCAAGCTTCAGGGGGTCTAAGGTGGTATGATTTAAGGAGGGACAGGTTCTTCACTCACCTGGCCTGTTCCCTGGTCCATATATAACCCCAGGCCAACTTGCTAATTAACCAGGCAGCAAAACTTTGTGTGCTGTGGTTGTTAGCTCCAAGGAGCCTGCGCCCCTCCCCCACCTGGGCCACTGCCACTCAAGCCTACTTCCTGGTTTCCAGTAGGGGTGAAACATCCAAGTTCTGCTTCAGTACCAGCAAAGACCCCTGTAATCTCCCCCTGGGCTAGCCACTCAGCCAGACCATGAGCTTAGTTCCAGATGACGCTGGTGCTGCAGTGGACTCAGAGGCTCCAGGGGTCTCTTTCTCTAGCTTGGCCTGCCTGGGACTGGATCTGTGTCAGTGTGACCTTGGGTTGAGCTCTACTCTCGCCCTGGCACAGCAGCCCCCTCCTTCCGACCTTCTAAACTATCTTTGGCTGGAAAATTAACTCAGACTATTTTGTGGGTTCTGCTGCTCCAGGAACTGTGCTATGGCATTATTTAGAGGTTTTTTAGAGTGATCATGTCATGAGTTCTGGGAGCTTACTGCCTTTCCTACTGAAGGAGAATAATATTAATCTAGAAATGCAGATAGGTATCTGATTATGAAGAATTCAGAAAGCTAAGTTAAGGAACTTGTATTTTACCCTAGAGGTAATAGGAAGCCACTGAATATTTTTTTGAGTGGGAATGTAGAAATATTAATATGGCAACTATGTGAAGAATGTCTTGGAGAAGAAAGAGACTAGAAACAGGGAAACTAGGTAGGCCACTGAAAGAGTATTAGTGAGAAATGATGGTCTGAATCCTCCCAGCTCTGCTTCTAAACTCTCAGATTTCTATAAGGTGCCTCAGTTACCTTCTCACTCTAGAACTTTCCTCATGGCCTAAGGCCTTCTCACATTAGATCATCCCTCTCCTCAGCCCCTCTCTCCCATCAATGAGTTCCTTCTGAGGCCTCCATTTTGTGGGGAGGGGCAGTATCCTTTATTGCCCTCCTTGCTATGCTTCTGACTTTGAGAGATTTCGCCTCAGTGTACCTTATATCTATCTTCCACTCTACCCTTCAACTTCTTATCTCCTGTACTTGGGTTGTTTTCCCCCATTAAAATTTAAGTTCTTGAAGACTGAGACTATCTTTTTCTTTTTCTTTTGTATTTGTATCCTCAGTGTTTAGCACAGTGTCTGGCACGTAGTTAACTCTTATGGCTGTGTGACTGCCTAGGATGGTGGTCATGTGAAAGTGAAAAAGGGATTGGATGTGAGATGTTGTGGAAACAGAAGTGATAACTTGGCAACAGGGTGGATAAAGGAAATGAGGGAGAAATAAAGTCAAAGATGATTCCAAGGTAGCAAGCCTAGGTCACTATAAAAACCATAGTAACCTCCACAGAAATAAGCCAAGGTTACAAATTTCAACCTTTATATAGACTAATTAACTTTTAGACAGGAAATCAATTCTTTTTTTTGGCGGGGCAATGAGGGTTAAGTGACTTGCCCAGGGTCACACAGCTAGTTAAGTGTCAAGTGTCTGAGGCCAGATTTGATCTCAGGTCCTCCTGAATCCAGGGCCAGTGCTTTATCCACTGCACCACCTAGCTGCCCCAGGAAATCAATTCTACAAGTACAGGCTGTACCCCTAATCCTGGAGTCAGTTCCCAAATACTCTCTTTTAACTCCTAGGATAGCAACTTGGCAAGAGTTTGGATACCAGTTATTCTCCCAGTAACTAAAACATATTTGAAAGATGGCTCTGGGTTGGAAATAGTTTGTATCTATAGAACTGATTTATTCTTTGAAAGTTAATTGTTTTTTATAGAGGTTATGCGTGTAAACTTGACCTCATTATCATTATGCAGAAACCATAGGGTAAATCAGTTAAAAAAATTGTCAATAGTAGTATAGACAGGGAAAAAAAGAGAGAATGACTGCCATTCTATCATTTTTTAATTTGGTCTTTAAATTCAGATTCATATATTCTGTAAAAAGAACAGTAAACTGGAATTACAAAGATCTGGGCTTAAGTCCCAACTCTGACTCAGTAATTTGGGGTAAAAGTCACAATACCTCTTTGCCTCAATTTTCCCACATGTATTTGGAAATAAAAATTTCTTTTCTACATCCCTCCCAGAGTTACTAATAGATGATATATATGAAAATCTTCTGAAAAGTAAAAAGCACTATAGAAATGTTAGAAGGAATAAAGGGAGAAACAAGTATAATGAAAAAAAAAATAATACAGACAAAGTGCTCTAGGAAAATCTGAGGAAGGAGAGAAGAGAACACTTTGATCTAGGAAGAATAGGAAGGGCAAAACCAGAGGATTCTCAGAAGAGGAGTTGCTGCATCAGAGAGGATAACTTCTGACAGGAGAAGGAGCTCAACCTATGGCTTGGCTTACACAGGCCTAGAGAGAAATGCGAGAAAATAATTATTAATGATCACTATATTGGGGGAAACCAGAGATCACTTTCTTACTTCTCCCTCCCCCTCCACTCAAAAGGCTAGTTCTCCTTGAGAGATACTATCAAATCTCCTCTAGGTCAAATACTAACCCAGGCCCTAAGCCCACAAAAGGAGCTTTGGGGAGAGAGAGATTCTTTTGTCTAGACTGATGAAGAACTGATTAAACCACACCTAGCTGACTAGATTTTGCCCTGACCAATTTGAGTGAAGGTACTGCATTCCTTTCTCTGATATCATCCTTGAACTTCATAATAATACAGTTTACCTTCAAGTCATGTCAACCAATTAGATTTGAATAATGCTAACCAATTAGATTTGTTTGCTGTATAATGACCCAATTAGATTTAATTGATGTATGATGACCTGCCTCTTATTGAAAAGGGATAAAATAAACCTGGACAGGTAGCCATGTTGGCATGGGGACCACATGCTGTTTCTCTGGGGGACCACATGTACTTTTGGGGGGCTTTTCTCCTGCTCATACTAAATTGCATACTGAAACTCTCTGTTCCTCTACCATGTGGTCTGGGACCATAAGAAGTTTGGGAAAGACATGGTCAATCTCTTACTGGTATAATATTGATAACTTAATATAAGCTTATCCAAAACTTGTGTCTAGAGTAATTATTTTCAAAGTCACAGAAAGCTTTGGATGATGGAGAGCTGAAGTGAAATGTGAAATGCTCATTTAAGCAGTCTCCAGAATTGTTTAACGTCTTGACTTTTTTTGTTTTGTTTTTCTTTAATGTCTTGATGCTTTAAGTATCAACTTTCTGGGAGAGCATAATAATACTTAGTTTTTGTTCTTAAGTTGTTTTAGACGTATCCAACTTTTCTTGGCAAAGGTACTGGAGCGGTTTGCCATTTCTTTCTACAGCTCATTTTACAGAGGAGGAATTGAGGCAAACATGGTTAAATGACTTGCCCAGGGTCGCATAGCCTTTGTGGAGATGGGCTCTGGCAATTGCTTCTCCAGGTTCAATTCCTCAGCAGCCACAACTACTAAAGATCCAAAAAGCAAAGTTCTTTCCACCAAAGTCCTTGGCAACATTAAATGCATCAAAAATGGATATGGTTTTATATCAGTGAAAGTAAGATTAAGAAGGATGCATTACCATTTTCTTTTCTCCTTAAGGAACATGACATGAGGCCAGTTAGGCTGACTTGAAGTTAAAACCTTCTATATGTGTTGTTTCCCCCACTGGAATGTGAGAGTCTTGAAAGCAAGGACTGTCTTGCTTTTCTATTTAAATCTCCCCAAACTTAGCACACTCTTTTTACATATGATGTTTTAAATTTTTTTCATTGATTCTTTCTATAGGTAGTAAAATGTGGAAGTCAAGAGGAGCTTCTTTTTAGATTACATATTATTTGTTATGTTTCATAGAGCAAACCACACTGTTTTTCAAAGAAAAAAAAGGGGGAATGTGGTAAAAATTATCTGTGATAAAAATTATTAGAGGTTTAGCTGATTCATTTGGGAGGGCCACACCTGGCCCACCCTGAAGTTACGTATGCTACTGAGGTCAGAAGGAGAAACCTCTCCATAGGCAGTTTTTGAAGGACCTCCTCTTTTGGGGGAGGAAGACTGAATGCTCCCTGAGGGAAGGCTGAGGCGCTTCCGGAACACTCGGTCATTTCTCTCTCTCTCTCTCTCTCTCTCTCTCTCTCTCTCTCTCTCTCTCTCTCTCTCTCTTTTCTGCCTTTCCGGTGGCGTGAGCAACTGCAGATGTCCCAGGTGTGGTGAGTGAACACAAATTCCTTTGAATTAGCTTAATTGGAAACGAGCTGGGAATTATATAGACTTAGGTTAGAGCTAGGAGAATTTATCTGTATTTCTTTTTCCCTACTTTCTTATCTTTGGTTTTTATTAATTTCACCTTTGTTTAATTAGTTCCCAAGTAATAAAATCTGATCCTTTTGTGGAAAAGAAGCTGTAAGGCTCCTTTCTTATTGGCCTGAGAGAAATATCTAAAAAGGGCAGTTCGGAGGGGAGGGAGCTTTGAACCTAAAGGTCCCTCATTATTTCCGGGACCCCAATAGTTTGGTGAGTCACCCAATTAACTTTCCGTATATTAGATTTGGCCCTTACAGTTATAAGCATAATAGTATTTATATAGCACTTTAAGGTTTGCCAAGAGCTAACATGTTATTTCATTTCATCCTCACAACAACCCTAATGAGGTAGGTGCTATTATTGTCCTCAGTTTACAGTTGAGGAAACAGAGGCAGACAGGTTAAGTGACTTGCCCAGGATCACACGGCTAGTGAATGTTTAAGCCAGAATCTGAACTCAGGTCTTCTTGATTCTTCGGTCTAGAACTCTATTCACTCTGCCTCCTGGCTGCCTCTTGATTCTCTTTAGATTTGGTTGCAAAAGACTACATGCATGAAATGGCATTTCAGTAGCTTTCTGAATGACAGAAAACAGAGAATCCAGCTAGGTAAACTTGTACAGTTGTAGGTTACTGAATAGATTTCCATTGAAAAACGGAGGTAGTCAAGAAAGCAAAATGACCCTCATGTTAGTTTTTTTTTTTAATATATAGCATATTATAGACAGAGAAATTATTACTACTCCACATCCCATCCTGCATGTGTTCAAAACCCATGAACCACTAAGAACAAGTTCAAAAATAGGAAAGTCTCAATGTTACCTATCAAATAACGCTCTTCTTCAGTAGCAGAGAATATCAGAACAGTGACCCCTTTCTGGACTTTCCAGCTGTTATTAGATCCACTCATTCACTCTTTCTGTTACTAATTAACATGGTTAAGCAGAAGTGTAACTAGGAATTTTTGCATCTGGTTAAGCGACACTAAATGTGTCCACACATGAGCAGGGACAGCAGTGGCAAAGAACAAACCTCTCTAAGGTTAAGACAAAAGACAAAAGACTAGGATATCAGTATGAGGTTGCTATGCAAGGTGGCAGAACCTACCCTTAACCTATCATCTGGTAGTTTCTTATTTTAATGAATTATTCTTTTTGGCTAAGTGCCAAGCTCAGTTGTTTCTATGCATGAGATAAGACTAGGAGGAATACAATCAAAACCTAAATCTGAAGCCTTATGGCAAAACCCCAATTGTCCCTATTCAAGTTACTAATCTGTAGTCAAGAGTCATGGCAAAAAGGAGGAAAAGTAAACTTTCACTATCTGGAGAACTTTACAAAAAGAAAGGAAAACCAGAATTAGTTGTTTTGTCTACTCTTTCCTATGGGATATATTTTATCCCACTCAAATATATCACCATATATGTCTGTGTATGTCTAAGTGTGTGTTTTATGCCACTCATATCTCAGAGTTGAGCATTTTAACCCTCTGATGTTAGAAACCACAACTTCTGAATAAAATACATTAATGTTGACAGCACTAGAATTGAGGCTCCAAAGATAGTCACTAGATAATGAAAAGTTCATGATATTCAAACACCAAGGCCAAGTTTTTTTTTTAAATCTATCCTCTTTTTGTCAGCAGCTTTTTCTTTTCTACTGCAATTAGCCATCTGACATCTGTTTCATTAGTTCATAGCAATAAAGACTCTGATTCTACAAAGAGGCAACTCTCCAAAAGTGCTATAAAAAGAGTACAATGCATTGTACTCACTGTCAAATCTAGTGTATTTTGGAAAAGAAATTTCTAAATTAAATATTAAAATAATTCTTATGCTCTCGTGCATATGTCATCCCTTTAGTTAAAGACCAATCACACTTTTCTTTCAATTCCAATTTTATAATTCTATTTATGCTATATAGCTTTATTTTTAAAACCCAAAACTCAAGACAGATGTAGGGTCCTAACCTTTAAAAATTTTCTTCATACCATATGGGAAATAAACCTACAAAGAACGTAAAGGGGGTATATTATAATTTCCAAAAAGGAATCAGAAGAGTATAAAGATCTTTCCGTAAATTGACTGGTTGGTCTTTGCTCTTATGGAAAAGACTTCTGTATTGAGCCAAGGAGAAGAGCAAAAGTTAACAGATAATCTCACAAATACATATCATGAAAAATTTGATCAAGAAAAATAAGAAATGGATATAAAACCAGGCATTGGCAAGGACACTTATCATGATTTTCCTAAATGTTTAACCAATTACTTAATCCACAATGTCAATGAGGAGACCTAAAGACCCAAGAAACCACCTCTGTGAGCAAAGAGATTTCCTTGCCAAGAAAAAGGATATTACAACACCAGTACAAATTCATCTCTGAGATCTTACAGAAGATTATGGTGAAAGATCATGTAATAAAACAAGGAGGAAGAAGTCCAAAGAAAGCTTAGAAGAGCCAACTAAAAAAAAAAAAGTCATCTTGAGGGCATTTAAGGATGAAATTTGAAGGACAACAGGTTCAGGAAAAATGGGAAAGATCAGTAAAGATGTTTATAACTCTTTGCCATCAGGGACAACATATCCAACAAATTTAGATTCTAACACCAGAGTCCCCAAAGTGCTACATGATGAACTTTAAATGTCACTAAAAACACAAAGATGGGAAAAGCAGAGGGACTAGTCTAACTATACACAAGACTATGCTTTTTACAATACATCTGTGGGTTTTGATGGTTTGATTTTCAAGGTATCTAAAAGTTGGAAGGAAGCCAAAGGAGAAGAAATCTGAGACATTTTTGTTGTATTTTTGAAAAATGAATAAAAGACTATCAATAATTACCAACCCACATGCCTTTTCTTGTATGACTATAACATTTTTATAAGCATAATCTATCTATGTATGCCTCAGAATAGCACAATGGAAAGAGGGTTTAGGGTCTGAATGCAGTACTTGCTACTGTTGACTGTGGCACCTTGAACAAATTATTTTATCACTCTTTGCCTCAATTCCACATCTGTGAAATGTGGCAGGGATCAGGGAGGGGGTTGTTGTTGTTGTTTAAATTATATGACCTCTAAGGTCCCATCCAGCCTTAAATCTATGGTTCTATGTGTACTTGTTGAAGGTATGAAAAGATAAGAAACTGCCTTTAAAAAAATTTAAATCCAATCACAAGAATATTAGATATTTTCATAACCAGGAAAAAGATATTTCAAAAATCTGTGATTTCATTGGCATAAGCACTCCTCTAACAACAATCACAAATCCTATAAACCTTAGTAGACCTCTGTCTTCATGAATTGCTTTGGTTGAAAAAACTGACCATGTAATTAGTGTTCAGTCTTTTGGTAAGAGTTCACTGCTTGCCCACATCTCCAGTCTTTTCTTGTTGGTAGGTCCTTGCTGGAGCTTACACTCCACTGGCATAGACTCTGAAAGCCCAGAGTCACTCCATGACATGATAACACAGTAGTATATCAGGGGAGGACCAAAACAAAAAAGGAAAGAAGAAAAAACACTCTCCTTTAGTAAAGAACTTTATAGAATGACATTCAAATGTTCTTTTCTGCAACAGAAAAATTTTATATATATATATATATATATATATATATATATATATATATATATATGTGACAACTATATGCAAGGAAAAACAAAGAGCTGATGATTGAGGAGGTATGTCTGAAACATACACATACTATACACTACAACTAACTCAATAGCCAACTATTTTTTCCAGTGGTCTTATATTTCCTGAAAGTACTACATTTACATATCATTTCAAAGAAGCACAATATTCTCTTAATAATAAAAAGGCAAATAGGCAAATATGTGATGCACACTCTAATGTCAAAACAGGACTAAGAGCTGTTTCACACCTTAATATCTCCAAATGAATCAATGATCTAAATTGGTAGGTAAATTTGGCTAACCTCTCATATTAGTTTACAAGTTTCTTTTTCCAGAGACTGTTTTCTTAGGAACAACTATATCTCTCTTTTTAACACTATTTATGTATGTATGCATATATATGTATGCATGTGTGTATGTATGTCTCCACAGGAACAACACTGTGCATTAGCAGTGGCAATATTTATCCATGGCTCATTTGCACAGCTTTTACTAGATATAATGGGTTTACACAATATATGTCAGACTCCTGCCCTTGAGAAGTTTACAGGTTTCATCAGGGATACAATTTAGTAGGCCTTGGACTAATATACTAAACATGCTCTTAAATTTTTCACCCCTGGTAGGAATATTGTAAAAAGAAGTATATAAATTTAAATTATATATGCTAAACCAGTAGACTATCTGAATACCCAATCAATTACTCTCAGATCAATTAGGCATGCCTGTCTTTACTCTGAATGTCATGTTTATGGAAGTAGAAGACAGCATTTTTTTGCAAATGGCCTTAACTTTGAAAAAAATTCCCTCTAGTCATAAGCAAATTATAGTTGGCAACAGAACACAGGATTTAGGGCTAGAAGGAACTTTAAAGTTCACATAGTTTTAACTCTCTCATTTTATAGATGAATGTGGAAATTTATTTTGATTTGGGGACCCTACCTTTGGGCTGAGATTAGAAAGCCTTAGGCCCTCAGGTTTTTCTTCTCTGTGAGGGAGGGGCTGGTACCACTCCCCCTCCCCTTCAGCTGAGCCAAAAAAGCCCTGTGGACTGTACAAGATGCCATGTCAGACTGCTGGGGAAAAAGCCCCAGCTCCCTCCACCCTGAGCGGATCTATCTGAGAGATCCCAGGCTCTTCCAGGCCGGCCTCTGGCGTAGCCCATGCAGAGGTCCCTGGGCGCACAGCAGGGGGCATGGGCCTCTGGAGCCCTGGACGCTTGAGCACCCCCCCCCCCAGCCCTAGTGCGGCTGGCAGATTAGCTTGGTGTGTGTGGGGGGTTGGGTGCAGGGAGCCTGAGATTTGAGGGGTAAGAAAGAACATATATAAAGGGAGAATGCCAGAGGACTAGGAGGAAGGGAGAGGCCGGAGGGTTAAGAGGTTGGAAAGGAACGGACAGAAAGGGGCTACAGGACACTAAGGAGACTGAGGATACCTAAAGAGAGGTAAGAGAGTAGTGAGGGGGGCGGATGGAGGAAGCAGACAGACAGAACAAGAGATGGTAGAGGGGGCCGGAGGGATGCTGGACCAATAGGAGAACGCTAGAAGAAGGTCCGTTGGTACGAAGGAGGTGGCTAAAAAAGTTCTAGGCACAGCAGGTGGAAAGAGACACGCCAGAACAGTCAGGTTGTACATTTTATTTCCCTGTATTCTTAATTTTAAATTGTATCTCATAAATAAACTCTGCTTTGATTATTTAGTTAAGAGGCTTCTTAATCTTTTGCTTATCAATTTGGGAGCAGTGTGGAGAAATTTTTAAACGGCCCATATTAAATTAATAGCAGTCAGATAACCCAACAGTCAACAGTCCCAGATTAAGTACCCCAGTCAGATTAGGCCCCCCAAATTAGGCCAGTAAATCAAAATATTTCTACATTTGAATGGCACCCCAGATGGGACTTATGACCCAATTATAATTTTTCTAAAGTTATAATTTTTCAAATAAGGCCAGTTCCATAATTTTCCAGAATAGTTAATAATTAATTTTTTTTACATGAAGAAACAGAGGCCCAGACTGGTGAACTGATTTGTTCAAGTCATCATAAAAACCGTTTTTAAAAAATTTCTACACATAAAGAATTTAATTTACTGGCAAATTATCTTTGAAACTAGATGGTATCTGAATCTCTTCCTTAAATTAAAAAAAAAAAGATCCAAGGTGCTTAGGAATGCTTAAAAATGAAAATGTAAAGAATTATTTGATATAAATTTACTAAGAAGCTGATATTTTTCATAGAGAAGTCTGAGTCTGATCACCAATAAAAAGCTTTTATGTACTACACCAATCAGATTCAATGGAAAATAAAAGTCCAATGCCTTTAACTCTGTAAAAGATTGAAAAAGTTATTTCCTTATGCAAGCACTCACCCTGCTGGCATCACATAGTATATACTGCTTTACTTGACATTTTTTTAATACCAATGTATTTTCCACAAAGGACAGGAGATGGCAGAATTTTCACAATCTAACCTGAAACTCCACCTGCTACATAACCCAAACTTTCAAGTTCTATCTGAAGGGCTAATTACATACGTTTATTTTCTGATGTTTATAATCATTCAAAACTGTACCCTGACATATGAAATGATTAATAGTTTCTTTTCTATGATTAAAGTTATTTCACTATATTTTTTTTTTGGTGGGGCAATGAGAGTTAAGTGACTTGCCCAAGGTCACACAGCTAGTAAGTGTCAATGCCTAAAGCTGGATTTGAACTCAGGTCCTCCTGAATCCAGAGCCAGTGCTTTATCCACTGCGCCACCTAGCTGCCCTATTTCATGATATTTTGAAAGGAACTTAATAACACTGTGATTTGAACAGAGTCAGAACCTTTTTTTTAATCTGGAACCATTCTCATTAAAAATATATTTTAACATGAAATTATTTCTATATTAGGAATAAAAGTAAGTTGAAGTAGTTTAAAATTTAGCACTGCCAAAATGCACATGCTTATAAAAGTTCCTAAACTGTAATGTGAAAAAAATCAACTTATATTTTATCCAAAAATATCTCTTATTCCACAGGATAAGTGAAGAAGAGCTAGTGCTAAGTTCTTCATGTTAGGGGTATGGTATGAGACAATTATATTAATTACACCCCATGAACCATGGCAATAATTTCTAAAAAATCAGAATCACCACAAAAATATTCTATTCTTATATGCATCTTTCCTTGCCTCCCAAAAGAAAAATCATCATCAGGTCCATTTTAAATTTCTCATAGTAATTTATCTTTCCTTTGCAGTTAATATTCTGCTTTCATTCACAGTTATTTGATGTGGTCGTTTGATTATTCAGTTGCCAAACACAATGACTGATCTCAAACCTCTTCCTTCTTGACCTTTGTACAAGATGATACATTGACCAAGCCCTCCCTACTGGATAGTTTCTCCTTTCCAGGTTTTCCTGCTGCTCCTCTCTGACTACTCTCAGGCTCCTTTGTTGGACTATTATTTATATATCTCCATCCAACTGTGAATGAACTCCAAGGCTCAGTCCTGTGCTCTCTTCTGTTTTCTCTCTACATTCTCCCTTGATGACTACAACAGTTCCCAGGAGTTCAGTAATCATCTCTAAACAGATGACTTCCAGATCCATCATGCCTGGTGTCCCTCCTGAGTTCTAGTTCCACATAACCAACTACCTCTGAACTATCTTCAACTGGATATCCCATACCTATCTTCTCAAAAGATGCCCAAAACAGAACTTATCATCTTTCCTACCAAACCCACCTAGCTCACCTATTGAGGGCACCCAAATTCACATCCTTGACAACTCATTCTCCCTCACATATCCAATTAGTTGCCACATTTTGACAATTTAACTCCCATATCACTTAAATCCCTCTCCTCTCTACCATCAGCAACCCAGTACAGGTACCTTTCTCTTAAGACTAAAATAACCTCCCAATTGGCCTCCCAGTTTCAAGTCCTCTCCTTTCCAACCCATCTTCTACCCACGTGCCAAAGTGATAGTCTTAAAAAGAAATGGTTGGAATATATCATTTTCCTGCTTGAAAAACTCCAGTTGCTCCATGTCTTCAGGATCAAATACAAACTCCTCTGCTTGGAATTTAAAGCCCTTTACAACCTGCCTCCAACCCAAATTTCTTGCCTTATTATGTTATTGTTTCCTTTCAGACACTCTATGGACCAGTCAAACTGATCTTTTTGCAGTTCATTTCATATGACATTCCATCTCCCATTTCAGGTCATTTATATGTACTTACTATCTCCCTATTCTCCTTCAAAACTAAGCTCAGAAGCTACCTTATATATGAAACTATTCCTGATGCCCCCAGATGCTAATACTTCTACCCTGAAATACCCTAGTGTGTGTACATGTTGTCTTCATGGGTGGAATGTAAGATGCTTGAGAAAAGAGACTGTATTGTTTTTGTTTCAGTATCCTCACAGTAGCTGGCATATAGTAGGCTATTGATAAATGCTTATTGATTGAATGTGTCTTCTTCCCGAGGCTAGAAACTCCTTGAGAGCAGGAGCTTCCTTATTTCCTCTTTTATCTTCAATTCCTAGGCACAATTATTTCAAAATAAATATTTGCTGAAATCCATTCAATGTTTAAATTTGTATTTGAATACAACTCCTTTACTCAAGAAGTTTCATTTGGCACCATCTTAATAAAATTCAAACTCAGAACAGAATTTGATTGCTAGAAGGACAAACTCAGTAGCCATCTAATCCAAATGATGCAAAAAAGGAACAAATCCAACAAGTGGGTTATCTAGCCTCAATCCAAAAACCTCTAAAGAGGAGGGACCCTCCAGCTCTCCAGTTAGCCCATTCCACTTTCAGACACCGCTATTGTTAGGAACTTTTTCCTGACAGCAAGCTTAAAATGACCTCTTTTCTTTTTTTCTTTTTGTGGGGCAATGGGGGTTAAGTGACTTGCCCAGGGTCACACAGCTACTTAAGTGTCAAGTGTCTGAGGCCAGATTTGAACTCAGGTCCTCCTGAATCCAGGGCTGGTGCTTTATCCACTGTGCCACCTAGCTACCCCCAAGAGTGACCTCTTTTCAACTTCCAGTCACCACTTTTGGTTCTGCCTTCTAGTCCCAAACAGAACTGAAATCCTTCTTTCACATGACAGCTCTTTTTAACCAATCTTCATGCATTCAACATCCTTCACCATCCTAGCTGCCCTCCTCTTGGTACTCATCCTTGAAACATTTGCCAACACCTTCCCTTCACCTGCAAATGCGATTGTACCTCTTTCCCTTCCTCCCACAAATCTGCAGACAAATTTGCATTACATAAATGTTGCTTTACACAGAAGTCTATGGAATGGTGCCCTTATGCAAAGTGAAAACCGTTTATAACTATCTAATCATATATTTGTAAAGCTGATTTTTTTTTGCATCCATGTGCAAAACTTAACATTTATCCTTCCTGAATTTCAACTTAGATTCAACTCAGTGTCCTAGGCGAGGTATTCTTAACTTTTTTGCAGCCTGGTGAAACTTATGAAACCCTTCTGAGGATAAAGTTTTTATTTTTATTTTTTTTTAAATTAATAAAGTATTTTATTTTTTTCCATTACATGTAAAGATAGTTCTCAACCTTTGTTTATACAAGCTTTACAATTTCAGATTTTTCTCCCTCCCTCCCCTCTCTCCCCCCTCCCCTAGACAGCAGGCAATCTGATATAGGTTATATATATATACACATAATAACATTAAGAGGATAAAGTTTTTAAATGCATAAAATAAAACACATAAAATTACAAAGAAAAACAAAGGTTAGTGAAAATAAAAATGTAACTTTTCACTATCCAAATTAAAATCTATCTGCAAACCCCTTGAGGTACCATGGTCCCCAGGGTAAGAACACCTGCTCTAGCTTTACAAGATCCTTTTTGGCTCCTGATTAAAGTAATGTATGTAAGCTATTCTTTCCAGTTTTGTGTCATCTAGGAATTTGATGGGCATATCATTCATGTTTTTATCCAATTCATTGAAAAAAATGTTAAATAATAAAAAGGCCAAGCACAGATCTGAGTTACTCCACTAGGGACCTCCTGCCATGACAAGGAACCATTAACAACTACTCTTTGAGTATGGCCATCCAACATGTTCTGAATTGACCTGATGAAATTTTTATCTAATCAACTTCTACCTTCTCCACAGAACAGCATAAAATATTTTCTATCAAAAGCTCTGGAAAAAAATTGAAATAAACTTTATTTATTTAACTTATATTTATATTTTTAACTTATATGCATCATGCAAGATGCCAGACTGAATGAATCAAAAGCTGGAATTAAATTTATCTGGGAAAAAGCAACAATCTCAAATATGCAGATGATACCACTCTCATAGCAGAAAGTGACTTATTAAGAAGTCTCTTGATGAGGGTAAAAGAGGAAAATGTAAAAACTGGCTTTAAATTTAACATCCAGAAAATTAAGATCATGGCAACTAATCCCATCAATTCCTGGCAAACAGAAGGAGAAGAAATGGAAGCACTGCCAGATTTCATATTCTTGGGCTCAAAGACCACTACAGATGGTGACTGCAGCCATGAAATTAAAAGATGCTTGCTCCTTGGAAGGAAAGCTATGGCAAATCTGAACAGCATACTAAAAAGCAGAGACATCACCTTGCCAGCAAAGGTCCATATAGTTACAGCTATAGTTTTTCCAGTAGCAATGTATGGTTGTGAGAGTTGAACTAAAAGGAAAATTAAATGCCAAACAATCAACAGTTTTGAATTGTGGTGCTGGAAAAGACTTTTGAGAGTCCCTTGGACAGGCAGCAAAAGGATCAAATCAGCCAATTCTTAAAGAAATTAAATCAAACTATTTGTTGGAAGGTCAAATACTGAAACTGAAGGTAAAATACTTTGGCCACATAAAGAGAAGACAAGACTCACTGGAAAAGACACTGCTATTAGGAAAGATTGAAGGCAAAAGAAGAAGGGGATGGCAGAGGATACATAATGTCACTAAAGCAATGAACATGATCTTGGACAGACTTCAGGAGATATTGGAGGACAGAAGGGCTGAGTGTGCTATGGTCCACAGGGTCACAAATAGTAGGACATAACTGAACGAATGAAAAACAACAATAACAAAATTCTCTATAAAACTCATCTAGTAGTTTACTAATCTGGTCAAAAAAGGAAATAAGGTTAGTTTGTCATAACCCATTTAGGGTAAAATCATGCTGCTTTTTTTTTGTCTCCTTCTCTAGTTAAATGTCTACCAACATCTCTTTAATGAGCAATTCTAGAATTTTCCCAAGGAAGAATGGAATGTGCTCTGAAGAGCAATGGAGCTCAAGGTGCCACCTAGTGCAACCTACCCAGCCAATCTGAGTACAACCAAAAATGAAAAAAGATAGATATTCAAGAATAGAGAAGTACTTGGAACATTCTTAGAAAGAATACCAGATTTGAAGAGATTATTATTATCTTCTCAAACAGCCCAGAAAAACAAAAAATACAAGAGGTGAAGAAATACATCAGCCAAAGACAACAACAGTAACAGAATGATAGCAGAAAGACAAGAAACTTCTTTCTAAATGCACATAAGAAAGGAGAAAGGATTGAAGGCAGAAGTCTAGTGTAAATTACAATGAAGAGGTGGGACTGAGTCATTAAGGACTGAATCTGGTGAGATCTTATCTACTTTTTGTGTGCTTGCTCTTTGAGTTTTTTGTTTTTTTAGTGCCACTACTTTACAAAATGGGAGAGTACAAGAGGCAAAGGAAGGAAAAGCAAGAGGATAGACGGGAGTAGGTAATGTTCTTAGATCAAATCAAAGGCTAGCAATGAGAGGCAGATGACTTCTTTAGTGTCTAGGAAGAGAAGAGCCCGTAGGGGGTGGGTGAGGAGAAAGGAGGAAGTATTGACACAATGGGAGAAGGTGAGAGGCCTGGCTTTGGTGATGGGAGATGGTTTCACTGATGAATGCTCCTACGGGTAGAGAGATGTTTTGTAATGGGAGGTGGAGACCCTGAGCTAGGTGTGGTTTGGGGGTATTTGATGCTTAAAAAAAGACCACTTATACTTCCCTAGGAGGGGGAGAATTGGAACTCCTGGGGTCTATTGGCAGTTGTGGGGATTGGATGGGTATGCATCTATGAAGGAGATTTTGAGACAAATGGAGAGAGAAGGTAAACTGATGGGAAAGGATAGATCAGTGGCAGGCTGCATAATCAGGGATGAGTGTCATAGCCCTAGGTAGCCTCTTCAGCCTAGAGTGCTGCTGCAACACTGGCTGGCTGTCATAATGGCAGTAAACTTTACATAACCTAGAGCCAGGATCTCCCATGACCCTGGAAAGAAGGAGACTGAGCTGTGGCATTGGACTTTGTTGGAAGTCCATGTGTTGGCTCCTTGGGTTGGCTAATACAGCCTCCATACTGGTAATGTGGGTGGTGGGGGAGGGGATGCTAAGTGTGCTCAAGGTAGGCATCAGTCTGAGATGAAGTCTGAGAGACAACGTAATCAATAATCAATTTATTAATTAGGTCAGTGGTTTCTCTTCATAACCAAAGATGAACCTTAGAGATCATCAGTGCTTAAATACCTTTGGAAAACTAGGTGCCCCTGACAGGCAGATATCCACCTGGATTAGCTAAAAAGAATGAGGTGGGGGATGAGGAGGTGGCCTAAAAGCCTTCAGCTCTTCCTGTTGTGAAGTGGCTTGATGAGACTCAGCTACTTCCAGCTATCTAGAAAAAAGAATCCATCTCCAACCAGACCACTTAAGTTTAATAGTAGGGATTTCCAGGGGGTGAGCCTAATGTTTTAGGGCTGGGAATTCACCTAGATTAGAGTCTCTTTACACTTTAATCAGAAATAAACTCTTCTAGTTGGGTAGGGTCCCACCCACGATTGAGGAGATTATTCTGGAAGATTAAACCAAACTCATAGTAAACCCTGTCCTTCCTTCATAAGGATTGGGCTCTGAATGAGGAAGTAAAAAGAGAAAAAAAACCTTGGATCCCAATATTAATAATTGGTTATTAATCATTTCTTTCAAGTTTATGGTTTGTTTTTCTAATCTTTTGGATTACAAGTATCCTATACTAGATCATAGAGGTATCTTTTTTTTTTTTTTTGGGGGGGGGGGGTTGGTTTGTTTTTGTGAGGCAATTGAGGTTAAGTGACTTGCCCAGGGTCACACGGCTAGTGAGTGTTAAGTGTCTGAAGCCAGATTTGAACTCAGGTCCTCCTGAATCCAGGGCTGGTGCTCTATCCACTGTGCCACCTAGCTGCCCTAACCATGGAGGTATCTTATGTTGTTTTATTTCAGGCAAACAATTTCTGATAAGGTCATGGGGATCAGAGAAAATGCATACTTCTCCAGCTTATAGATCACATGACCCAGAAGCCAGTGTTAGCATCCTTAACACTATTTTACAGGACTATACAACATTTATACTCTGTAATCTGGTATTGCTTTTATCTTTTGTACATTTCTTTTTAAAATCTAAGTTTGTTGGTGACTTCCTTATACATATACACATAGATCTCTTTAGAAAAACCCTATTTTTCTTCCTCATTGGAATATTTTACTTCATATCTTCAGAATTTCATGTTTGATCAGTTCCCCTCTAACTGAACTGAATTCGGTAGCCTTTTGCTCCATGGAATCCTACCTATTTTTTTCTGTAAACCTTTTGAAATCTGTGTTCCCCAAATCTAGAATGCATTTCAGACTATGACCAGACCTCCTTTATTTATCACAAACTCTATGATGGAGTGTGGTCATTACCTCCAGGGTTCCAATCATTCAGAATGCCAGCTATTAGTTCTTCCCCATTAGTAAGAATCATATCTTGAGTAGAATTTATCTTTGTTGGTTCTACCATTTGAAAGATGAAGTCACTAAAAGCAAATCAAGAGATTATTGGTGGCTCTGTTTTTGGCAAAGAGCACTTCGGTAGATGTCTGGATAACTGAAATCTCCCATTATTACTTACAGAATGCCTTTGTGCCAGACTTGTGAGATGTTTACCAAACTCCTTGTCTATTTCCTTTTTTTGGACAAGTATTCTGTTGTATACTGCAAATATAAAAATCACCTTTATTTCTCTCTCGTTTGCCCTGCACCCAAATGCTGTCCTATTTCTCTGATCTAGTTCCTGGATTTCTTCACTTGAGTATACCTCCCCCTCTTACCTTCCTCTTACCCAATTTGAGCTATGGACCAGTCCTGGGCTTCATTCTACCACATCTCAGTAATACATATGAAGTTAAATTTGCCTCCTTGTATTAGGATTTCTAGCTCCTATCATTTATTACCTAAACTTCGGGCATGTTTGAATAGATGTTTAAGGCTTTTTAAACTATTAAGGTTTTACTAGTACTTCTTTCCTTGGATTTTGTTTTCTGTGAATTTCTTTTTCTTTTACAATGGCTACTTTCTAGAGGATCTCACTTGGGGGAGCTATATTGACAGTCTTCCCTCCATTTTGCCTTGTTTGGCTTTTAAAGTCCTTTATAGTCTGGCTCCTGTCTTTCCTTCTTTTTTCTATTTTATCTTCTTTTATTCTGAATTTTAAAAACATCAACTAAAATGAGCATTTACATATACAATGTGGGATTGTTATAGCTGTCTTTGTATTCCCAGGGCCTAGGAAAAAATAGATGGTTAATAATATTTGCTTAATTGAAGCAGTATGTTGTTATTATTCTATTATTACCTAAGCAGATAGCAAAGCTGATAAAAAACAAACCCAATTAGGGTGGTGCCTAACACCATATACTATTTCTTTTCATTTACTATAAGGAAATATAGGTATTATATTTAAGTTCAGGAATATTTTGGGCACAAAGAATACATAGTGAGGAAGAAAAAGTTAAGAGTTTCTAAATGATCAATGAAAGATTGTCTCTGGTATTGAGGAGGATTATTGTCCTATGTTAAACCAACGACATCTGTGCTTGTAAGAGTACCTAGAATAGTTAGGGAATATTTCTTAAATAGCTCTCTATGGATTACTTTCTTACATTATTTGTTTTTTTACTAGACTCATCAGAAATCCCAAGTGAACCCCTATTTTGGTCAAAAGGTTGTACAGTTCTCTCCCACCTCACCTTTAGAGAAAACCTGTCATTAGATAAATTTTATCCTTATTCCCTGAACTAAGATTGTTGCTGAAGGCAAAAAAATGGATTTTCAAAACAAACAAAAAAGATTGAATGTTTGTATTTGCAAAGAACTGGGGAACAGGTCAAATATTCTCCTTTTTGAACACATCTGAACAAGCCATGGCCCCTCTAAGTGCCTAAAACTGTATAAAGAAAGGAAATTTCAATAAGTCCCACTTTCCTTGCTGTAGTCAGGTTAGGAAAGGGAAAAAGAAAAATCATTCAATATCTCCATCTAGTGGCCATAAAAAGAAAAGACTTTTTTTTTTTTGGTTTATGACAATTATATAATTTGGTTTAAGACAATTATATAATTTTATTCAAACTTCTCAAAACTCTTCCTCAAACAGCTCAGTACCCCTATATATTACATTTTGGGGCTTGGACTGAGTTTAGAATAGATATCCCAGATGATTTTGGGAAGGAGAGAAGTATCCTAGGTCTTCCAGACATGGCCTTAAATAATACTGGGGTAATACTGGGACTCCCAAAGATACTCAACATCAGGATGGGGTTTGCTTAAAAGTAACTTCTATGCAACAAACAACTGGTTTGTTAAGCAGCTTCTACTACTTAAAAATATTTTTCTATCCTTCTTGAGATAAATTCCATTTCAGTAACTTAAATTTTAAAATATAAAACTAACTTCGTTCAGGACAGACAAAAGATTCTAAAAAGTTAAATTATAACTATATAGTGATAGATAATTCTAAAGAAAGGGGAAGACATATAAAGAAATCAATGAACTTATAAACCTCTCTGGTTAGTTAAAATGTAAAAAGGATATGTATAAAAGATGGAAATGGTAGCACATAATCAGAACACAAGAATGAATGAAAGCCAGTGAGTACCAGGAAAACAAATAGCCAAAATAACCAGCAAAAAAAACCACTGAAGACAACACAAAAAATAAAGGAAAGGATAGCTTGCACAGTTATCACATCCCCAAGAATGAAACATCAACTTAAGAAACTAAAACAAAAGCATCTTACTAGGAACAGAAAACTAAGAAAGGTGAGAGGTTTGCAAAAAAGTAGCTAGTCACTTTGTTACTAGTAACAGTAACTATTACTATCACACTGGAGGCTAAGACATTATATTTTAGATTCCTGGAAGAATTTGTAAATAGAGTACTCTAAGTAGTCACAGAAAAACTGAACAATGCAAAAAGAGTGTCAGAAAACTGTAAAAGTCCTACTTTTCATCAAAAAGGGATGAGATCCCTGATGAAACATTAGAAAAAATTACTAAATAGATAGCCAATGAGAAGACCTGACAAACTCCAAGTCCAGCTCCGTATAGCAACTGAAAATTTCATTGTGGTGCTTTAATATTTCAACAATTATCATTTGGTTGTAATCTACAAAAGAATACATCTAAGCTTCAATATTAAATCATGTTACCTTGGGATTCATATTCGTTGAAACTTCACATTGGCTCTGCCCAGGGTGTGGAAAAGAGAGTAAGTGATTCTACATATTTTTAGCCAATTTTTACATATGTCTTATCATCTTGCCCAAATAACACCTGAGTCCTTGTTGGCTATGGGGAAAGGGAAGTACTCAACTTGGTCTAGGCTTCTCAGAAACCATATCTCCCTTTCAGGGGACCCCTGGATTTGTCTTATTTCAACTTGGATGGCTGGTATTTGCTGGAGAATAATCCGAACTTTCTAAGAATATACAAATTACAGGTTTTTTGGTGAGGCAACTGGGGTTAAGTGACTTGTCCAGGGTCACACAGCTAGTAAATGTCAAGGGTCTGAGGCCGAATTTGAACTCATATCCCCCTGAATCCAAGGCCGGTGCTCTATCCATTGCGCCACCTAGCTGGGCCTCCCCACCCTTTTTAAAATTAAAATGGCCTTTTATTTGGCTCTAGAGAAAATGGCTGGGGGGTAAGTCAAAGACTTCACCCCTGGGGAAGGGAGTTCAAGCATTCTCCTACAAATTACATTTTAAGGTGAGCTAAGCAAAAAAAAGAAGTTTCATGAATTTTAAGATAATAAATAGGTTTCATTTTTTGGCCACTATTTGTCCATAATGGATTGCTATAAGATCATTATTATGATGAAAACAATTCATATTTTCACACATAGTATTTTAAAGTCATAAAAATTTGTGTTTTATTGAAGTGAAAACTGAAGTTCTAAGAGATTAAATGACTTTCCATGCATTACACATTTATGGGACTCACATCCAGATGTCTCCTGACTACAAATCCCACACTCTTTCCACTGTACCACACTATGTCTGAATCTGTAGCACTTATAGTTCCTAAAATTTATTGTTGGCAACATTTTTCTTCATTAGTCAAATCGACAAGAATGTAGTAATAAACCAATCAACAAAGGGTATCAGCTATACAAATACAAAGAATGAAACAACCTCTACTCTCAAGGAATTCACATCCTCTATTGGGGGAAGAGACAAAAATGTGTGTTTATGTATATGTATGCATATATAAGTATATTCAGAATAATTATAAAGAGAATAAATACAAAATAAATACAAAGTAGATAAATACAATTCAGTTAGAAGGGGAAAACACTAGCAGATGGAAGGGATAAGAATGACTTTATGTACAGGACATGGCCTGAATTTCATCTTGAAGGAAGACAGGATTCTATGAAGCCTAGTTAAGAAAGAAGAGCATCTCAGGTATGAGGGACTGCTAGAATAAAGGCACAGAGATGAGAGATGAAGTTACTTTATGTGAGGAACATAGAGAAGGCCAGTTTGTCTGGATTGTAAAAGAAGGAAGGATATACAATGAAGCCAGAGAGACTGGTTTGAGAACTGACTGTAAAGTCATTAAAAACCAAACTGAGGAGTTTATATTTCTTTCTAGAAGCAATAAGGAGCTAGTGGAGTAGGGAAGTGACATTGTCAGACCTATACTTAATAAGAAAAATCACTTTGGCAGCTGTATGAAGGATGGCTTAGAGTGGGGAGAGACTTGAGACAGAGTTTGAGAGGTAATAAAGGCCTGAACTTAGATGGTGCTGATGTGAGTAGATATGGGCAGCAAGTCTTTATTAAGGGCTTACTATATGCCAGGCACTGTGCTAAGCACTGAGGATATAAGAACAAAACGATAGATAGCCCCTGCCCTCAAAAAGCAAACATTCTAGTAGAGAAAAACAATACGTAAAGGCCTAAAAAGAGGTTTGGGGTGAGGAGAAGGCACCCACAAGAGGGCATAATGTCAGTCTGCGGAATCAGAAAAAAGAATTAAGTATGGCTGCCCTGGGCATATCCTCAAAATGAAAACTGACAGAAGGAACTCACCAATAGGAGAAAAGGGTTGGCATGGGAGAAAGATGTTCCAGGGTAGAAAGGCAGCTGAGTTATGGTGAAGTCCAAGAGAGTAAGAAACGCAGTGAAGAGGGGAATGAAGCATGGCTAGTCTAGGGTAATCTTAAAATGGAAGCCTTGAAACTCACCAATGGGAAAAATGGGCTGGGATGGCAGCAGAAATGAGAATGGATTTGAGGATATTATGTGGATAGAAATGGCATGCTTTAGCATTGATTGGGTATGTGGGGCAAAGGAGAATGAGGAATTAAGAGAACACTAAATTACAAACTTGGAAAATTAAAAGAATGGTAGTAGTTTCCACATAAATGGGAAAGTTTGGAAGAGAGGTGGATTTAGGAAGAAAAAAATAAATTCTCTTTTTGGATATGCTAAGTCTGAGATGTTCGGTTTAAAATTTCCAATGGGCCATTGGTGATATGGGAAGAAGAAAATCAGGAGACAATATGGTTGTAAAAACCCTAAGAGAAGACAGAATCCAGAAGAATAGGACAGTCAACAGTGTCAAATGCAGTAGAGAAGTAAAAAAAAAATAAGAACTGAGAAAAGACCATTACATGTAGCAATTGAGAGGTCTCTGGTAACTTTGAGAAAAGCAGTTTCAGTTGAGTGATGAAGTCAGAACCCAGATTGTAAAGAGTTGAAGAGAGGAAAAGGAGTAGAGGCAACAAGTCTAGACAGTTTTTCCTAGGAGTCTGGCTAAGGATGGAAAGCTATTGGGAAATAACTAAAGAAATTATGGTATATGGAAGTAATGGAACATTACTATAAGATTAAAAAAAAAGACCTTCAGAGGAATATGGGAAGACATATGTAAACTAAAACATATCAAAGTGAGAATTTGGAGAACAATTTATATGACAGCAACATTGTAGAGATAAACAATTTTGAAAGACTTTAGAACTCAATAAATTCAATGATAAACCACAAGACTAAAAGAATAAAAATGAAACACGCCACTCACTTCCTGACATAGAAGTTATGAACTTAAAATGGAGAGATATGTACGGTCATGGCAAATATGGGAAATTGTTTTGTAGAACTATGCATGTTTACGATAAAGGTACTGTTTTTCATGGGGAGGGGTGTTGAGGGAGGAAGGTATGAAGGATATTGGAACAGATTATAAATGCATATAAAAATAAATAAGTTTATTTTTAAAAAATAAAGGGAGGAAGGGGCAGCTAGGTGGCACAGTGGATAGAGCACCGGCCCTGGAGTCAGGAGTACCTGAGTTCAAATCCGGCCTCAGACACTTAACACTTACTAGCTGTGTGACCCTGGGCAAGTCACTTAACCCCAAATGCCTCACTAAAAAAACAAAAATAAATAAATAAATAAATAAATAAAGGGAGGAGGGGCAGCTAGGTAGTACAGTGGGTAAAGCACAGGCCCTGGATCCAAGAGGACCTGAGTTCAAATCCGGCCTCAGACACTTGACACTTACTAGCTATGTGACCCTGGGCAAGTCATTTAACCCCCACTGCCCCACAAAAAAAAAAAAAGATAACATCTAAGGACAAAAATACTTACTTGAACTTTGCTGGTGAAAGAGGAGTAGGAGGGAACATTCCAGGTTCAAAAGAATCAAAATAAGTCACTGTCCAAGAAAAACTGCAACACGAGAATCCTGCTGTTAAGGATATAACAAACAAAGTCCAGAATCCTTAATAAGAGAGAAAGAAAGAGAAAAAAGTCTCATAAGTTTTAAAACTCTTGACAATTACCAGAAAACCCAATTTTACTCAAATCAGTATGCAAAGTAAAACTTTTCTTTCTTCTGACCTATATGTCAGTATAAAGTTTAACTGAAGCCAAAAATTAGAGTAAGAAATACAAGTTACAAATGTAGAGACGGCAGTTAAAATTATTTAATCAGAACCAGAAATTAGTAATGTTAGACTTAACACAATCTTCTATTTATTTTTTAAAAAGCACAAAAATCAAAGTTACTATTTCATACTATCATTCCTATATTTTTTACTTTTCACTTTATTTGGTGCCATTTGGCATTTGAGGGGGGGCACCCTTTGTTTTTATGGGGCAATGAGGGTTAAGTGACTTGTCCAGGGTCACACAGTAAGTGTCAAGCATCTGAGGTCACATTTGAACTCAGGTCCTCCTGAATCCAGGGCTGGTGCTTTATCCACTGTGCCACCTAGCTGCCCCTGGGGCACCCTTTCTATACCACACTAAGTGGATGCAATTAACATTCAGTACAGAAACACCCTCTCCTGATAAAGCTTGGCAACTCTCCTACAATTTATAGACTAGTCAAACTGACTACAGCACTTAACGTTTTGCCGGGTACTTTACATAAATTATCCCATGTGAGTTTCACAACTCTCACAGTTTTAGTCCTCTTATCTCAAGGATAAAGTCTTCGGAGCTGGCTCTATAAGTGAAGTTCAGAGTCATTGTCCAGGGTCATTCAGCTGGCAAAATGTCAGAACAGATTCAAATCCATATTTTCCTGACTCCAAGTTCAAGAAAATCTCTACCTACTATTCCATGTTGCCTCTAAATTGTTTTCAATTTATCAACTGTTTTAAAATGCCTTTTGGGTATCCTTGTTTGTAATTCAAAATATTTCCCCAAAGAAACAATGTTAAAAATTGATTATCAATACAGCTGAACTATAATACTAATTATCTGAGTTCTGAGAAAGAGAAAGGGATAAACGCAGTGCAGTGGGGAAAAAATAATTTATTATATTTTCTAACCCTAACCCTAATTGCTTATTAATACTTATCTTTTAAAACTACCTTCTTGAGCCACTCCCACAGTGCCCCTGCTCCCTCTCTCCCTTACATCTCCCAACAGAGGAATCCTACAAAAGGTTGCTCTATATCTCAGTGCTGCAAAATGATTGCCCCAAAATAACCATTTCTACAGTGTATCTCATCTAGGTAAGAATAAATTATTGGTCTGAATGACAATGTTTAATCTTCCTTGAGCTACAGTCTAAAAAAAGAGTATTTCTTCCTAACATAATTCTGGAATTTGGGTGGGTAAGGGTTGCCAGGTATGAGAAGCACCAGGTTACCTCAGACTAGGAATCTCTTAATATCAACTTTAAGTTGTTCTTTTATTTCCCCCTGCTCTTTTTTCATTTCCAATACCACAGAATTAACTCTCTCTCTCTCTTTCCCTCTCTCTCTCTCCCTCTCTCTCTCTCTCTCTCTCTCTCTCTCTCTCTCTCTCTCTCTCTCTCTCTCTCTCTCACACACACACACACACACACACACACACTCTACACCCACAGTTTAAGAAAAGCCTTAATCTAAAGGACAGATTTGGAATCAACAAAAATCAAAGTCAGAAAGAGCTGGGTCAATAGTCAATAAATATTTATTATGCACCTACTAAGATCAGGCACAGAGATAAGCATTGGGAATGCAAAGAAAGGCAAAAACAAAAACACAACAACAAACTAGTCCCAGTTTTCAGAGTTCACAATCTATAGGAGGAATACAATACACAAAAGAAAGCTAAAAAGGAGTAAGAGGGTTTGAGGTGTGAATACCAAAACTAATTGAATCTTAAAAGAAGAGATTTCTCCAAAAGTAGTTTATTAGGGGCTTGGTGAAGTCAAAGAAATTCAAAATAAATGTAGTTGGGTGGGAAATGAGACATCTGGGTTCAAGTCCTACCTTTAACAAATTAGTTGTGATGCAAGGTCTTAGTACCCCACAAATTCTCTTAAGACCACAGGTTGCAGGGGGGCAAGTAGGTGGCACAGTGGATAAAGCATCAGCCCTAGATTCAGGAGGCCCCGAGTTCAAATCCAGCTTCAGATACTTGTCACTTACTAGCTGTGCAACCCCGGGCAAGTCACTTAACCCACATTGCCCCACCAAAAAAAAACCCCACCACCACAAGTTGCAGAGAAAGTTCAGATCAATTATCTTTATGCTGATGATTCTCAAATCTATTTAGTGCTAGCCTCTCCACTGATCTTGTCTTGCATCTTCAAGTGCCTGACTTCTCCAACTGCCTGTCCAGTAGATATCTTACTCAACATGTCCAAAACTGAATTTATTAGCTTTCCCTCTAAACCCTATCCCCTCCCAAACATCCCTATTACTATTGAGTGGACCACCATCCTCCCAGTCCCTCAGGTTTTCAATCTCAACTCCTCACTATCTTGCAGTTCTGCCTCTCCCCCAACCAATCTGTAGCAAGACTTGTGAAGTTCACCTAAATACCACTCTTCCCCCTTCTATCCCTAGATAATGCCATGAGTCAAGTGCAAGTCCTAATCTTCTCTCTCATACTTAGACTACTGAAACAGCCTGCTGGTGGGTCTGCCCGCCACAAGTATCTCCCCACTCCAGTTCATCCTCCATTCACCTACCACAGTGATTTTCCTAAAGAGAAAACCTGGCCACAACCTCCCCTAAACCCTTCCTTCCTACCCCCAACTCAATAAACTCCACCGGCTCTCTATCACCTAGAGAATAAAATACAAAATCTTCAAGACCCTTCAAAACCTATATGGCTCTTCATAGACTACCCCCCACAAACATTTTTCAGACTTCCACCACCTTACACTTCTTACACTCTTCCAGTGATACTGTCCTTTCTGTTCCTCAAAAAAGATATTCCATCTTTCCACACTGGGCACTTTCTCTGGTTGTCCCCTTGTCTGGAAGGCTCTTTCCTTTACCTCTTAAACTTCGTTCCAGATCCAGCTTAAACCTCACCTTCTATAGGGAGTCATTTTCCATTTGTTATTTCTCATTTATTCTTTTTTTTGTATGGGGGGCAATGGGCGTTAAGTGACTTGCCCAGGGTCACAGAGCTAATAAGGGTCACATCTGAGGCAGTATTTGAACTCAGGTCCTCCTGAATCCAGGGCCAGTGCTCTATCCACTGAGCCACCTAGCTACCCCCTATTTCTCATTTATTCTGTATATAGTTTGCTGGTAGTTGTCTGTCTCCCCCATTAGACCATGGGCTCCTCAAAGGCAGGAACTGTCTTTTGCCTTTCTTTGTATCTCCAGAGCTTAGCACAGTGTATGCCATTAAAATGCTTACTGATAGAGCTGCCTAAAGAGAGGGATTTTTTTCACTGGACACTCTGTCAATGAAATCACATATCTAGTCCCATCTCCTATGTTTAATCTAAATCTGGTATGTGATAACTGCTTTTGCAAAAAAGAACCCTGTAATTATATCTTTTTTAAATGAACATGAATTAAACATACTTTATAATTATATTAAAATATTGCTAAATTAATAAATGTTCACAAATGTTCTCTCTATATAAAATATACCCATATTTCTTTTTACATAGTTGTAATCAGCACTGTCTCAATCAGTAAGTAGTTATCCTGTATATAATGTTTGCATATAGTTGCTTACACATTGTCTCCTCCATTAGACTGTTGTTAGCTCCTTGAGAGCAGGGACTATATTGAGTCTTTCCTTGTATTCCAGGTACTTAACAGTACCTAGTATCAGGAGGTACTTAATATTTATTGACTTATTTAAGCACCTATTTCCAAGGTACTGTGTGCTGGGTATTGGAGATAAAAATAAAAGAAACAAATTCAGTTCATTTCTTTTCACAACCACAATTTCATATGGGTATCTACAAAAAAAAAAAAACCAAACCAACAACAACCAAAAACACCTTTATATTGATCATACTTTATTATAATCACAACTTGTTCAACCATTCCTCAATTACTTAACATTGGACAGAACATTGTTTCTAGTTTTTGTAATAATGATGTTGCTATAGCTCTTTTTGTGATGGCAAAGAACTAGGAAGTAAGCCTACCAATTGGGGAATGACTGAAGAAGTTGTGATATGCGATTGTGATGTAATGTTATTGTGCTATAAAAAAATGTCAAGCAGGATGCTCTCAGAAAGAAACCTGGATTTACATGAACTAATGCAAAATGAAATGAGCAGAACCAGAACATAGGACACATAACAACAATACTATATGATGAGCATCTCTGAATGACTTGGCTATTCTCAGCAATACAAAAATCCAAGAGAACTCATGATGAAAAATGCCATGCACCTCCGGAGAAAGAACTGACAGAGTCTGAATGCAGATTAAAGCACACTATTTTTAACTTTACTTTTTCCATGGTTTTTTTGGATGTTTTCTTTCACATGACTAATATGGAAATGTTTTGCATGGCTGCAAACATACAATGTATATCAAATTGCTTACAGTTGGGTACGGGATTTGGAACTCAATTTAAAAAAAAAAAGAATGTTAAAAATTGTCTTAATAGGTACTTGGAAAAATTATCTAATAAAAATAATGTTGCTATAAACAACTTTAAAAAAAAACTTTCTGATAATACTCTGGACATAATACCAATAATGGAATTATTGGACCAGAGAGTATAATTACACTGATGACCTGCCCCATCAAAATCATCATTTGTGGGCGGCTAGATGGAGAAGTGGATAGTGTGCCTGGACCGGAATAAGAAAGACTCATCTTCCTGAGTTCAAATCTAGCCTTAGACAATCCTAGCTGTGTGACCTTGTATAAGTCACTTAACTGTTTGCCTTAGGGTCCTCATCTATCAGTAAAATGAGTTTGAGAAAGAAATGGCAAACCACTCCAGTATCCCTTTGTTTTGTTTTTTTTGCTCAGGGCAATGACCACTCCAGTATCTTTGTCAAGAAAACCCCAAGGAGGCGGAGTCAGACATAACTCAACATTTTATGTAAAGCTGAATTTTAAAAAATAATTTATAAATAATTTGTAAATTGTCAATTCATATCCTTTCATAAAGTTGCTTTAGGAAGATTTTGACTATTTTTACCAGTCCCTTATAATTCTGGTGTTTTTGTTATATTTGCAATATTGTCCCATTTTTAATGATTGTTACTGTACAAAAATTTAATTCTTATAAAATCCAGTACCTTGAATCTACCTTGTTCCAAGTATTTATTGATAGATTCACTTCCCTTTCATAATTTTTATTTTCAATTCTTTTAAAAAATAAATATCAGGTAGCTGAATTTCAATGCTATCATTGAACTGAAATTTATCATAGGGGTAAGTGAGACTCCAAGCTTATTTTTTTCTATATTACTAAGAAATTTTTCCAACTGTATTTCTGAAATAATTCTTTACTCAATTTTAATTTTCTATAGGTTTATAAAATGAATCTTTGACATATACTTGGTTTGACATAGTGTAGCCCTAATTCTACTTCTATCTTCTTGTGAGACTGTGGGTCTTAGGTCCTTACTTATAAAATGAAAGGTTTGGGATCCACAACTTCTAAGGTCACTTCTTGTTCTAAAATTATTTTTATAAGATGCCAGTAACCTCTATTCTCTTCAATAGATTTTTTTTCCTACCCAGTACTCAATAAAAAACTTGTCATTTTTTTCAATTTTCACCAACTTTCCTTTCCTAGAGTTTACTTCTGACATCTTTTGTCAATCACAAAAAAGGGCCAATTTAGAAAGAAAAGAACCTAACAGATCCCATCAGCCAGTAATTTGCATTAAAAATAGTAAAGGGTCAATAACTCTTCCCTGTAGCCCAGGTAATGATTAAGCTGAATTTTGTCACTTTCAATTGTCCTACATTTTTAGGGTTGCTAAGTCTATAGCATCTACCACCTTTGCCCCAGGCCTTATTTCCCTTCCTAAAACAAAGAATTTGTCTACTTAGCTCTATCAGATCTCTACCGACAATCAGTCCATCAGTTCATCACTATCCTTAGGAATCTTTTAATACTTGCCCTACCCTACTGGTACATGGCCCACTCGTCTGTGATACAAATGTAGAAGTGATTTTATTTGGAATCATTTTACCTGGTTCCCATAGTATTCGGTATCTCAAATATTTCTGCCCTTCTACTTTATGAAATTAGAGCCAGGATTTAATTTTCTACAACTCCAAATAAATATTTCAATGATTCAATTTATTTTCTTGAAGTGAAAACATATGTTCCTGATCCATAATCCTAACTCTATTGACGTTTCCAAAATGGAACTAGATGTAGACTAGGTTTCTGATTAGGTAGCTTTATAACCCAGTTAAACTGAGAAGCTAGTAGAAAAAGCAATTCATTAGTCACTGGACACAAGTTATTAAGTCCAATCTGTCACTAAGTCTAGCTTCTTCTTTTGAAATGTACCTTGGATTTACTCTTTAACTACCCTAAATAGAAACGAGTCCTCAAAGACTTTCACTATCTTAATTGTCTCCAATCACTCCTATAAAATCCTGAAACATTGTTTCTATTTCCAGCCAAAGAATCTAAAGTAGCTCCCTATAATACAGTCCAAATGTTTCTATCTTGTTTTTAATACCTTCTATAACCTGGATCAATTCCATCAAACTCCATTTACCACTACACTTTCTAGCCAGGTCCTTGATAGTTTTCATAAATTATCTTTCCTGCTTTGAATAATGGTTAAGTATTGAACTTTGACCAATTACTAGTTAATTTACCAATGAATATAGTTAGCACACCAGTCTATATGGAAAGATTCCTTACCTTGATGTCTGATCCATCCAATCATTGTATGTAGTCAATTTTCATAGAATCCAGATTTCGGTCAGTAATGAAATATCTTGACAGCCTTGACTAACAATTCAGATGCCCACTTGGATTATTTCCTGCAGATTTTCACTTTCCCTTTCAAAACCAGTATGTTCTTCAAGGTGGCATTCAAGTTTCCCTCTCAGAGGAACTTTCCCTGACTGTTCAAAGTAAAGCAATTTAGCCTTATTTTCTAATTATCATGAATATTAATAATTCATGTATAGTTCTTTTAGAGTGCAAGTATTAATCCCATTGTATGCATGAAGACATCAAGCCTAAAAGATGTAGTTCCCAGAATACCTATAGGATTTAAAAAATTTATCTAACATTTTTGACATAGTTATAAAGCTGACCTTATGTTTGCACTACCAATCTCACAAAGTTTTTGAGTTGTACTTTATATACTTTAAATCAATATACGTGTGTTGTTAATGATTGCTTTATCATCTCAGGGGACTAAAAGATCGTTCCAGGGCAGGTACTGTCTCATAATTATTTTTTATTTTTTTGTGGGGCAATGAGGGTTAAGTGACTTGCCCAGGGTCACACAGCTAGCACGTGTCAAGCATCTGAGGATGGATTTGAACGCAGGTCCTCCTGAATCCAATTATTTTTTTAAACACTCTTCTGCCCCCAGTACCAACTGAGCAGTGTTATGCATATAGTAAATTAAGAACAAAAGACATTTAGTTGATTGATTTCAATATGGCCCTGAGGATATTATAACCTACTTGAGTCCTCAGTTTCTGTACTCATATTGTAAGAACAATTTATATTTGGGAAAATATTGTGAGCCCTTCAGAAGGGACCACTTTAAGACATTATACTGCATCATCTTACTTATCAGATGGGACAGATACCTCACCCAATTTTAAAAGCCGTCACTACTATTAGAAATAGAGCATTTTAGGACCGCTATCTTTAAGTAATGATACTTCACCATTTTCATAGCTATAGTAGCTTAAATTGAGACATTTTGGACCAAAAAACAACAAAGAGAAATCACATTATTGTTCATATAGATGGTATACACCTGACAAGTCTTAAGGTTTTATGTATTATGTTCCAGTTCCTTGTATATTAATAAGTATAGCATCTTTCCTAAGAGAGAACCCAGTTTTGAATCTAAGTAGACACTGCAAATTTAGAAGCAGAGAGACATAGTAGAAAGGACACATGATCCAGAGAGGATCTAGGTTTAAATCACACTTAGGTCCTTCTTAAATGACCAGTTATCTTCTCTGGCCTATGATTCAATTCAGCTCTAACCCTTTTGATTCTAAAGATGTCTTCAATCTGAAGGAGGGAATTAGATACCAAAAAGCAGGACATACCTTTAAGTTCTCTAGAGGGTAAAAAGAGCTCCACTGAAACTCTTGTGTTTCAGTCTCAATAGTAACAAATTTTAGCATTAGAATACTATGTCTTGAGGCAGCTAGGTGGTGCAGTGGATAGAGCACCGGCCCTGGAGTCAGGAGTACCTGAGTTCAAATCCAGCCTCAGACACTTAACACTTACTAGCTGTGTGACCCTGGGCAAGTCACTTAACCCCAATTGCCTCACTAAAAAAAAAAAAAAAAGAATACTATGTCTTGTTTTTCTTTTATGTATCATCTTGGAAAAGTATGCTTTATTCTAGAGACTATATTTAATTGCTTTGTTTTTGATTGAAGTCTGATGAAATCAACCAATAGTTAACAGACAAAAAAAAAAATACTAGTATCATGGTCTTTAAATGGTAAAAGCATCTGGAAAATTAGGGAATTCCTGTGAATAAACAAATATGAAACATCCAATTTTTAAGTCTTTTGATGAATTCCTGAGAGGAAAAAATAGTCACACAACTAGAAAATGGTATAAATGGCTATTTTTAATAGTTCAGATAAATGTCCCACAGTGATTCCCCTATCAAGGTATTCCCTTATAATACAGAAATATTATACTGTAGAGAAATCTGTTTATACAGCATTTTAAATAACATTCTAGAAAGAGCCAGGTATTTTAGACAGGTAACTTGGAGTAATACCTACTGTTTGCAATTATTGGAGTACCTGATCTAATACAATTAAGTATGCAGGTGAAATTGCCTTGAAATAGCCAGTTTGAGCCTCCGTGAACATATGGTACATAAAACTTTACAACCTTGGAACCCAACTGAAAACTTTGTTGTAGAGAAGTTTGGTCTCCTTTTGCAGAATTTCTTCAAATAGGAACAACAAAAGCCAAAAATTATTTCTCAGGATCACCAAGACAGAAGGATATTCTTTCTTTAGGAAAGAGAAGGGACTAAGAGGACATATACATAAAGGTGATAAGGTATGGAATCTGACTTTGTCAATGTGGGAACCACTTCCACTAATGTATATTATAGCACATCTATGGTTTAACCTGTATAATTTTTGACCATATTTACACAATCCCCTATGCTGACAGCCTTCTTCTAATTCTTATAGGTTACCACTTATAAATAACAAATAGTTACCACTATTCAGTCTATTTGTTACCTTCTACAAGTGCTACTTTTTCCAAATACTACCTTTGGTAGTAGATCCTAGATCAAAAATCTATATGCTGCAATCTACTTAAGTCTTAAATTATCCATTGGTTGGTATCCCTTTGATTCATTTGAGATGGTATTCTTCTTCTTCATCTACTTGAGTTTCTCTATGTAAGTTTATATACCAAGCTTTTGGATGACCATGCATCTTATTGAAGAGATACTATAGTGTTCTATAGCTCCAGGCAATCATCTACAAACAGGACCAGCTGGAGGACCTTACCATTTAGAGGAGCCTTCCATGACAACCCCAAACATTTTTGAAGAGTAAATCTTATGGAGTAACAAACAATTTCATTTTTGTAGTTGCAGAGAATCTCACAGTTAAAGAATGTGATTTATGCTTATATCAACTTATGCTTAATATATGTATAGGACACACCTTGCTGAAAGTCTTTTGAAGATGCTTTTTGCTCTACTGAGTAGCAACTAAATTTTAAGTCTGATTAGAAAATAAATATAAAAAGGAAAATGCCACCTTCCAAAATAGAAAAGGCTCTAAAGGATAAAAATCATTCTTTTGCCCAATTTCCAGAAACATTCAACATACCATTATTTAAGCAATAACCTATCTTTTAGGAGCTACCTAGAAGACTGATTATTTGCTTTTACAAAGCAGAAAAAATACCAGAAACTGAAGGACACCAATTTTGCATACTACCAGGTATTTTATTAAGTTTAACACTATGATATAAACTGTAAGAACCACCTCAGGGAAAAAAAATCCACCCCAAACAAATAAATAGCACAAATGATTTTTTAAAGTGGCATAGCATTCTGATGACAGAAATTATGGCTCCAAAGTGCTATTACCTTCTTGTAGGAACAACGTACAAACCCAGACATGTCCATAAACCAGTCACCCCCTCCTCCACAAAAGCCCCAGTACATGTGTGTGTGTATATATTCATACATACATACATACATACATACATACATACATACATACATACACATATTCTCTCTCTCTCACACACACACACACACACACACACTCACACACACAAGACAGAAGGTATGCTATCTTCAATCTTATTGGGGGGGGGGGGGCAATGAGGGTTAAGTAACTTGCCCAGGGTCACACAGCTAGTAAGTGTCAAGTGTCTGAGGCCAGATTTGAACTCAGGTACTCCTGAATCCAGGGCCAGTGCTTTATCCACTGCGCCACCTAGCTGCCCCAAAGGTATGCTATCTTAACTAACTTTCTTTCATTTTTTTTCATCTCCTGGTCCAGCATTTTCCAATATATATTTTGGCTCATTAGCAAACTGGCACATGAAGTCAGCTAGGTAGCAGGGTAGACAGTGTCCTGGATTTGGGATTCAAGAAGACTCAAGTTCAAATCCTACCTCAGTTACTTAATAGCTGGGTAACCCTGGTTAAATCATTTAACCTCTTGCAGCCTCAAGTTTCCTAATTTGTAAAGTGGGGATAATAGTACCAACATTTTACAGAGGTGCTGTGAGGACCAAATGAGATAAACACATTAAGTAGCTTGCAAACCTTAAAATGCTACATAAGTGCTATTATTATTTAGACAACGTAAGGGTAATAAAAGAATTCTAACTCTAGCAGTTTACAAAATCAGTATTGTAGCCCTTGTTTTCATCTGAATTTGTCATAGATTTTTCTTCTACATGAACTTCCTGTTACTTTTTTGCTTTTACTTAATTTTTACTGTTATATTACAAAATAGTAATGGTTAAATTTTGAAAGACTACTTCCTCAAGTTAGACCTAGTAAAGATATATGGGAAGTGGGCCTCAAATGAGAGGTTTAATTATTTCTTACTCTCAGGTATGCCAAATAGCTCTGGTACTATAAATGACCCAAGAAACAGAGGTCTAACAACAAAGAAGAATTTGGGGAACATCTGAAAAGAGGCAAGCTTGTCAACAAGACAAAGGATTAGCTATGGGACAATGAGTGATGTGATAAAAACAGGTTCCATGGGGAAGATGGCTCTAGTCAGAGATCACAAGGTGGTCAGTATAGCTTAAAACCAGCTTTCCCTATGGACAGAACCAGTCTTAAATGGCTAGTAAATATGCTTCAGACTAACTTTAATAAGGAGATATATTCAATATTGCAGCAAAGCAACTTTAATGACTAGGGCCAGAGATGGGAATGACTTCCACCATTTAGTAGGCCAGAGAAGTTTAGCTCAGAGCCAAAAGGATATCCTTGGAAACAGGCCACAAGAAGATTCTGGGAAGGATTAAAAAAAATTTTTTTATAAGACCTGGTAAACATTTAACTCATAAATTTCCCACATGATAATAAGTTTCATCTGTTTTTGTTTTGCATCCAATACTGACAAGGCTGAGGTAACCTTTAAACATCAGGAAAATGTGTTTGTTTCTGTGGTTTGGAGGGGAAAAGGTGATTTTACTAGCTATTTTTAAAAAATATTAACTATCTTGGCTCTAAATCAATTTCTCTACATCTCATTCAGGATAGCTTAAGGTAATCAACCTCCTTGCCATTAGCTAGGATCTCATTTCATTGTTGGCTGAATTCTGCAGTTTGAGGGCCTAGAAAGAGCCCATGGAGTTTGAGCAGTTAAGTCAATAACTCATTAGGGAAAATAGTGGGAATAGGTGTGGACTTTGATCACTTAGGCTGCTCTCAAATGCTTCTATCCAATAAGACTTAACAAAAGTAGGGGGCAGCTAGGTGGCACAGTGAATAAAGCACCGGCCCTGGATTTAGGAGGACCTGAGTTCAAATCCAGCTTCAGACAATTGACACTGTGTGACCGTGGGCAAGTCACTTAACCTTCATGGCCCTGCCCACCCCGCCCCCCCAAGCTAACAGAAGTAAATTGAGTAATTTTTATACCTCTCATTCAGTGACAGAATAGTAATGAAATATTCTATTTTGTTAGGAAAGGAGAAATGTGTTCAAAGACTGTTATATGATAAGTATAAGATGCCTTTCAAATAAGAGGTAAATACCAAAGGAAGGAAATAGGTTAGTTAGGATTGAATCCTATTACTCCTCTTTAGAACATGTTTTATCATTTGATGTGTCTCCCAACCTTGATTTGTATATGAACTACTTATATGCACAGGAAATTTCACAAATGGGGAAAAAGCCAAAAAAAAAAAAACAAAAACAAAAACAACAGGTAAGCTAATTGCCTATTGTTCATACCTAATAAACCAGTCTCTACACCATCTTCAGTCTTCAAATTCTCAGCATGCAATTCTGTAAATACAAAAGAAGACTTAGGTTGATAGAAATTAAGTTCCCAATCAACAGAAAGCACTTTATTCACTAACCATGTGAAAGGAAACTGGAATACAAAAAACAAAAACAAAAATCCCAGTCATCAATGAGCTTATAGTTTAGTAAGTAAAACAGGTACACATGCAGGCAAAAACAAAGTACAAAGTAATACTGGGGGGTGATGGAGATTGGTGATCCTGAAAAGTCTTGAGTAGGAATTCCTGATTGAGTTAAAATATAGAAGGCTAAGATTCTAAGAGACAAAGGGCTGGAAAGTCATTATTCAAAGGCACAGATAAAATATCACATGTAAAGGACAAGAAGGCCAGTTTGGCTGATTTAAAGAGTTGGGAAGGACAGGACACATAATAAATCTGAAAGATAAGCTGAAGTTAGAGACATTTTTATTGTATCTCAGAGGGAGAAGGGAGACATATGATCTTTTTGAATAACATGGTCAGACATGCTTCAGTAATATCATTTTGGTAGCTGTGTAAATGATCTAGAGGTTAGGCACTTAGAAGAGAAATTAGGAGGCTTTGGTAATAGTCTAGCTGAGAGGTGAATGGCTGGCTGTCACAAATAACAGATTAAGAACTTGTAGAGGAAAAATTTTCAGAACTTGACAACTGAGATAAGGAAGATGTTTAGGGTGACTCTTAAGATTGTGAACTCACAAGATAGGGATAATAATACCCTAGACACAAAGACATTCATTAACAAGGAGGAACTTAGCACTGAGTATTTGGGGATAGAACCTAATTCTTCAACCAGTATGCTAAATTATCTTTTCTGTATGAAACCTAGCATGGCAGGATACCAGGTGGCAATGCCCTCCATTAAGAATCATGGAAAATGGACACTTATAGCTGTGTGACCCTGGAAGTCACTTAACCCCAATTGCCTCACCAAAAAAAAAAAAAAAATCATGGAAAATGAGGGGGGAAAGGGGATTCTGGATTGAGTTACTAACAAAGAATTTTTCTCATTTTTCTTTCATTTCTGCCTCCTGACTTTCTTCAAACGTCAAAGTCCTACCTTCTACAAGAAATGTTTCCCAGTTCTCCTAATTTTTCTTCTGAGATTATTTCCTATTTATCCTGCATTACAATCTGGTCACTGTTTGTTTGTATGTTGTCTTCTCCCTTAGAATATGAGCTCTTTGAAGGGTTGTTTTTGGCCACTCACATTCCCAGCACATAAAACACTTATTGATTTGACTTAGTTATATACAAACAGTTCATATTGTGTTTTGTAAACTGCTATTTATATATTAATGGCCATTGCACCCATTTTGGCAGTAAGCATTTATTATTATTTTTTGGTGAGGCAATTGGGGTTAAGCGACTTGCCCAGGGTCACACAGCTATTTGAACTCGGGTCCTCCTGAATCCAGGGCTGGTGCTCTATCCACTGTGCCACCTAGCTGCCCCATAGCATTTATGGTTAATATCATATATACCAGTACTTTCCCCACTAGTCTTAGGCTTACATACCTCTAAAAGGCAGCATTCTGAGCTAAGGGAGGGGGGCCAGGAAACCAGGAAAGAACCCCTAGAGCACAAGTCAAGATGGGGACCCTCCAGTTGGTCAAAGCTTTTTTTTATTATCTTTTGATAGAGGCTCATCATTATGCATGGATCAAAGCTAATTGGTTAGCATCATCAATTGCATAGGTTGACAAGACTTGAGGGTGATCCAAATTAAAATGAGCTCCAAGATGACCAAATGAGGAAGAGACTCTCCCAGAAGGCAAAGGAGAAGTTACCAGGTCCTTAGGTATAGTTTAGTTCACTTGGCTAAAACAAAAGAATCCATCTCCAACTCTATTGTACCTAGGGCTGGTCACAAAACAAGATTAAAGCTTCAAGAATTGGACTTTCTGGAGGAGGGAGGGAGGGGGACTGAAATTGGGTTCCCAGAAACTCTTTAATCATTATTTTCTCGCAATATATATTAATATGTCCCTGTAAGGTTTCATGTAAATAGGGTAAGTACTAACTTCACTTAACAAAAAGACATTGATTAGATAGTCTAAATTCAGACCAGTGTTTCCAAACCTTTTTGATCCTACACCTCACATCAATGAAATTTGAGTATATACCCCAATGTGTAAATTTACTTATTTATAAGTAACAAACATGTATGACTGTAGTAATTATCTATATTACAAAACTCCCACAAAATAGTATGAATTAACACTTGATACTATAATTAATATGGAACTACAGAGCTTTTTTTCTTTTGCCTTGTTCAGCACCAGCACTTAACAGTGCCTGGCCACTTAGTAGGTGCTGAATAAATACTAGCTAACTAACGGATAAACCGAGGTCGCACTTACCCTTAACCCGGAGTCCACACCCCATCCAGCTATTCCCCCCCCCCCCCCGCCCTTCCCCGTGCAGCTCTAGTACCTTTCACAATCATGTAGATGATAGCTAGGAGGAAAGCAAGGAGGGCAGCGAAGAGAAGAGAACAGACCACCGAGAGGATTTGCACCGGCCACCGCCGGGCCCGGGCGGCCTCAGGCACCCTCGGGGTGACCCCATTGTGTTTGTGTGGCTGAGGTGGTGGCGTGTCAACCAAGAGCTCGGCTCGCAGGTCCCGGACCACTTCATTTACCCCATCCTCCTCATAGTCATCCTCTCCTTCCCCCCAACTGCCCCCACCCTGGGAAGGGGAGGCGTAGGTAGGGAGGACCAGGGTGGCCGGGGGCCCGACTCGGCGGTGGCGAATCGAGCGGCTCCCGCTAGCCAAGAACGACATGGCGGGAAAACGGGCAACGGAACCCGGAAGCTCAGGGATTTCCTTCCCCCTCCCCCAATCATTAGCCAATTAGCGCCCCAAAAGCTCCCGGTGCCTACCAACGGAGGTCTAAGAGGGGGGTTGCGCCCCAGTGGTGGGGAGGAGAAAGCAGAAGCGCCCCGAAAAAGTGCATCAGGAGATGAACCCGTCACTGGGGACTGAGGGAGAATAGAGGCCATGGGGAAGGCGGGGGAGAGGACGGGAGAGGAAGGCGGGCGTCTCGAGAATTACAGTCCCCTCCCCTCGCGGTGTCTGGTCCCAGCCCCGAGACCTTCGCCTCGCTGCCGCGTAGCCTCCAGGCAAGCCGCGCGCGTCCCGGCCCAGCTGGCTTTTCCTAAGCCGCAAATCTGGGTGCTCGGTCCTAGCGCCCGCCGCCATTGCTGCCGTCCGCACCCGCTCCGAAACCCCTTCCCCAGTCCGTCCGCTTTTTTTCCCGTCCTCCATTCCTAAGGCACTCGAGAGATCTTTCTCGGTTTTCCGCCTAAACGGAATCTTTAGCGCGCGACGGCTTGTCTATTCTTTTGCCTAAACCGCTTCTCCCCATTCCCCTACTCGACTTTCAGCCTTTTTCCCACTTCCACACTTCCCTTCTCGTGCAGTGCCGCGTCACGCTCCCCCCTCTTCACCTCGACCATCGCGCGCTACGCCAGTCTCGCGCTTTCTCACCCGGTGCCTTCCGCGTCCTCGAGCCCCCTCCTCTTCCCCTCCTCCCTCCCCTTTTCCTCCCCCCTCCCCCGCCCAACCTCGAGCGTCGCGCGCGCGCATCCTGTCCCAGCCACCGCTAACGCTAGAAGCTGCTTCCCCCCCTCCTGGCTCCCCGGCGGCCTCAGGTTTGTGGGGCGTGCGTAACTCGGGTGGGGGGTAAAGGCGGCAGCCCCCCCACTGCCCCTCCCCCTACGGGGTGAGGTGGCTGTTAGGCCCGGGAGGCTGGGGCCTACGTACTCTTCTCTTCCCCGGGGGAAGTTGGTGGAGTTTTCCCGGCGGGGGACTCGGCGCAGAAACTTCCTCCGTCCCCCTCCCCCCCTCCATGCAGGCGACGCCGAGCGAGGCCGAGGCCGGGGGCGAATCGCCGCAAAGCTGCGTGCAAGCGGCGCGCTCTGATTGGACGGCGGGGAAGCCAGTCAGCTTATTGGCCCCGCTGATCCCGCCCCGCAGCTCCGGGCAGCCTCTACCCTTTGGCCCCAGCGGGCGCCAGCCACTCAGATCGCTCCTTGTTGGAATGTGTAGCGGCAGCGGCCGCCGCCGGAGCAGCCTCAGCCCGACGATGAGGCCGGGGACGGGAGCCGAGCGTGGAGGCCTCATGGTGAGTGAAATGGAGAACCGCCCTCCACCGCGGGGTCCCGGGAACGGGGAGCGGAGACTGTCCAGCTCAAGCCTCTGCTCCAGCCCATGGGCCTCTGCGGACGGCTACCTGAGGAGACGGCCCTCGGTAAGGGAGCGGTGGGGCGGGGGAAAAGCGGCACAATGAAAAAAAGAGACAGGAAGCCTTCTCCCTGTGGGGAAGAAAAAAAAAAGGTGGACAGAGGAGGAGGCCTGAGGTGGCGGGATCTGGCTCTGAGGGAGGGAAATGGAGGGCGGCGTAGCACAAAGGAAAGGATGTGAGTCCCTGGGAGATGGGTATTACTGAGGCGATGATGGAGGAGGGAGCCCTGGGTAGAACCAGTGGCTGGGTGTTGGCAGCAGGGCTCTGAAGTCTGCTTTGGGGTACAGGCCTGATTTGGTCAGGGTAGAGAAGGGAGAAATATGACCTGAGATGAAAGAAAGGAAAGCGTGAGCAAGGCTGGGTAGAGTTGCTAAGCGTATAATTACTTTATGTGATTTGAGGCATTGGGCACCTTTGGCCTAAATAAATTATTTTGATTTTATGAACTTATTAAAGCAGGTACTCTTTCTAATGGACTTACTGTACATAGCTTGCCGAAGGACCAACCAATAGTTACTGACTTTCAGAGCTGGATGTGATGTTAAGTAGCTTTTCAGACAGAGAAAGAATGATTTGACCTACCTTAGTAAGAATTTTTCGGGGAAATGACAGGTTTGTCACTAGAGAAAAATCCACAGGTAGTCTTTTTTTTTTTTTTTTAGCATTCATCGAACCTTTAAAAATAAACCTTCCTTTATTTGTAAGACAACATAATTTAGTCTAAAATGTAAAAGTTGGTCTTCATACATAGGCAGAATAATCAGGTCTTTTCCCCAGAATTGGTCTTAAAATAGATTATTCATTTCCTTGATAAACTATATTTTAGCACAATAACTTACTAGGGTACTAATTATTTTTCATGATTTTTTTATTATCCATAAACAGTAGGCAATTTTTTCCTAATCTCCCCTCCTTTATAAAACCTCCATAAAAGTTCCTCAATCTTGCCAAGTGTCTTACCACCTCACTTCAGTGATAGCATTCTTAGTGCTTTCGGGGGTCGGAAGACTTTATGGTTAATTGATATTTTCTTTACTAACACTTTTTCAGATGGGACACCCTGGCATGCATTATCCACCCATGGGAATGCACCCTATGGGTCAGAGAGGAAATATGCAACCCGTACCTCATGGAATGATGCAGCAAATGATGCCCCCTATGGGAGGTCCTCCAATGGGACAAGTAAGACAGTTTTAAAAATTATATTTGCTTTGTAGCATCAGTGTAATGATAATTTAAAGCATGGATGTATATTAGTGTATAAGTCAAGGATTGATATTTCCCCCAAAACATATTCAAAGGTTTCAAGTGAAATGGAATGTTGAATTATGTCAGTAACCAGAGTTTTGACTGTACTGAGGTTGTCGTCCACATAAAAATGCTCATCATTTCCACTTTGAAAAAATATACTTATTTGAATAGCAGTTTTTTGGTAGCTTAAAGGTCATGTTTTTAGTTGATTTATTTGATCTTCTCAAGGAAGTCAATTTGGTCTCATGCCCTACCTACAAATCTAGAAACTTTCTGTTCATTTCACCATGTCTTTTGTGGGTTACCCAACTGAGGTAAATGTATGTAAGAATAGGAAAACCTACATCAGCAGCAGCTTTGTTTAGGTGTTTGCATTAGAATTTGAGTGCTACACATTTTTTGATACCAAAACAGTCTTTCATTTTCCTGTTCCACATTCCTGGTTTTCTATAGGACACTTTTATTTTGAATTGAGAAAGTGCTTGTTGATTTTCTTCACTCCTACTGATGAACTGTCCCTTCTCTCTCTAGTATAAGTTGTAAATAGGAGTGATTTGATCAAAAAGCTTCATTAGTGCTAACTCAGTGACCCTGTAGTGTTCTAATCAGGGAGAATAAATTCAGTTATTGTGAATGATATTTATGCTTTAAGTCTGTTAGATGCTATATGAAACTTAAGTAGCTGATTTCTCTCCATAAGAGTCTTGATAAATCATCAAAAATCTAGACTTATTTCACATGGAGGCAATCAAGGGTACTGAATATGATCTTTCTCTAATCAGTTTTTGTTTAGTTTGATAATTGTTAAAAGATCATTGAGTCCATAGTGAAACTGTATGGAAGACAGGAAGGGAAAGGAGTCCTCCCCCCTCCCACCCCCCTCTTTTTTTGAAAATTAAAAATAGAAAGGTTTATAATAAATACTTTTCTTCTGTATAGTTTTCCTATAGTAAAACCAGTAAGTAGTTTAAAACTCTATTCAGAGGTGTCTGGCCCAAGAGACTGGCTCTTTGCCTATAGGATCTCTTTAAATAACTGATCCATTGGCCTTCTGATCTAGGAACAACACAAATTTCAAAACTCTCTTGGTGGTGGAGAAACAATTCTGTGATCCTTCTTCTGTTTCTTACAGTCTCCCAAGCAGCAAGGAGCTCTTGGTTTCTTGATAGAGCTGCTCTAACTAGATATTGAGCTTTTAAAAAAAATATTTATTCTTTAAATGCTCTGGTTCTTATTTAAAATTAGTTTCTTTCCACAGAAAGATAAAATAAAACAATTTGCTACTGCCAGATGCTTCTCTCTTTTCTGGGGCCTTCTGTTTCCATTGGGCCAATCAAGGTAAGTTATGCAAGGGATTCACCTGCTTTTACCCTTGCTCTGGTGCCATGGCACTATTTTTCAAAACCAAGACACCAATTAGTCATTTTCTAATTAATTGCAAAGACTTTACCTTTTTATAATTGTTTTGGTTTGTCTTAGTATGCTGTCAGCTGGTCACAGTTTACCTTAAGGCCTTTCTGGTTTAGGTGCTGAAGTGACCACTTTCCTTTTGGGTTTATCTCCCAGTTAATTACACATCCATTCAGACATTGGGCAGTTGTGCTTTGTGGTTTTTCCCACATTCTTTTCCAAAAGCCAACCTGTCATGTGCGTACACATCTCACTTGATTGCTCAGATTTTGAGGAGTCCATCTCTCTACTGACTCCTTTAAATATAACAAGTGGCTGTCTCAGGAATCTTCAACTGATCCTCAGAGAGAATCTCACTCCAATGCTTGCCCTAGATACTTATAGGTGCTCCTATTTTTATTGATGTCTTTAGAACTTAAAATTGGAGCCCTGGATCTTGGCACAGCCAATTCTTGGTTATCAATGGTAACAGGAGACAGAGACAGCATGGATAATTAAAATCCATGGATGATTTAAAAACCCCATTCACACCCACACACCGGTAAACCACCAAAGAAGTACTAATAGCAAAATTGTTTCACTTTTCATCTTCTTTCATTTCACTTGCCCACCCTCTGACAGAGGTATTCATGAGCAGTGAAATGGCTGGAAGTTTAAAGAAGCAAAAGTAAAGGGCCTATATATGCATCAGAGTGCCAAAGTTGGTTAGTTTTTCTACCATGTACCAGTTTTGTCTTTGGGATTTAGAATTTGGGAAATCCTAGCTACATGATATCTAGTCTGCATATTTCATTCTAGTTTATATGAAAAGCTAAAGTTGATGTCAGTCTTGTATGTTCAGTAGAAGTTGTGGAGTTCTTGGCACTCACCACCAAATGAAGCAAATGTGATTTATGAAGTAAACTTTTAAAAGTTTTTTTCCCTCATTTGCAAAATATTTCCTTAAAATTGGTTGAGAGACAATATAAAGATTTTCTTAGCAACTTAATCTCCAATTCACAACAAATAAAGGTGGGGAGGGGACTTGGGTCCATATGTTTATATATGTTACACTTTAAAACACCAGTCCTTGTCCTTTTTAATATTCATCAGCAAAAGTAAATAGGCTCAGATGATTATCTTATCTGCCCCCAGATAATAAATTGACTGAAAATACATTGAACTAGTTTGTTTTGGGCTCTCCCCTTTTTGCTGTTGTCATTTCTCAGGTCACACTCATTGGTTCTTTGCTGCTACCACCTAATACCTGTATGGTTGGTTGTTATAGTTGTGTTTCTGCATTCACAGAATCAGAATTTTAGCAGGGAATTCATAAAGCATCCAAGCTTTGTGAGCAGTGTGATAGTGTTCTGAGGACCACTGGTTTAAAATGTACTGGATTTGAGAAGGAATAGCTAAAGACCTTGTTCTATGCCTTTTCAAATTATATTGGAATAATGTTTTAGAGACTAATGTGATTGAATTGCTTAGGTTATCTTGCTTCATGCCTTTTGTTAATAATTCTTTGTCTTTAGAATGTATTTATCTTGCTCTTTTCCCCAGTAATATTAACCAGTCAAACATTTTTTAAAGAACCTATTTTATGTAGTTTCTACCCTCCTGGCACACCTTTTCATTTATACTTTAGGAAGCTTTGTGACCTTTGGCAAGTCATTTAACCTGTTCCTTACTTTCTTTAATCTGTAAAATGGGTTCATAGTATGTGATATTTCCTGGCTGTTAAGATTTTGATTCTAATATACTGTGTCAGAGAATAATTGATAAAAGAATTTGTATGAATTGGAATGGAAGGGAAGGAAGAATAAATTAGTTTGAGTTTTATTAACAGTAGATTTGGGCCTTGGTTGTAAGTTGCAAATGAAAGTGTATTTGCATTCCTCTTATGTTTTATACCAGGAAGGGAAGCTACAGTCCTGTCTAGAAATTCTCATCTTTAGATACTCAGTAAAACTTTACCGGACTATTAAAATAGTCTCCTAACTGAACTCCATGCCAGTAGCCTCAACGGTTTCATTCCATTTTAGATTAGTTTCTGCTTACAATCTGCTAAGATTAACCCTTAAAGTGCTTTTTTCATTGTGTAACTACCTTACTCTCTCTCCAGTGGTTCCTATGTTCTATGATAAAAGCCAAACTTTTAAACTTCTTCATTTCATGTCTTTAACATTCTGATCTCAATTTCTATATCTCTACAATTATCTCTTAAAGATTGCTGCCCAACCCAAACCTCTAGCTCTATCCTAGCATTGGTCTCCTCCAGACTATGAACCTTAGTTTGTAGCATACCCCCTTTTCTCTTTTCCTCCCTGCTCTCCCAGCAGACAGGTGTTTAAAACATAAAGTTCAAGTTTCATCTCCTCTAAGAGGCCTCCATGACTGTCCTATATTTATGCCTCTCATTTTGACTTTAATGCAATTTCTTGTTATAAAGTTTATCTGTACACATTGTATTATTTTATCTCTCCAACTTAATTATGAGGTCTTGGAAGGTAGGCAGCTTGGTGAATTGGAAAGAACACTAGATTTTGAGTCAGCAATGAATTTGAAACCCAGCTCTGCTATGTAGTGTGCTACCTTGGACAAATCATGTGACCTCCATTTCTTCAGCTGTAGAATAAGGGAATTGAGGTGGTTGGTCTCTGATTCCTTCAGCTCAAAATCTGTACTCCCATGACTTAGACTTTTGTCACCCTTTTCTCCCTCAGTGCTTTGAATTTAGTAGATGCCCAAATACTTTAAAATAAATGAATAGAATCCACTTTCCGACAAAGAAGATATGATAAAGGCGTGCAGTCACTCTTAGGTCATATACAACTTAATTCAGATGTCCTAGTATCTTAGGTTCATACGTTGATTTAAACTACTTGGGAGAAATTATTTGGAGAAAGGAGAAAATTCTTCTGTTCACATTAGTTTTAATATTCAAGTATCCACAAAATCAAATGTCATTGAGCCTGGATGCTACCTGCTAGTAAAGAGTGGGATTGGTTATTCAGCATATGTACTCAAAGTATTTAAATGGTGAGTAGTTTGATGTTATACTCATCATTTAAGAAATTGGTTGTCTTAATATGGTCTAAATGATTTAGGTTAAATGTGAATGTTCATTGCCTTAATGGAACTATAGTATCTGCTAGAAAAATCC